>NW_006408582.1:12723963-12754834 GCF_000296735.1 Chrysochloris asiatica
AATCAAAGATAAAGACAGCATCTTGAAAGCAGCTAGAGATAAGAGAAATATAACATACAAAGGCAAGTAAATCAGATTAAGCTCAGATTTCTCAACAGAAACCATGCAGGCAAGAAGGCAATGGGTCTAATCATGTGTCTAATCCCTACCCTGTGCTCTACCTGTGGATTTTTATTTTCTTTACACTGAGATGCAATCCATACCAAAGGATGTACTCTTTGATCTTCATTAGTAAATATTTTAAGTCCTTTTCACTTTCAGCAAGCAAGGTTGTATCATCTTCATATTGCAGGTTGTTAATGATTTTTTCTCCAATCCTGATGCCATGTTGTTCTTCATATAACCCAGCTTCTCAAGTTATTTGCTCAGCATACAGGTTGAATAAGTATGGTGAAAGAATACAACCCTGTCACACACCTTTCTTAATAACAGTGTTCCCGTGTTCTGTTCAAACAACTGCCTCTAGGTCCATGTACAGATTCCTCATGAGCAGAATTAAGTGTTCAGGAATACTCATACTTCGCAATGTTGTCCATAGCTTGTCATGATCCACACCATCGAAAGCCTTTGCATAGTCAATAAAGCACAGGTAAACATCTTTCTAGTATTCTCTGCTTTCAGCCAAGATCTACTGGACATTAGCAATGATATCCCTCATTCCACAGGCTCTTCTGAATCTGGCTTGAATGTCTGGAAGTTCTCTGTCAATTTATGCTTGCAGCCATTTCTGTATTACCTGAAGTAAAACTTTACTCTCATGGGATTTCAAAGATATTGTCCAATGATTTCCGCATTCCGTTGGGTCACCTGTCTTTGGAATGGGCACAAATATGGATCTCTTCCAATTAGTTGGCCTGATAGTTGTCTTCCAAAATTCTGGGCATAGATGAGTGAGTACCCCCTGTGCCGCGTCACTTTCTCAAAAGATTTCAGTTTTTATTCCATCAATTCCTGGAGCCTTGTTCTTTGTCAGTTCCTTTAATGCACCTTGGACTTCTTCCTTCAGGATCATTGGCTCTGGATCATATGTGACTTCTTGAAATTGTTGAGCTCCAACCATTTCCTTTTGTTACAACGAATCTGTATTCCTCCATCTTCTTTTGATGCTTTCTGCATCATTCAATAATTTGCCCATCCTTCAATAATGAAAGTCGAGGCTTGAATTTTTTCTTCAATTCCCCCAGCTTGAGAAATGCTGAGCATGTTCTTCCTTTTCGGTTTTCTGACTCCAGATCTTTGCACATTTTATCGTAATATTTGACTTTGTCTTCTCAACCTGCCCTTTGAAATTTTCTGTTCAGCTCTTGTACCTCCTCATTTTTGCATTTGCTTTAGCATCTCTATGCTGGAGAGCAAGTTTCAGCGTCTCTTCCTACATCCATTTTGATCTTTGCTTTCTTTCGTGTCTTCTTAATGACTCTTTGATTTCTTCCTGTATGATATTCTTGATGTTATTCCACAAATCTTCTGATCTTCAGTCTTTAGTGTTTAATGCATTATATCTCTTCTTCAGATGATCTCTAAATTCAAGGTCATATTTTGGCTCTCATGGACGTGTTTTCATTTTCTTCAGCTTCAGTTTGAATTTGTATATGAGTTATTGATGGTCTGTTCCACAATCTGTATTTTTTTCTTAAGCTTTTACAATAATAGTGTTATTCAGTATTTCTCCTTTTGTGACTGACTGATTTCACTCAGCATAATGTCCTCAGGGTTCATCCATGTTATGTGGTGGCTTACAGCTTTCTTGTTATTCTTCAAGGTAGCATAATATTCCATTGTGTGTATGTACCAAAGTTTGTTTATCCATTCTTCCATTGATGCACACTTAGATTGTCTCCATCTTTTTTGCTATTGTAGACAGTGCTGCTATGAACATTGGTTTGCATATATCTACTCATGCTATGACTCATATTTCTTGTAGATAAATACCAAGTAGAGGGATTGCTGGATCATAAAGTGTTTCTATTTCCCAATTTCTCAGGAAGTGCCATACTATTTTCCAGAGTGGTTGGACCATTTTGCAATCCCACCAGCAATGCAAGAGTGTCCCAGTCTCTCCATATTCTTGCCAGCATTTATTGTCCTCTACTCTTTTGAACTTCACTTGAATCACCAATCTTATAGTTATCAGTCTAATACTTCTCCAGAGTGCCAAAAGAGTTCTAGTGAATGATGCTGTAAGATAAGTATTGGACTGCTAACCATAAGGTTGGCAGTTCAATCCTACCAGGTACTTCATTGGAGAAGGATGAGGTCGTTTGCTCCAGTAAAGATTTGTCATTATCAGAAACCCTATGAGTTGGAATCTACCTAGTACCATTGTTTTTTTTCCAAATATGGTGAGTCAAAAATTATCTGCACTCTGGCTATAGAATATACTTTAGTCAACTTTTAGTAAAGGCAAATACATAATTTCTCTACACAGTCTCCTTGCTTTTCAATACACTGTGTCCATCTGTCTAAAAGCTTTGGTATTCCCTTATTTAAAAATGTTTTGGGCTGAGATATGAGGCATGAATTCACTTCTGTCTTCACTTCTTCTTCAGAGGTGAAGCTTTGTCTTCGAAGGATTGCTTTCAGGGAACCATACAGGTGAAAGTCTGATGGAGCAAGATCAGTACTATAGGAAGAATGTTTTAACACCTCAAAACAAAGTTTTTGTAGAGTGTCAATTGTGTGGGCAGAGATGTGTGAATGTGCATTGTCATGCAAGACCACAGTGCCCTTGGATAACAGTCCTCTGAATTTAATCAGAAATTTAGGCTTCAGCACTTCAGTGAGCGTTTCACTGTAAAGAACACTGTTGATTGTTGAGCATTTTTCCTGATAGCGTTTTAATACTGGCCCTTGAACCTCCCAGAAAACTATAAGCATCAATTTTCCAGCTGATGGTTGACTTTTGAACTTTTTCTTTGCCAATGATTGAGAATGTTTCCATGCCACAGTCTGTTGTGTACTCCCAGGCACATAGGGATGAATCCATGTCTTGTCACTAGTGAAAATAAATAAATAAATAAATTTTATTGTGAATTGAGTGATAGTTTACATGGGAGAACATCGGTTTTACACACAACTTATCATATTTCGTCTCATTGCAATGATTACAACCCTCTCCATGCATCATCATTCAACTATATTTGCTTCTATTCCTTCTATTTTTCTTTGGATGTACACAAAAACACTCAGGAATATATAGTCATTTCAACAACAAAAAGGCACATTCTGAAAGCCTGCCTCCTAGCTTCCAGCACACAGCCTTTTTCGTTCCATGAGTCTAGAGTCCTCGCTGCTGTATCTCTCTGTGTCCTCATCTCTACTTCTATCTCTGGTGTCACTGCTTCTCTGGATCAGGCCCCACATACCACTCATGCTCTTTTCCCTTGATGGTCCTAGGGTCCTCTGATCCTGGAATGTAAGATTAACTAGTACCCCCTTTTTGTTACAAAACTTCTACCTTTACAGCTATGACAATCTCAACTAATCATAACAATTACTCACTATTGAATCATAAGAATCTTATCCCCATCTCTTTTCACCAGATCCTATACAGTGGGGATGAAAACTATACAGTGGGGATTCTACGTTCCCCCATACATTCTGAAACTAAATTTCCTCTTGAAAACTTGTAAGGCAGTCACTTCATGCCTTTATTGTCCCCTCATTTTAGATAGCCAATGTCTAAGTTGCCCATCCCTATCAACCCTATGCACAGAGGGGATTGGAATGATCCTTGATGTGAAGATTCCTTCCCTCTCAGTTGGTATTTTGAGCTACCACACCCATAAGTATAGGTCAAGTTCATCAAATTGTAATAATTGATACTGGTTTCCTTTGTCTTTTTTTTTTTTTTTTTTAATCTTCCTCTAGTCAAATTCTGATCATCAAACCATCGAAGCAAGGTCAAATGGGTACTATCTGCAAGTTTGGGTGTTCTTGTACATCTCCTCTCACTTCATATCTGCTGAACTCTTCACTGTCAGCTGTAGGCCACCATGGCTATGTCCTTGAACATGGGTGCAGGAATCCCCAGGTCTCACTACACTTCAGACCAACAAGCCCTTTCTCTGTCTCTCTCATTTCCAGGTCAATGGGAGTCTATTGAGCATGTTTGAACACAGCCCATTATCTTCATTGTTGTCATTCCCCCTCTTCCACTCACCAGTAGACCAACATGGTCACCAGCAAGCTTGCATGCCTGCTCATGTATTCCCTTTGAGTTTTAGTCTTGGAAGGGGGTTTGTCCTGAAGGGACTTGATTGCTTGCCTTGATGGCTCCCCATCAAACAACTTGCTTGTTCTTGTAGTAGCCAATCAGACTGCAGTTTTTGTTTTTGATTTTTTTTTCTGCTGGTTTTTATTTCAAGAAGTATTTTCTCTTCCTCTAGTTGCTCTAGGTTGGTATGTTTGCTCTTTCAAGTGGGAATGTCCCACCTCAGAAGGTTCTGGATGGGGATCAGGATTCCACCTAAGGCCTTATTCACTACAAAGGCTCTACAAGAATTATTTTTCACTGGGCAAGTTCTAGCACCCCTTTTAGGTATTCCATTCAGTTATAAGCTTAAGACAGTCTTGTAAGCTTTATGTAATCATGTTTCCTGATATTCCTTTCATGTCACCCAAGTGTCTATTTTACAGTAGTAGGCAAGGGAAACCATTATTCATAAGTCAGTCAAGCATCTTAACATTATGTCCCCTCTTTTACCTATTCAAACTATGCCTTGATCCCTGTATCACATAGCCTGTAATAATTAATTTTAAGAAGCTTTTACCTCCCTTTCAATATCAGTCCAAATTTTGTTTGCTGGTGGCCAAATACTTCTGTTTATGCTCTTCCATGAGTTTTTTCGGTACCCATCTCACACAAACTTTTTCATACCCAAGTCTGTTATGGATTATTTCATAGGCAGAGCCATGCTAATTTGCAAATTATTTGATCTATAATCAGCTGTCATTTGTCTATTTGATGAAGTCATTTCACGTGGATGCTCAATGTTGTCATCAGCCACGTATGTGGAAAAGAGTTTTAATATAACTGCAGACCAGATAGTTTTTGACTCATCTTTTAATTTAGGTATTGATATTATAGAGAACAAGGAGCTCTGGTAGCATAGCGGTTACGAATCAGGCTGCTAACCTCAGGATCAGCAGTTCAAAACTACTAGCTGTCTGTGGGAGAAAGAGGAGGCTTTCTGCTCCTATAAAGATTTGCAACCTCAGAAATCCTGTACAGGGTCGCTATGAGTAGGAACCGACTCCACAGCATATAACAACAACATTATAGAGATCATCTGCTGATCTTATATATGGATATTATTATCATTCACTTAAATTTAATTTATTGCTTCTAAATGGTTGACAAAATTATTTACTGAATATTCCTAGTAGGTACATCATCTGAATATGATCATAATTCTTTGTCCTCCTTTCCAATATTTATATATTCTTTTCCCTAGAAAACATATTTTTCTACTTTTTTGGATATACTTTTTAATTTCAATTTTATTAAAATGTTTTTCAATTGTGAATATATGTTACCTTTTTCTTTTTTTCAAATATATTTACAGTATCTTATGAGATTACCTTACTTTTCTTTCTTTTGTTCTACTAGTAAAATATGTTAGTAGATTTTCTATCAATGTTCTTTCTTAGTCTGGGCAACAAAAACGTACTAACGGCTAGTCTCCTTCTCAAAGGATGAACCAAACTAATTTACAAAGATTTCAGGAACTGACTTGAATCCACACCTCCAAGTACTTAGCACTTCCACTTCCTATGCTGACATGGCAGGAAACAGAGTCAGAGAAATGATGATTTCCTGCTCTCAGTTCATCCTGTTCCAGAGTTAGAAAGCACGTGAATTAGGGTGTGAAATGAAAAAGTAACAATAGCAACTTAAAAGGAGAAAAGCCATTTAAAAATGTTATGAAGGTGTGGTTTTTTATTGTTTCTTGATGAGATAAGATCTATGATAATTTTATACACATCAACTAACCTCCATGTTACCCATATGACCTTACTTTCTTCCCTGAAGATGACACTTGAATGGCAACACACATACACACACAAAGACGCTTTATTTTAGTCATGTTTTACCTCTTATATTTGAAAGGCTAGATTCCCAATATCATTACATATCTCTCTTGTGGAGGAACTGACTTAAAAATTCTGTTTAAGACAGAATTCAGCTGACACTGAGAAGTTTAGCACCCATGATTTACATACTAACTAATTATCTGCTTGTAATAAGGGTTACTGGCTACATTATTTTCCCAAACAGCTTGCCATCATGTCTATTCCAACTCTTGGTGACCAAAGTAAAACTGCACTCCATAAGATTTTCAATGACTGGATTTTTTGGAAGTATATCTCCATGACTTTCATCCAAGATACCTCTGGGTAAACTTGATCCTCCAATCTTTTTGTTAACTGCCAAACATGTTAACTGTTTGCACCACCCAGAGACTCTCATAAATTGTGTATTTATACCAAAAATACATTGTAATCTTCTAATATATTTATAGAAAGCCACTCCTCAGAACCTCTGCACAAGGTCTCTATGAGTTGGAACCAATTCATTGGAACTTAACAAAAACAACATGTATGCAAACAGAGTAGATACATTTTCCTTCATGCCATTCTTTCTGGAGTCTTGATGTGACACTTTGGAAAAGCACTCAAAAAAGGTCAGTTTGAACAGCAAGGTTGGAAGGTCAAACTCACCAACCATTCCTCGGAAACCCTAAGATTTGGTACTGACCTGACAGCACTTAAGAACAAAAACAACAGCAATCCTTTCTGTCTTTAAGGAGGAGAATAAATTAATGTTTTTAGTGCCAGATATTGTTCATGTCTTTACAAACATTATTCCATTGACTAAGGAGTAAAGTTAAGCTCAAACCACAGAGCTCTTGTCTCCAAAGTCCCTGGTCCTCCTCTCTACCACAGTCTCACAAATTAGTCTCAGTGCAATCAGTCATGCCCCAAAACTTTTGAAAGAACTCATCAACACCTAATCTCTTTTATCTACTCAGACTTACTTACCTTTCTTAGCTCGACTCATTTTTCGTTTTCTTTCTCTGATGGCTGCAAAACTCTCCCTTTTTCCTTAACATTTATAAAATTCACACACTTAATCACATAAATTGACCCAAGCCATGGTATTTTCAATAACATTATATGCATGCATGTGAAAGTTGGACAGTAAATAAGGAAGACCATAGAAGCATTGATGCTTTTGAGTTATGGTATTGGAGGAGAATATTGAAAGTGCCACAGGCTGCCCATAGAACCAACAGACTGTGTTGGAAGAAGTGCAATCAGAGTGCTCCTTGGAGGCCAAGATGGCCAAACTTTGTCTTTCATACTTTGGACATATTGTCAGGAGGGACTAGTCACTGGATAAGGATATCATGTTTGGTAAGGTGGAAGGTCAGAGAAAAAGGTCAGAGAAAAATACCCCTAGCGAGATGTATTGAAAGAGTGGCAGCAGCAATGGGCTCAAGCGTGGCAACAATAGTGAGGTTGGCCCAGTATTGGGCAATGTTTTGTTCTTCTGTGCATAAGGTTGCTATGAGTCAGCATGAATTCTGTGGCACCTAACAACAACAATCACATAAATACCAGCTCTCTCTCTCTCTCTGTCTCACACACACACACACACACACATTTTTTTTTTTTTATATTATCTGGATATGTAATGGCATGGTACTTTATAGCTTTCAGAAATCTTATCAATTTGATTATGCCTCAGCCACCTCTTCATCTTGATAAAATTCAGTGTTGGGCTAAGTATATGATAATCAACAGCATGTGTATTTATCAGCTGTAGCCCTAAAGTGTCAAAAGTATACGGGTAGACACTAAACTAGGAAGATCATCTTTTCTACTTCACTGCTTCTTTGCACATATCAATGATTGATGTGAAGAAATGTTTTACTAGAGATTAATAGTAGTGGTGTTGGCTATGTGGTGTGTGGTCAGTTCCGACACATAGCCACTAGGTATAAGGATTTCGAGGCTGTAAATCTTTAAGGGAGCAGAAAGTCTTATCTTTCTCCCACAGAATAGCTGGTAATTTTAAACTGCTGACTGAGATTAGCAGCCCCACTCATAACCAGAGATTAATAGAAAAGTTAAAATTTTGAAGTGCTCATAAAAGTCAGTCACTGTGGACTACCAAAAGAACAAACAAATCACTCTTGGAAGAAATACAATTAAAATGTTCATTGGAAGTAAGGACGGCAAATCTTTGACTCATTCATTTGGACAAGTCTTAAAGAAAGAACAATCGCTAGAAAAGAACATCAGTTTTGCTAAATCTGAGGATCGTGAAGACAAGGACAGCTCTCTATAAGATGGATTGACACAGTGGACTCAGACATACCTGTGATCTTGAAGATGGCAAAGACTGAGCACCAATCTGTTCTGTCATACAGAGGTTTACCATGACTCAGAGCTGGTTTCATGGCAGCTACCAACAACACAAGCAAATTAATAATAATAATATTATTTTTAAAAATTTAAAGTCATTTTTTAAAAAAATGGGAGCTTTAAAAAAATAATAGAGACTACTACAGTGAATCCTATGAGAACTGGAATTTGGTGGGACAGCATTGCTTTTCTGGGTCTCACAAGTTTTCTGCTGTTGACAGGGTACAGTCTTATCACTATTTTTTTATTACTAGTTTTAGTGGAAAATATCTGAATTTCCCTTCTCTGATAGGTTTCCACCTTACACAGGATCTGGCTCCACTGATTAAACCAATGAACAACTTTGGAACTCACTAATTTGGTTTAATGCTTCCCTTTTAGGATTGAAGAGGTTAAGGGTCAGATAGGACAAGTTATTTATCTAACTTTCCCTAGCTAGAAAGTGGCTGACTTCAGACAAGGTAGCAATTCAGCAAACATTTAGAAAATGCTGACTGTCTGCCAAGTCCCTCTGCATCCTCTCATCCATCCACCATGCAACGTCTTATTTAGAGCTAGGAAGATCTACTGTGAAAACAACTTCAGTGAGCATCAGATCAAGAAAAATATTGTTTGTGCATGTCCTTTCCAGTTTAGAAGAGGGTAATATTATTTTTACAGTAAAAGACTGTCATAACATTTTCAGACAAATAAAAATTTAATGTTTTAAGTGTCTGTATGTCTTTCCCCCTCTAGTCTGTCATGTTCAAGGGACTGATTTCTGTCTTGTGTGACTTTTATATAGAGGAAACCACTTGAGGGCACTACAGGCATTTTTCTCACTGTCTGCATCATTCAAAGGAGGTTACGTTTTCCTACTCATTGTGCATTTAGAGGAAGTGGGTGGGGAAGCCCAAGGTCTGGGAAAATGACCATAATAATAGTACCTTGTGTTTACATAGCACCTTTGTTCAATTAGCTCAGCATGTTTGGATATGATTATTCAGCTGGGAGCTTCCAGTTGTGGGAAATGAGGCAGAAGACAAAACACGTGGTCTAGGTGGGACAGAGGGTAAGGCTTAATTCTTATTCATTCAAAAATAATCCCCCATTCATTATTTTTCCTCTAAGAAGCTGATGTGTGACCTTTCCTGGCCACTTCCTTAGAAACAATAAACGGAGGAGTCAGAGCCCCAAACTCAAACATATTAAATAGAAAGACTCATAAATTCTACTAGGCAAAAAATCACACGCCTCAGAGCCAAGGCAAGAATTGCAATAGGATTTAAAAAAAAAAAAAAAAAAAAGGTCTAGTTATGAGATGTTAACTTGAATATAACCTTTCCCAAATCATGTCATGAAAATCTCCACTGCCACCAAGTTGATTCTGACTCATAGACACACTATCTAACAGACTACAATTGCTCTATAGGGGCTTGGAATGGTGCTGTAGGACAAGCATTGGACTGCTAACCACAATGTCAGCAGTTCAAACCCACCAGTCACTCCTATGAAACCCTGTTCAGTCACTATTAGTCAGAACGGACTTGATAGCCTTTAACAACAACAACAACATAAAGTTTACAAGGCTGAAAATCTTTATTGAAGCAGACAGCTTCATCTTTCTCCCTACAAGCAACTGATGTGTTTGAAACACAGAACTTATGGTTAGCAGCCCAAAACTAAACTCACTGCCCCACCAGGGCTCCTTTCCATGAAAATGCCATAGCTTGAAAGAACCCTGTTACATATCTACTGAAATTTGTATTTTAAAGCCTCTTTAAGGAGCTCTGGTAGCATAATGGTTACAAATTGGACTGCTAATCTCAAGGTCAGCAGTTAGAAACTAGCAGCGGTTCCTCTTTCTGCTCCCGTAAAGATTTACAGCCTCAAAAACCTTGTATGGGGCCACAATGGGTAGGAAGCCACTTGACAGCACTTGACAACAACATTTTGTATTCAGTTTTTGACAAAAAATAATTAAAAGAGTAAAGAACAAACTGAACTTGCACTAATAAAAGCTAATCTGTTGTCCCACATTAGAAAGTACTGTTTAAGGTTTAATGTGTTAATTAAATGTTCCCTTGTGATTTAGTAGAGAAACATCATGACAGAACATTTGATGAACAATTAGCTCTGTGGCTTAGTCATCAACTAAGAAGATTGCTATAATGAAAACTTCAGTGAGAGTATTTGCAACAGTTGCTGTGAAATACTTGAGTAAGATGCTTTTGTGATGTAGGATCTCATCTGTTAATGAAAGAGCTTGAGGTTTCTTAAAACACTAAACACTTCTTTAACCTCTAACTTAGGACTTGAGCATTTACTCACATTTATGTTTAAGGCCAACTGCCCCTTTACAGGTTTAGTTCCAGCAGAGTCACCCCTATGTCATCTGTTCTCAGTGAGGACAGTTTTTTCTTTAAATTTCAGATCATGCTTGAATGGTGGTGGTGGTTATGTGCCGTGGAGTCAGTGCCGACTCATAGTGACCCTGTATAGCGTTTCTGAGGCTGTAAATCTTCACGGGAGCAAAAAGCCTCATCTTTCTCCCGCGGAACAGCTGGTAGTTTCGAACTGCTGACCTGGCGGCTCACAGCCTGAATTTGTAACCACTATGCTACCAGAGCTCCTTATTGCTTCTTTAATATTTCAAATAATCTTAATGCATGATTGTTGTGTAGGAGTTTATCCAAAGTGTTAGGGAACTAATCCATTTCTTTTTCACTGACCTTCATTTTATGAAGAGACATACTTCAGGGACTCTGAATGTTCTGAAAAAAAAAAAAAAATCAAACTGTGATTCTTTTTCTCTTATCCCTTTCCTTCCTTATAGTATTCAGAATTTGAAAAATTATAATTATGCATTTTATTTTATTTTATTATGAAAATATTTGTTTTTATGATTTTGACTTTTTATTGCGATTTGGGGGAAAGTTTGCAGAGCAAATGAGTTTTACATTTAATAATTCATACATTTTGTTTTATACCATTAATCGCAATACCATAATGTATCATTTATCCTACTTACTCCCTACGTTTCCGGGTTCCATTCACCCTTTTTCATTTCACTTCCTACCTTCTGAAATTTTTCTCAAACATTACCTTTCTGATCTTGAATGGTTGGTTGTTCTAAGGGGTGTGTGCCTTTTTAGTGTTGTTGTACACTATACAGATCTGTTTATCATTTGGCTGACAGCTGATTGTGAGTTCTGTTCCAGGTGTGAAGGGTGTTTAAGGGCCATACTCTCAGGAATTCTGCCACTGTCTATCAGACCTGTACACCTGGTCTTTTTAATGATTTTGAATTTTCTTCCACATTTTTCCAACTCTAACCAGGACCTCCTTATGTTATTGCTTTCAGAGTGGTCAGCAGTGGTAGTCAGACACCATCTAGTTCTTCTGGTTGTGGAGACTGTGGTTCACATGGTCCACTAGTCATTTGGACTGATTTGTTTCCTTGTGTGTTGATATAATTCCCTCTTTTTGCCTTCAGAAAGGAAGAAATCACTAGCTGCACCATAGATGGCCTCTCAAAATATTAGTTTTTGTCTTATCTATATGGATACTTAAAAAGAACTGTATTTTTTTAGGGCTGATCACTATAAACTGCCTATAAGAATTCAACATCATGCCATTATGAAAATAAAGTAAAATACAGGAAATTAGCCTTGTAATTTAGGGTTTTCAGGCGGCTAGACTCTCTGAACAACTCAAATATACATAAATCAAAAACAATAACAACAATAAAAATAATGTGTTCTACTTTACAATGTTGTTGTTGTTGACTGTCATTGAGTTAGTTCTGACTTATATCAATCATGTATAGGGCTTCAGAGTAGCTGTTGGTGGGTTTGAACTGCCAACCTTTCGCAGTCCACAGTACTTGTAATATTCTCATTCAAAGCATAACTCAAATGCAACAATTCTTCTGAAGTGTTTCTTATTAACTGTCTAACTATCATATGCATATAAGCCTATTGAAAGCACCATGGTTTGGGTCAGGAGCACCTTGGTTCTTAAACTGACATCTTTGCTATTCAATGCTTTTAAGAGCTCTTGTGTAGCAGATTTGCCTAATGCAGTATGTCCTTTGATTTCTTGACTGCTGCTTCCTTTAGTTTTGATCATGGATCTGAGCAAAAATGAAGTCTTTGACAACATCAGTCTTTTCTCCATTTATATGTTGTTGTTGTTGCTAAGTGTTGTCCAGTTGATTCTGACCCATAGCAATACTGTATAGGTTTTCCAAGGAGCAGCTGGTGAGCTTGAACCACCAACCTTGCAGTTCAAACAACATTGCAGTCTGATGCATAAACCCATAGTGCCACACCAGTGTATGCTGTTTATTAGTCTATTGGTGAAGATTTTGTTTTCTTTACATTGAAGTGCAAACCATACTGAAGGCCATAGTCTTTGATTTTCATCAGTATTTTGATTCCTCTTCACTTTCAGTAAAGAAGGTTGCATCACCTGCTTATCATAGGTTGTTAATGAGTCTTCTTCCAATCCTGATGTCATGTATTTCTTCTTTTAATCCAGTTTCTAAGGTTATTTGTTCAGCATACAGATTGAGTAAGCATAGTGAACAAATACAACCCTGGCACACACCTTTCTTAATTTTGAACCATTTGGTGTTCCCTTGTTTTGTTTGAACAACTGCCACTTGGTCTATCATAGGTTCTTCACGAGCACAATGAAGTGTTCTGGAATACTCATTCTCTGCAATGTTGTCCATAGCTTGTCATGATCCACACAATTGAAAATTTCAAAGCCAATAAAGCACAGTTAATTGTCTTTCTGGTATTCTCTGCTTTCACCCAAGATCCATCTGATGTCAGCAATGATATCCTCACCTCATTCCATGTCCTCTTCTGAATCCATCTTGAACTTCTGGAAGTTCTCTATAAATGCATGGTTGCAGCTATTTTTGTATTATCTTTGTCAAAATTTTGCTTTTGACAATTTCCAATTTTCCTAGGTCCATACTTCATATATTCCATGTTTTGATTTTTATTGGGTATTTACAGCTGCTTCTCTTCATTTTAAGTTGTGCCCCATCAGCAAATGAAGGTCCCAACGGCGTTTCTTCTTTTGCCTAACTAAGGTCATCACAAGGAGCTCTGGTAGCTTAGTGGTTACACTAATTGGGCTGCTAATCTCAGAGTCAGCAGTTCAAAACTACCAGCTGTTCCATGGGAGAAAGATGAGGCTTTCTGCTCCTGTAAAGATCTACAGCGTCAGAAACCCTGTACAGGGTCGCTATGAGTTAGAACCAACTCCATGACACATAACCACAACCATTTGAGGAGGCAGCTCTTCCCCAGTCGCATTTTGAGTGCCTTCCAACCTGAGGGGCTCAATTTCCATCGCTATATCTGACAATATTCTGCTGCTTTTCATCATGTTTCAGTAGTCAATGTTCTGGTACTTGCAGTGTCCCACTGCTATTCATAACGTTTTCAGTGACTAAATATTCAAAAGTAGTCTGTTTTTCCTTCTTCCTAGTCTGTCTTTGTCTGGAAGCACAGCTGAAACCTGTCCGCCATGGGTGATCCTGCTGGTATTTAAAATACCCTTGGCATAGCTTTCATAATCACAGCAACATGCAGCCCACCACAATACAACAAACTGTCTCAAACTATTATCTAGAAAATAAATCCACAAAACCAGTGGAAGATCCAAAGCTTCTACTAAATGTAGACTTCTACTTATTGTTTTCATTAATGTTTGATATTGTACATGGATTTTGTAACTACCAGATAATCCAGCTGCTCTGGGAAACCCTAAACAATGTTGCTACTAATCAGAATGGACTCAACAGCACACAATGACAAGATAATAACTAGGATCAATTTTTTTTTTTTACTTAAGATACTTGTTGTGGTTGTTGTTGTTAAGTGCCATTGAGTCAGCTCTGACCCATAGTGACCCTGGGTAGGGTTTCCGAGGAGCAGTTGGATTGAACTGCCGACCTTTCAGTTTAAACGACTTTTCAGCCTACCACACCGCCATCATACCAGGACTCCTAAGATAGTAGGTGAGTCGATTTTATTTCAATTCACAGATTATTTGTGTTTTGGTTGTGGTAAAATACATAACAAAAATTTGTCAATTCAATAATTTCTGTGCACCTAATTCAGAGATATTAGTTATAGTTTTCATGTCATCTTACCATTTTCATTACCCATAAATCTTTTTGAGACACAACTGCATGCAGTAAAGGAGCCCTGTGAGATAAGCTTTGGGCTGCTAATCACAAATTTCGAGGTTCAACCCCACAGCTGCTCTGTGGGAGAAAGATGAGGCTGTCTGCTTCTATAAATATTTAGTCTCAAAAACCCAGTATAGTGTTAGCATTAATTTCATGGAAGTGGTTTACTGAATGTAGTGTTCTGCTTGACACAGAGTGTAAGAAAGGTATGTCTGAGCCTCCAGAAACTGAAAACTGGTTCGTATATTTTCTAATAAAATTATAGTTAAATAAAGGAAAAACTAAACTTTAGGCTTTGCAGTTTAAAATTTCCCAATTAGAATTGTTTTCATGAAAAGGATAACCCATTGTTGTTAGGTGCCATCAAGTCACACCCTATGCACAACAGAATGAAATACTTCCTGGTCTTGCACCAACCTCACAAACATTGCTACATTTAAGCCAATCGCTGCTGTCATTGTGCCAATACATCTCACTGGGGTTGTCCTCATTTTCTCCTACCCTACATTTTACCAAACATGATATCCTTCTCCAGGGATTGGTTCCTCCTGACAATATGGCCATCCTGGCTTCCAGGGAGCATTCTGGCTGTACTTTTTACAACACAGATTTATTTGTTCTTTTAGCAATCCATGGTACTTTAAATAGTCTCTTATGACATCATAGCTCAAATGCATGAATTTTTCTAGCGTCTTCCTTATTCACTATCAACTTTCAAATGCATATGAAGTTATTGAAAATTCCCTATCTTGGGTCAGGCGCATCTAAGTCCTCAAACTGACATCTTTGCTCTTCAACACTTTAAAGAGGTCTTGTGCAGCAGCTTTGCCTAATGTAATATGTCATTTGCTTGCCTGATAGCTACTTTCATGAGTGTTGACGATTGAGCTGAGAAAACGAAGACTTTGATAACTTCACAATATTTTCTCCACTTAATGTGGTTGTTATTTATTGGTCCAGTGATGAGGATTTTTGTTTTCTTTACATTGATGTGCAACCCATACTGAAGGCTGTGATCTTTGATCTTCATCAGTAAGCATTTTAAGAGCTCTTTGTCTTTAGTGAGCAAGGTTGTATCATCTGCTTATTGCAGATTGGTAATGTGTCTTCATCCAATCCTGATGCCACATATTTCTTCATATAATTCACGTTCTCAGATTATGTGCTCAGCATACAGAGTGAAAAACATGGTGAAAGAGTACAACCCTGAGAACACCTTTTCTAATTTTAAAGCATTCAGTGTTCCCTTGTTCTGTTTGAACAACTAACTGCCTTTTGGTCTACGTACAGGTTCTTCATGAGCACAATACTCATTGTCCACAATGTTGTCCATAGCTTGTCATAATCTACATAATGAAAGCCTTTGTGTAGTCAATAAAGCACAGGTAAACATCTTTCTGGTATTCTCTGCTTTTACCCAAGACCCATCTGATGTCAGCAATTATAATCCTCATTCTACATCTTCTTCTGAATCTGGCGTGAACATCTGGAAGTTCTTTGTTCATGTATGGTTGCAGTTGTTTTTGAATTACCTTTAGAAAAAAACTGTTTGCATGGGAGATTAATGACATTGTGTGATGATTTCTGCATCCAGTTGGGTCACCTCTCTTTAGAATGGGCACAAATACTGATATCTTTCAGTCAGTTGGCCAGCTAGTTGTGCTCCAAATTTCTTGGCACAGATGAGTGAATGCCTCTAAGGTTGAATCAGTGTGTTGAAATATTTCAATTTATATTCCACCAGTTCCTGGAGCCTTATTCGTTGCCAATGACTTCAATGCCCCTTGGACTTCTCTTCCTTCATTATCATTGGCTCTTCATCATATGCTACATTTTCAAATGGTTTTCATTTTCTTCAGCTTCAGCTGAAATTGCATATGAACAATTGATAGTCTGTTCCACAGTGTGTCCCTGATCTTGTTTTGACTGGTGATATGGAGCTTTTCTACTGTCTCTTTCCAAAGATGTATTCAATTTGATTTCTGTGTATTCCACCTGGTAAGATCCATGTGTACAGTTGTCTTTTATGTTGTTGAAAACTGGCCTTTGCAATGAAGAAGTCATTGGTCTTGCAAAATTCTATTATGCAATCACCAGCATAATTTCTATCACTAAGTCCATCTTTTCCAACTACTGATCCTTCTTCTTTATTTCCAACCTTTGCATTCCAATCACCAGTAATTTTAAGTACATCTTGATACATGTTTTATCTATTTTAGACTGAAGAAGTTGATAGAATTCTTTAATTTCATCATCACTGGCTTTAGTGTTTGCTTCATAAATTTGAATAATAATGGTATTAACTGCTTTTCCTTTTAGTCATATTGATATTATTCTATCATAGACAGGTTTGTACTTCATGACAGATCTTGATATGCTATTTTTGATAAATGAGATGCATTCCTCCTCAATGTGTCGTTCCTGGCATAGTAAATCATGTGATCCTTAGATTCAAAATGGCCAATACCAGTCCATTTCACTTCAATAATTCTTATGATATTGATGTTTATGTGCTCCATTTCATTTTCGACAAATTCCAGTTTTTCTAGATTCATACGTCATACATTCCATATTCCAATTATTAATGGATGTTTACAGCTGTTTCTCTTCATGTTGAGCTGTACTGCATCAGTAAATGAAGGGACCAAAGGCTTTACTCCATTCATGTCATCAGGGTCAACTCTACTTTGAGGAGGCAGCTCTTCCCCAGTCACATTTTGAGTTGACTTCCAACCTGAGGGACTCATCTTCCCCCACATATCTGACAATATTGTGATCCTCTTCATCATATTTCAGTATTCAGGATTCTTGTGCTGACAGTGTTACACTGTTATTCATGAGGTTTTCAGTGACTAAGTGTACAGAAATAATTCGTCTCTCTCCTTCTTTCTAGTTTGGAATTTCAGCTGAAATCTGTCCACCCTGGATGACCCTGCTGGTATTTTAAATACCCATGGGATAGTTTCCAGCATCACCGTAATACTCAAGCCATCACAGTACATAAACTGACAGAGCAGTGGTGGTGGATAGCCTATGCACAGTATTAAATTAAAAAAGACTATCCCCTCAGGTAAGGATCCCTGGTAGCATAGTGGGTTACACGTTGGTCTGCTAACCAAAAGGTCAGCAGTTCAAATCTGCCAATCGCTCCAGGAGAGAAAGATGAGGCTTCTGCTCTCTTAAAGATTTACAGCCTCCTCTGGTAGCGTAGAGGTTACAAACCGGGCTGCTAACCTCAAGGTCAGCAGTTCAAAACTACCAGCTGTTCGGTGGGAGAAAGATGAGGCTTTCTGTGCCCATATAGATTTACAGCCTTGGAAACCCTGTGCAGGGTCACTATGAGTAGGAACCGACTCTACAGTACTGAAGAACAAGAGCACACCTCCTCCAGGGTCACTATGAGTGGGAACCAACTAGACATCACACAACTACCACCATACCCATACCTACTTGTTTGGTGCTGTAGGGTAAGCACTGGATTTCTAACCCCAAAGTCAGCAGTTCAAACCCACTACAGATCCTTGGAAACCCTAAATAGGATCACAATAAGTAAGAACTGGCTCAGTATTATTTTACAAGAAAAACCCCTCTGAGAACTTTCTTTTTATGATCATTTTCATTCAGATTTCTTTCATGTTTACTTTTAAAACAAATTTATCTAATGATGATTTAGTAAAATATTTTCTTCAAGCTTTTAGGAGATTCAGTAATTTGTTTTATATGTTTTTAAACATAATTTTGTAAGAATAACTATGATTATTGTAGGATTTCAAATTCATTAGTTATCATTTACACTGAATTTACAATTTGATAAGCATTGGTTGGTGGCTCTAATCCATCAGCTGATCCTCTGAAAACTTCTATAGGGTCTCTGTGAGTCAGAACCAAGTTAAAGGCACTGAGCAACACAAACAGTATAGCACGTATACTTGTTGATGCTTTTAAGTGCTGTTGAGTCTATTCTGCCTCATATCAACCCTGTGTAGGGTTTCCAAGGAACCACTGGTGAGTTTGAACCATCGACCTTGCAGTTCAAACATACCTTGCAGTCCAGCACATCAACCCACAGAGCCACACCTGTGGTTTTACTAAAACATGTTTTACTAACACTGACTTTTGTCTTTTCAACAGTGGAGACAAGGATTTTATCTTATATCTTCCCTATGCTCCTAGCACATCTGACATTGATGAGATAGGGTTGAACCACAAGGTCAGCAGTTCAAACCCAACAGCCATTCCTCAGAAACCCTATACAAGATCACTGTGAGTCAGAACAGACTCGATGGTACACCACCAAATGAATATTAAAGATCCAGTAGCTTTATGAATATTGGAGAAAGATGAGGTTTTCTGTTCCCATAAAGATTTACAGTTTCAGAAACCCTTTGTAGGGTCACTATGAGTCAGAACCAACTCCACGACACACAACCACCACCACCACCAGCTTTGTGAAAGTTTAAATATAATTGTTGGTTCAGAGCTTAAGAGAGCTACAATGTATCTTAGAAAAGAAGAGATAATTCTAAAGAATTCATAAGTTACTCAAGGACAGAAAAAAATGAGACACTTTGGGAAGTGAACAAGGAGAGGAATTTAAGAATCAACTACACTTAGGTCATTGTAACAGAAAAGAAGTTGTAGAAAAATATGATAAACAATCAGAAAGCTAGGGAGAGAAGCCACTGGTATTTTGTGTCATGGAAAACAAAGAGGACATTTTTAGAAGTTTGAGTTGGCAATAGAATTAAAGGTTAAAAAAGATAGGAAATGTGGTAGTTATTAGAACAGCCCATAAATATTCCAGCTCTTGCTCCTTTGTGGTACATTAAAGATTGCATTTCTCTGACTTGCTGTGGCTAATGAAAGGTGACTGGAAGTGATGTGTGTTATTTTCCACTGAACGTTTGGAGAGCCAGTGAGAATTTCCCCATACTCCCCTCTGTTTCGTCTGCCATGATCACTGAAGGTTTAGATAATGGCTGCTTCATCAACCTGAGTCTAAACATGAAGACACTGAGTGAACCAGAGTTTCCAACCAACTCTCACAGGGCATCTAGCATGAGAAATACATCTTAGTTATTTAAAGCCAGTGAGATTGTGGGTGTGTTGTTTATTACTTCTGTCTAACTAGCGTATTCTGACTGTTACACGGAGTACCAAGAAATAACAACTACAGTTACAAAACATGAACTGATTAAACTAACCAGAATTTTAAGTCTTACATTTCTAGTCAGGAAATAGATTTTAAAACTTAATTAGCTATTGATAAGAAATTAAGGGCAAGGTGTGTTGACTATCCTTTTAAACTATTTTAATATAAAAGGAAGACGACCAACCATCTCTTACCCATACCTATAAATTTTTCTTCTGAAAAAATCCTAAGGAAAAATGTATAATGACTCCAGAAGTAGGGAATTGTTCCATGAACATGCCAACACTTTGAAAAAATATATCTGAACTATAGCTGCAGGTAACATAAGTAAGTAGAAAAGGTCTTTGGAGAAGATAGGACTCACTGTCTTCCAGAAATACAATAGCATTTTCTAGTTCAGGAAATACAGGCTAGAAGTGAAGAAGCCCAGGATCAATTGGTTAAAGAAAATCTGCTTTTTATCAGTTTGAGGGCTAAAGTGTGTCAATTATACATGTGACATTTGGACAGAGAATAAGGACATCCATAAAAGAATTTAGGCATTTGAGTTATGGTGTTGGAGAAGAATATTAAAAGCACCATGGACCTCCAGGAGAACAAACAAATTTGTCCTGGGAGAAGTGCAATCACAATGTTCCTTAGAAGTCAGCATGTTGGGACTTCATCTCTCATACTTCAGATATGTCATTAGGAGGGACCAGTCCCTGGAAAAAGACATCATGCTTGGTAAAGTGTCAGGTCACTGAAAAATAGGAAGATGAGCAACAAGATGGATTGAAACAGTGGTAACAACTGTGAACTCGAATGTAACAACAATTGTGAGGAAAAGCAAAGATGTCAGTTTGAGGATGAAGGTGTGTCTGACCCAAGCCATGGTATTTCAATAACCTCATATGCTGACCTTGTGAAAGTTGGACAGTGAATAAGGAAGACCATAGATGAATAGATGCATTTGAGTTATGGTGTTAGAGGAGAATATTCAAAATACCACGTACTGCCAAAAAAGCAAACCAATCTGTGTTGGGAGACTTGCAGCCAGAATGCTTCTTGGAAGCCAGGATGGCCAGACTTCATCTTTTATACTTTGGACATGTTATCAGGAAGGACCAGTCCCTGGAAAAAGACATCATGTTGGGTAATGTGGACAATCAGAGATTGATAAACTTTTTGACAAGATTTCCATTTCCTGGAAATTATCCTAATGGGGAAAATTTTATGTATGCATATATCAAGGTTTAAAGATATTCAGTAAAAAAGATGATGGCAAGAACATATCATTAGAAGCAAATAAAATATCTAAAATTAACCATTTAGGTAAAGAGAGTACAATACTTTAAAAATGCTACAAATATACAAGTTTAAATAAATAGAAAGGTATTTCTAAAAATAAACAAATTTTAAATAATAAGAATTTTAAAAAGCTAATACATTCACAAATGTTTTCTTTTTCTGAGTACTAAGTAGGATTATGGTTGATTGCAGTGTTATTCATTTTACTTATTTGTGTTTTAAAAATATTGTATATTGAGTAGATATTACTTTTGTAACAATGGAAATCAAATAAAAACAAATATGTGGTAGCTTTAGGAGTTAAGATGGACTGAAAATGTAATTCATACAGCGTTTTGAACATATTTTAGGGTTGGAACATGAAAGATTAAGGATTCAAAATTAAGGATAATAAAGCACTGATGGAGCCAGGTCATAGAGCATCAATCAACAAGGTGATACTCTAACAGATAGGAAAACATGTATTAAGTTTGCAATTAAAGAGTATTTCACCCTGTTAAAAGTGAGAAATGGAGGACAGAATTGGTGATGATTCATTGTGGCCTTGCACAATATACTATTGTTGTTGTTTTGTTGTTGTTGTATAAAGTCGGATAAAAAATTCTCCCAACTAAAACAATAAATGTACCTTGATAAATGAATAGGGAAGGATCAAAATTGTCAAAGGCTACATTTTGCTTAGATTCACACTCAGCACTCATGTAAACAGCAGTCAAGAAATCAAATGACATATAACATTAGGTATATCTGCTGCCTGAGAGTTCTTTAAAGTGCTCAATGGAAAAGGTGTAGGTTTAAGGACTAAAGTGCACCTAACCAAGCCTCATATGCATTTGAAAGTTGGACAATGCATAAGGAAGACAGTAGAAAAATCGATGCATTTGAAGTATGGTGTTGGAGAAGAATATTACAAGTACCGTAGGCTGCCAAAAAAAAAACAGCAAATCTGTCTTGGAAGCAGTGTAACCAGAATTCTACTCAGAAGCAAGGATGACAAGACTACATCTCACAGACATGTTATCAGGAAGGACCAATTCATAGAGAGGAACACCACACTGGGAAAATTAGAGTTTCAGCAAAAAAGAGACGTACCTCCAATGAGATGGACTGACGCAGTGGCATCAATAATGTGCTCAAACATAGCAATGATTTTGAGAATGGCATAGGGCCAGGAAGTGCTTAGTTCTGTTGTTCATAGAGTTGCTCTGTGTCAGAACAAACTTGAGGGCATCTAACCACAAGAAGTCTCAGCTTTTGCTTTTATCTACCTATCTATCTATCTATCTATCTATCTATCTATCTATCTATCTATCTATCTATCTATTTATCTATCTATCTATCCATCTCTTCCTGTTGGGTTAATAAGTGAGACTAACTTCTGAATCATCCAAATTTATCTCTATAGCTACATTTCCTGTTTGAGTATCAGGCCAGAAGATCTGAGTACAGCATGATTCAGCCACTGATTTATGTAAATATTTTCCAAGGTTCTTCCCACTTCCTAAGGCATTTGCCCATTGCCCCTTCTGAAAGTTTGCGTTTTATTGTCCTATTTCTAGGATCCTTGGTGGCAAAGTGGTTAAAGTAGTCCTCTGCTAACCAAAAGGTCAGTAGTTAGAACCCACAAAGTGCACTATGGAAGAAAGATGTAGCAGTTTGCTTCTGTAAAGATTTATAGACTTAAAATCCCCATAGGACAGTTCTCTCTCTCTCTCTCTCTCTCTCTCTCTCTCTCTCTCTCTCACACACACACACACACACACACACACACACACAAGATTGCTATGAGTCAGAATCAGTTCAACAGCAGTGACTTTTTGACGTCTCTAGATTGCCTAACTAAAAATATTCTGCACCTGGTCAAAAAGACTATGTACTTTTTGAAGTCTGTCCATGCTCAAATAGAGCTGAGTCAGTCACAACTCTGAGCCATTTGCTTTTATTGTGGGATTCTGCAGAGTATCAACAGTATGGGAATAGATGTGTGGACCTGTTTGTCATGCAAGATCACAATGCCCTTGAATAACAGTCCTCTGCATTTAATCTGAAGTTTAGACTTCAACTCTTCAGTGAGCATCTCACTGTATTGAGCGTTGTTGATTGTTAAACATTTTACCTCATAGTGTTCCAATACTGGCCCCTGAGAATCCCAGAAAACTGTAAGCATCAATTTTCCAGCTAATGGTTGACTTTTGAACTTCTTTCTGGTCAGTGGTTGAGAATGTTTCCATTCCATACTCTGCCATTTATTCTCAGACTTGTAGTGATGAATCCATATCTTATCACCAGAATGGTGTTTTTTTTTTAAAGAAACTTTTATCTTCCTTTGAGTACCAAGCCAAATTTTGTTTGCAGATGTCCAAACAGCTGTTTATGCTCTTCTGTAGCCATCTCACACAAACTTTTTGAAACCCAAGTCTGTCATGGATTACTTCACAGGTAGAGTCATGGCTGATTTGCAGATGATTTGCCACATAATACACTGTCACTTGTCTATTTGACAGAATCATTTAATGTGCACACTCAATGTTGTCATGAGCTGTGGACATGGAGGGCGTTTTAATATAACTGGAGAGTAGACACTTTTTGACTCACCCTCATACATTCCTCAAACCTCTTTTTGTCCCCCTTGTTCTATTAGCCCTTACTCATCCCTGACACCTTTTCTGTACAGGGTAGGACTAAAATGGTGATCATTTAACTACGTTTCTTTTTCTTGTTTTTAATCAATTAATTACTCAACATGATACAATAAAATCTGTTATTTCCACATTTTTTTTTCTTTTTTAATTCTATGATATTTTGCCATGTACAATTTGAGGCTCTACTATTAGTTACATGCAAATTCACATATTCTTGTAATTATTTTTCTTACAATTATGTATCGTTGTTGTTAAGTGCCGTTGAGTGGGTTCTGACTCACAGGGACCCTGTATAGCGTTTCTGAGGCAGTGGGTTTGAACTGCTAATCTGTGGTTCACAGTCCAGTACTGATCCTACAGCACCACACTAGGATTTTACTTCTTTGTTTCTATTTTACAATATTTTTCCTGAAAATGCTAAAGCACCACTAGATTCATTTTGGTGATCGGTCTGGTATAGTTATTTAATCATTTTACTTTCAGCCACTAGGAACACTTTTAATGTAGATTTATATTTGCATTTAAATTTCCTTCTATTATTCTTGACAATGTTTCTAACTATATTTAATTTAGGAGTCCAGGTGTGGCACTGAAGGATAATGCACCAGACACGAAACTGTTTGAATCACAGTGTTGGCAATTCAAACCCACCAGCCACTCCTCAGAAATACCTTATAAGTCGGAACTGACTTGATGGCACTCAAACACAGCAATACTTAATTACTGCTTACCGTCTTATTTTGTATTTTTATTTGCCTTGACATTTATACATATTTTTATTTTATTTTATTGTCTCTTTTATTCAGTGCTAGTCCTTTATACATTGTATGATGTCTCCTAAAGGATCATGGAAACTCATATTATGAAAAATCTACTGATGAATTCCAATTTTTTTTTTTTACATCACCAAAATAAACTTTTGTTGTTGCTGTTGTTGTTGTTGTTAAGTTCCATCTAGTTGCTTCCAATTCATAGTGGCCTTATGCACAGCAGAATGAAACACTGCCCGATCTTGGGCCAACCTCACTATTGTTGCCACGCTTGAGCCCATTGATGCTGCAACTTTGCCAATCAATCTCCCTGGGGGTCTTCCTCTTTTTCTATGACCCTCCACCTTAACAAACATGAGAACCTTCTCCAGTGACTGGTCCCTCCTGACAATATGTCTGAAGTAAGAGAGAAGAAGTTTGGCCATCTTGGCCTCCAAGGAGAACTCTGGCTACATTTCTTCCAACACACATCTTTTGGTTCTATGGGCAGCTCATGGCACTTTCAATATTCTCCTCCAACACCATAACTCAGAGGCATCAATTATTCTACGGTCTTCCTTATTTACTGTCCAACTTTCAAATGTATATGAAATTATTGAAAATACCATGACTTGGGTCAGGCACACCTTAGTCCTCATCTTTGCTTTTCAACACTTAAAAAAGGTCTTGTGCAGCAGATTTACCTAATGCAATACATCGTTTGGTTTCTTTGCTGCTGCTTCCATGAGTGTTGATAGTTGATCCAAGAAGAATGAAGTCCTTGACAACTTCAATCTTTTCTCCATTGACAAGAATGCTGTTTATTGGTCTAGTGGTGAGGATTTTTGTTTTCCTTACATTGAGGTGCAATCCAGACTGAAGACTATGGTCTTTGATCTTCATCAGTAAATATTTTAAGTTGTCTTCACTTTCAGCAAGCAAGGTTGTATCATCTGCAGATTGCAGGTTGTTAATGAGTCTTCCTCTATTTCTGATGCCATGTTTTTCTTTATACAACCCAGCTTCTAGATTATTTGCTCAGCATACAGGTTGAATAAGTATGGTGAAAGAATACAACCCTGTCTCACACCTTTCTTAATTTTAAACCGTCCAGTGTTCCCATGTTCTGTTTGAACAACTGCCTCTTGGTCCATGTACAGATTCCTCATGAGCAGAATTAAGTGTTCCAGAATACTCATACTTCGCAGTGTTGTCCATAGCTTGTCATGATCCACACAATTGAAAGCCTTTGCATAGTCAATAAAGCACAGGTAAACATTTTTCTGGTATTCTCTGCTTTCAGCCAATATCCACTGGACATCAGTAATGATATCCCTTATTCCATGGCCTCTTATGAATCCAGCTTGAACTTCTGGAAGTTCTCTGTCAATGTATGCTCGCAGCCATTTCTGTATTACCTTTAGTAAAACTTTTGCATGGGGTATCAAAGGCACTGTCCAATGATTTCTGCACTCCATTGAGTCACCTCTCTTTGGAATGAGCACAAATATGGATCTCTTCCAATCAGTCGGCCAGATAGTTGTCTTCCAAATTTCTTGGCAGAGATGAGTGAGTGCCTCCTGTGCTGCTTCACTTTCTTGAAAGATTTCATTTTTTATTCCATCAATCCCTGGTACCTTGCTCTTTGACAATTCCTTCAATGCACCTTGGATTTCTTCCTTCAGTATCATTGGCACTTGATCATATGCTACCTCTTGAAATGGTTGAACATCAGCCATTTCCTTTTGGTACAGTGACTCTGTGTATTCCTTCCATCTTTTCTTGATGCATTCTGCATCATTCAATAATTTGCCCAGAGAATCTTTCAATAACGAAAGTTGAGGCTTGAATTTTTTCTTCAGTTCCCCCAGCTTGAGAAACATTGAGTATGTTCTTCCTTTTTGGTTTTCGGACTCCAGATCCCTGCACATTTTATTGTAATATTTGGCTTTATGTTCTCGAGCTGATCTTTGAAAATTTCTGCTCAGTTCTTGTACCTTCTCATTTCTTCCATTTGCTTTAGCATCTCTATGCTGGAGAGCAAATTTTAGTTTTTCTTCTGACATCCATTCTGACCTTTTCCTTCTTTCTTGTCTTTTTAATGACTTTTTGCTTTCTTCATGTATGATGTTCTTGATGTCATCTCACAACTCTTCTGGTCTTCTGTCTTTAGTGTTTAATATATCAATTCTGTTCTTCAAATGATCTCTAAATTCAGGTGGGATATATTCAAGGTCATATGTTGGCTGTTGTGGACTTGTTTTCATTTTCTTCAGCTTCAGTTTGAATTTGTATATGAGTAATTGATGGTCTGTTCCACAGGCTGCCCCTGGCTTTGTTTTGACTGATGATATGGAGCTTTTCCATCGTCTCTTTCCACAGATGTAGTCAATTTGATTCCTATGTTTCTATCTGGTGAGGGCCATGTGTATAGCCGTCTCTTATGCTGTCTAAAGAAGGTATTTGAAATGAACAAATCATTGATTTTGCAGAATTCTTTCATGTGGTCTCCAGCATCATTTCTATCACGAACGCCGTAATTTCCAACTATTGATCTTTCTCTTTGCTCCCAGCCTTTGTATTACAATCACCAGTAATGATCAATACATCTTGATCAATTTCAGATTGAAGAAGTTGGTAGAATTCTTCTATTTCATCCTCACTGGCTTTAGTGGTTGGTGCATAAATTTGAATAATAGTGGCATTAACTGGTCTTCTCTGTAGGGACAAGGATATTATTCTATCACAGACAGTGATAGTCCTCATGAGGACTGATCTGGATATGTTCTTTTTGACAATGAATGCAACACCATTCCTTTTCAATTTGTCATTCCCAGCATAGTAAACAATGTTGTTGTGAGATTCAAAATGGCCAATACCAATCCATTCCAGCTCAGTAATGCCTAGGAGATATCAATGTTTATGCATTCCATTTCATTTTTGACAACTTCCAATTTTTCCAGATTCACACTTCATACATTCCATGTTCTGATTTTCAATGGATGTTTACAGCTGTTTCTCTTCATTTTGAGTTATGCCCGATCAGCAAATGAAGGTCTCGTGGGCTCTACTCCCACAGGCTTTACTCTATTAGTGCCATCACAGTCAACTCTGCTTTGAGAAGGCAGCTCTCCTCCAGTTGCATTTTGAGTGCCTTACAACCCGAGGGACTCATTTTTAGCATTATATTTAACAATGTTTCTCTGCTATTCATGAGGTTTTCAGTAACTAAATGTTCGGAAGTAGTTTGTCACTCCTTCTTCCTAGTCTGTCTTCATCTGGAAGCTTATCTGAAACCTGTCTACCATGGGTGACCCTGCTGGTATTTAAAATACCGGTGATATAGCTTCCATACTCACAGCCACCACAGTACGACAAACCAGACAAGTGGTGGAAATAAACTTTTAGTACCTTATTAAAACATATCTAAACAGTATTTAATTTGAGGCACTAATAAGGCTAAGACATCAGTTTGAAAAATGCCTTTCCCAAGCAATATGAATTCTGTGAAAGTTGATGCAAGATGAAACATAAAATTTATAATGAAGTTTGGGTGAAAGAATAGTGAAATCATTAAAGTTTAATGAAAAGTTTAAAAGGCAATCATCTCATCTCCCAAATCCACAGATTACAGATAGATAACTTATAAGAAGGGTTGAAGATCAAACCCACAGCTGCAAACCATCCACATCCTTTTTTGTTTCATCCACATCAATTTTTGAGGAAACAATTTATCTTGTTAATGTCCTAATTGGAAAGGACCAATGGATACCAGCAGAAACAGTAATCAAAACCATAGACATTTCAATTGCTTTAGTTTACTCAATTCTGTCTGGAAATTTAAAGTTGAACAGATTTTTTTGCTAGATGAATAAATACCCTAACTGTTGCACCATGATCAACTGCAGACAAAAGTAAGATTTAATTAGAAGTTTCAAACAAGATACTGAAGCATTTCTTCAAAGAATTGTAACAAGAGATTAAATATTGCTTTACCAGTATGATCCTGAAGACAAAACATAATCAAAGCAATGGCAACCAAGAGAAGGTTGGTCAAAGCAAATGTAGACCAGCCGAGTACAAAGGTTTTATGGAATATTCAAGATAAAGTTTTCTGCTTCTGCAAAGATTTACAGCCTCAGGAACTCTGTATAGAATCACTATGAATACATATTCCCCAGCATTTAATAACAAGGTGTTGTGCTTGTTGACTTTTAGAGAGCCAAAAAATGATAACATCTACTTACTATGAGATTGTTTTGAAAAAATTAGTGAAAGCTTTAGCAGGAAAATGCCTGGGAAAGCTATACCCAGTCATTTTCATTCTCCACTATGCTAATGCTCCTGCTCATCCTTCTCATAAAATAAGGGCAGTTTTTTAGAATTTCAATGGGAAATAAATAGGCATCCACCTTACAGTCCTGATTTGACTCCTGCATGCTTCTTTTTGTTTCCCAATCTTACAAAAAAAAAAAAAAACCCACTTTTTTCTTCAGTTAATAATGTAAAAAAAGAATGTATTGATGTGGTTAAATATCCAAGACTCTTAATTCTTTAAGCACTCGACTACAAGGTTGGTTTGAACCACAAGGTCAGAGATTCAAACTCACCAGAAGCTTCTCAGAAACCCTATGCAGGGTCTGTATGAGTTGGAACTGACTTGACTGCCCTTAAAAACAACAACATTGCTTACAAATGTGTCTTTACCTTGATGGAGCTTATGCTGAGAAATAAAGTTTATATATTTTTTGTTTTTATCTTATAATTTCATTTTTCCATGCACTATTTGAAAACCCTTTGTCCTTCCTTAGCTGGTTACTTTCAAATTTGTGGCATGTATGTTTCACTTGTTGTTGTTCAGTGCTGTTGAGTTGGGTCCAACTCATAGCGACCCTATATAGGATTTTTGAGGAGTGACGGGTAATTTAAATCACTGACCTTGAAGTTCATATTGACTCAGGACTCCAGAGACTATGCAAATTGAGTGACTTATAGTCTACCAAAGGGATGGTCAGTTTATGGTTTTGGTGGAAGGACCATGCCTTGAAATTGGCTCTATAAGAGTTTTAAACCCACAGAGACAGAGGGCACAGGGAAAGCGACCTCATTATCATAAAAAAGAGTAATCTGGGGTAGAGTGCATCCATTGAACCAAGTCCTTGGCCTCTCTGATTTGAGAACCTCCTAGAACTTGAAGAATGAACAAAAATTGAAGAAAGGTGAAGACAGTAGTGGTGGACTTGACACCTCATAGAACAAAAGCCGAGCACTTTCAAGCAGGAGGCTTTTAAACAGAGTTAAGAGAACTATAGTACTTACTTGCACAGGGCAAGAGAGGCCTAAGTATGCCATGTGCCTCCCTTCACCCTTCCTTCCACTCCTAACATGGGGACACATGTTGCATGGTGGCAGTCATCTTCCCGTAGGTGTCCAGTAGCAGAACAAAAGCCCCAAACAGTGTAGAGGTAGAAACTGTGGTGACATGAGATCGGTGTCTGCTCTGAAACATAAAGTGCCTGCCCAGAGACATAAGAATGACCATGGGTAATTTTGGGAAGAGTAAGTGTTTCCCCTTTGGGAATCTATTCTTGTTTACCACTTGCTTTCTATAAATAATAATGATGGCTTTCACTCTCACAACACTGTATACATTTCTTATGTGTCCAGTTCATCACAGACAAATGGAGCACTTGTATTGGCTGCAGTTAGAGGTATGTGTCTCATTCCTATCAGTGTTATGGCTGTCTAGAAGTTGTAAGAACAGTCTGTATGCATTTGCAATGAAACTAGGCAGATATATGCATACAAGAGTGTTTTTAAAAGCAGAAAATATTTTTTTTTAAGTTTACTTGTACTTTATTGACTATGCAAAGACACATGACTGTGTGCATCATAACAAACTATGGATAATATTTGACTGAATGGGTATTCCAGAACACTTAATTGTGCTTACAAGGAACCTGTACATAGATCAAGAAGCAGTTGTTAGAAAAGAATAAGGGGATACAAAAGGATTAAAACCAGGAAAGATGTGTTACAGTGTTGTATCCTTTTACCTTACTTATTCAATCTGTATGTTGAGCAAATACCCCAGAAGCTGGATTATCTGAAGAATAACATGGCATCCAGATTGGAATCAAATCATTAACAACCTGTGATATGCAGATGACATAACTTTGCTTGCCAAAGCTAAGGTTGTGCCCGTGTCTAATCCCTGCCCTGTGCTCCACCTTCCCCTCCCTCCCCTCACCCACCCCAACATCCCAACAATCAACAAAGAATCTCCCCAAACCCCCTTTAGTATGGGTTCTTTCCCTTAGTCTTTTACAGTAGTGGTCCTATGCAGTATTTCTCTTTTTGTGACTGACTAATTTCACTCAACATAATGCCCTCAAGGTTCATCCATGTTATG
>NW_006408582.1:12756322-12811067 GCF_000296735.1 Chrysochloris asiatica
TTAAGCCTTCCTATCCAGGAGCATGGTACATTTTTCCATTTTTGTAAGTCTCTTTTGGTTTCTTGTAGTAGTGTTTTGTAGTTTTCTTGGTATAAGGACTTTGTTTCTCTGGTTACATTTATTCCTAGATATTTCATCCTTTGGGTGGCTATTGTAAATGATATTGCTTTCCTAATGTCCTTTTCAACGCTGTCGTTTTTGATATATAGGAATCCAACTGATTTTTGTACATTGATCTTATATCCTGCCACTTTGCTGAATCTTCCAATGAGGTCTAGTAGCCTTTTTACTGAGTCTTTGGGATTTTCTATGTATAGGATCATCTCGTCTGCAAATAGGGAGAGTTTTACTTCCTCTTTGCCAATTTGGATGCCTTTAATTTCCCTGTCTGGCTGTATAGCTCTTGCTCAGACTTCCAGCACAATATTGAATGGGAGTGTTGACAAAGGGCAACACTGGTTCCTGTTCGTAGAGGGAAGGCTTTCAGTTTCTCTCTATTGAAAGTAAGGTAGGCTGTTGGTTTTGTATATACACTCTTAATTATGTTGAGGAATTTCCCTTCAATTCCTATTTTGTTGAGTGGATATTGTATTTTGTCAAATGCCTTTTCTGCATCAATAGATATGATCATGTGGTTCTTTACTTTTTTCTTATTTATATGGTGGATAACATTGATCATTTTTCTAATGTTGAGCCATCCTTGCATTCCTGATACGAATCCCACTTGATCATGATGTATTATCTTTTTGATGTATTTCTGGAGTCTGTTGGCTAGTATTTTGTTGAGAATTTTTGCATCTCAGTACCAATACTTTTGAATTATATATTAGAGAAGAATATTGAAAGTACCATGCACCACCAGAATACTCCATAAAAGCAAGAATGGCCAGTCTTATTCTCTTGTACTTTGGACATGTTATTAGGAGGAACAAGTCCCCAGTGAAGGACATCATGCTAGGTAAAGTGAAGGGTCAGTGGAAAGAGGAAAACCCCAACAAGATGGACTGACACAGTGACAGCAACAATGGCCTCAAATATAACAATTGTGAAAATGACTAGGACCACTCAGTCATTGTACCTAGGTTTATTATGAGTTGGAACTGAAGGCACCTAACAACAACGAAAAATTCTAATACGTATGCAGGTAAATTCCTGTTGTTTGGTTGTTGTTTGTGTTTCTTTGTAATCTTCCATTAATTTATTTGACAGTATAACAGTGTTAGGAGTTCTGGTGTGGTCCTATAGGATAAAGCACTCGACCACAATGTTGGTTTGAACTGCAAGGTTGAGGTTGAAACTCACCACCTACTCCTTGGAAACCCTATGCAAGGTCCCTAGGAGTAGGAACCAACTCAGAGGTACATAACAACAACAACATAACAGTGCATTGTGTGTAAATAGTTAACTGAAAGTTGGAAGCTTTGGATCTAATCAGAAGAACCTTGGAAAAAAGGCCAGGCAATTTACTTTAGAAAAACCAGTCATTGAAAATCCTACAGAGCATAGTTTTATTCTGATATTACTATAAGTCAGAGTCAATTTGATTGGCAACTGGTTTATTACAGTGTTTAAAATATTATAATTTCATAATGTGTTTTAAATATTGCTGAAGAAAAGCAGAAAAGCCACTTGCCATCATCCCTTACTCATAGTGACCCTTCTGTGTGAGAACAGACCTGTGCTCCTTAGGGCTTTCAATTTCTGATTGCTCAGAAGTAGTTTGCCAGGATTTTCTTCTGAGCATTCTCTGAATAGACTCAAACTTCCAACAGTTAGTAGCTAAATGGATTAACTTTTTGTGCCACCTATAAGACTACTTCCCATTTGTTATTCTTCCCTCCGCAGATATTTTCTGCCTTTCTTCTTAACTGGATTAAGATTTGGAAACAATCTATCAATTCTGAAAAATAAAATCATTGGTATTTTCATCATGGTCATGTCGAATTTATTTATTAATTAGGACAAATCAACATCGTCATGAAGTGAGTTTTGCTATCCAAAAATACCTGTGCCTTTCCATTTACATTTGTTTGTTTTCTAATTACTCCTTAGTAGATTTTTCCCCATAAAAATCTACATATTAAAGAGTTCTCAATCTTAAAGTGCAGCTACTTGAATTTAAAATAAAATTTACGTATTTTCTGTACACTACAAATCAAATAATGTATTGTCAATAGAGTGTTTTGGACTTTGACCTAAAGGGCAGTGACTCTGACCCATCCACTAAGGAAGCAACCTCAAATGGAACCACCCGAAACTTAAAGGAAAGCCACGCCTGTTCTTCAAGGGGGAAACAGGTGATGAATGACATGATGGACTTTCTCCCATAGCCATTATCTTCATTTTCCCCTGCGAAATTATTCAGATATAGGCGGTCCCCAACTTGTAAGTTCACAAAGTTCATTTAGAAAACTGTTAGAATTCAGAACAGAATGTTCTATTAAATCAATGTTATGTTGTTGCTGCCCCATGGCTCATATCATAATACACCCAGTGATGAGATTCTTGTAGTAATCATTCCTATACTAGAAGCAATTTTGTGTGTCATTTATTTATTTTTAGATAAGTACTAAAATAATATTAACTTACCTTAAATGTCATAGTGCACTTACCTGGTCATATAACCCTGCCCTAGGGTTCTTAAGTAACTCATTTGCTCTAAAGACCTTTTCAGAGAACAACAGAGGGGGGAGTTACTCAGAGCTTTTTGATAAACAACTACAGAAAGATTAAACAAAAGTTAATTCATGTTATTGTTTTGCAAATGTTAGGAAAATAATGAATCAAAATACTAAAATTAAAAAAAAAAAAAAACAGCTTCCATGATCACAACTGAAATATGGATCTTAACAGCTACCAGACTCCCAGCAACTCCTTATAGAAAGCTCATGGAGAAAAGGTAATTTTTTCTTCATTAAACAAAAATGTTCTTCCCTGATGCTTTCAGTTTCCTTCTTTAGTCTCACTGTGGAAGAATGTAATATTTCATAAAAGAGATCCAGCTAGTTGTCAATAGTCATTTTATGCAAATGTATCACCACACTGGGAAAAATATTGAGAAAGAAAATTTCTCCTCATATCAGGGGCATTCTTCATGTACTTACTGGGACACTTGAGGTGATCTAAAATTATGACATTCTGTGATTGGCCCATCACCATCCACTTCTAGAGTCACTGAATTAAATAGTTTTGAATTAGGAAGATTGCCAAACTTCTACAAATAACCTTCAACTTTTCTGGGACTCATGTGTCTTACAGCTTAGAGGAAACAGGTTGCAAACTTTGTTTCCCTATGTTTCTTCAACTTTAAAAAATCTTCTATGGGATGTGAACGTTTTGTTATCTTCTTAGTTAACAGTGAGAAAACTTACTGAGATTGTCATCTCCTTTGTTGCAATGCTAAATTTAGTCTCATTTTGACAGTTTACATTGGACCTGAATCATTTCCTTTTGTCAAATACCTATAACTGCCCAACTCATCCAATTGGCATGGGTGGGGTATTAAATGGAATGAGAGATTAGCAAGATCTTGTGATAGTCATTGTAGTCCAAACAGAGACTTCACCTCAGGGAAATAAAAATGGTTTTAGTTCATGAACAGAGTCAATGATAACTTTTAGGGTTTAACTTTAAATAATTGTCTAACGTCCCCATGTGTCTCCCTCAGTTGTCAGCCATTTTTGAAATCCATAATTTTGGTAGTTATGTTGGGAGAATCAATGACAAGTTCCCAAAGGAATGAGTGTATTGAAATTCGGTAATTAGACTTAATTGAAGTACAGAGTTAGTAACTGAGTAGAATTTTTATACATTAAATAATTCATTACTAATTTCTCATGTTTTTGTTTTTATATTTCATAACTAACAGATTAGATAGTGGGGAAAAAAAGTAGTAATGAGAAAATGTTATTGAACTAGGAGTTAGGACTGTAGTTCCAAACCTAACACAAAGTATTATGACATCTAGAACAAATTGCTTCAACTCGGAGATTTAATTCTTTCTCTATATATAATTTAATGGTAGAGCCCTGATGTGGCACTGTGGGATAAAGTACTGGACCAAAAAGTTGGTTTGAACCACAATTTAGGTGGTTCAAACTTACCAGTCACTTCTTGGAAACCCTAAACAGAGTCTATGAGTCAGAACTGACTTAATGACACTTAACAACAACAACATATTATTTAATGACAGCTGCTATGTCTAACAACTACAACATTTGAATTAACGCAGCAAGATAGATTTCCGGATCACACAAAGTCCAATGAGGACTTTTCTCGTCAGATGGCTCTTGGATAGATCTTGGGATGGTATGTCATCAAGAAGTAGTTCAGGGCCAAGTAGCCTTCCACAATATGGTTGTTATCTTGGAGTCCTTCATTTTTGATTCCACAAATAGAAAGAGAGAATAAGAAAGACTATTGGGATGATTTAGAAGCCAGACATAGAACTGGCTTATATTGTTTTTATCCACATTCCACAATCTAAAACTTACTTATATCCACAGTGTGGATAATCTGTATCCACATTGCAAATTAGGGAATAAAAAAAATACATTCCGAAAATGTTAGGCAAATGGAGAATACTGTAGCTTCAGGGAGACATTTAAATAATGTGATGGACTTATCACATTATGTTTGCTAATATATGCAAAATAAAAGGTGCCAAATGAGTTCCACATTTCTTTCCAAGAGTCTATAGTTGAGTGAAGAAATTAAACAGAACACACAGGACAAGACCCAAGGAAGGTAGAACTAAGTCAAAGTAGCAAGGCCCAGCACAATACATTAGACTGTAATGTTTGGGGTAAGAATTATGGGTGACATATCTCAGAATTTCTCACACTTTTACATGCAACTAATTAATGATGATTGGAAATGGGATGAAAATGGTGAGGATGGCACAAATGAGCACAAGGTGCTAGTGGAGGCAGATTTATTACCTCACTTCATGCTTGCTGAAAGTGAAGAGGACTTGAAACATTTACTGATGAAGATCAAGGAACACAGCCTTCGGTATGGATTGCATCTCAATGTCAAGAAAACAAAAATCCTCACCACTGGACCAATAAACAACATTCTTATCAATGGAGAAAAAATTGAGGTTGTCAAGGACTTCATTCTTCTTGGATCAACTATCAACACTCACGGAAGCAGTAGTCAAGAGATCAGACGACGTATTGCATTAAGCAAATCTGCTGCACAGGAACTTTTTAAAGTGTTGAAGAGCAAAGGTGTCAGCTTGAGGACTAAGGGGCGCCTGACTCAAGCCATGGTATTTTCAATAGCCTCACATGGATGCGAAAGCTGGACAGTGAATAAGGAAGATCGTAGAAGAATTGATGCCTTTGAATTGTGGTGTTGGAGGAGAATACTAAAGGTGCCATGGACTACCAAAAGAACCAATAGATCTGTTTTGGAAGAAGTGCAGCCAGAGTGCTCCTTGGAGGCCAGGATGGCTAAGCTTCGTCTCTCATACTTTGGACACATAGTCCGGAGGGAACAGTCGCTGGAAAAGGATGTCATGCTGGGCAAGATGGAGGATCAGAGAAAAAGAGGAAGACCCCCAACGAGATGGATCGGCCAGGTGGCATCGAGTGTGGCAGCGGTAGTGAGGTTGGCCCAAGATAGGACATTGTTTCGTTCTGCTGTGCATGGGGTCGCTATGAGTCAGTTCCAACTCGATGGCACCTGACAACAACAACAACACATCATCTTAAATCAGTTTTGACGTAGACAAACAAAGCCAACCTGGAACAAAACTGTCAGTGCAGAATAAAGAATTCTGCCCCACCTTTTCAAGACTATCTCCATTTCTGATTTAGAAGCCTTGGTCACATTCCCAGTCATAGTAGAGTAAATGTGTTTACCATAAAAGCAAGATGACTTGACATTAGAAGGTTTAGTCTTAAGATTAGTATGTTAAGATATTTTAAGGAAAAAGTAGACAACATGTAAGAAAAAATGGGCAATGTAATCAGAGAGATGAAAACTCTAAGGATCTAAAATAAATGTTAGAAATCAAAACCAGTGTAAGAGAAATTCAGAAAAAAATAAATGTCTTTGATTGGCTCATCAGTTGACTGTATACGACCAAGAGAAGAATCAGTGAACTTGAAGATACATCAGCAGAAATATCCCAAACTCAATAGGAAAAAGAAAACACACTGTTCATCCAAGAGCAGTGGGACAATTTCAAAAAGCATAACATGGACTTCTGGGAAGATGGCATGTAGATATTTGTGGATCCAATTTACAGGGGAAAAAAAAAAAGCAAAGCTGGAAAAAACAATCATTTAAATATTTGGAAATTTCCCTAGAAACACACAGCAAATTAAGAAAATGTTATTTATAATGTTGTTAAATTGCTAATTGCCATCGAGTCATTCTAACTCATAAAGACCCTGTAGCAGTTTCCAAGGAGCAGACTGGAGGGTTTGCGCTGTCGACCCTGTGGTTGGCAGCCAAGTGCTTATCCTATAGATATAGATATAGATATAGATATAGATATAGATATAGATAGAAATATCTGACAGAAGATATTTGCTACAAATATACCTTTGAATATGGTGGAGCATAAAGGGGTCAAAGTTACAAAAACTTGTTGTTGTTGTTGTTGTTAGGTGCCATTGAGTTGGCACCAACTCATAGCGACATTATGCACAGCGGAACGAAACAATGTCTGATCCTGGGCCAACCTCACTACTGTTGCCACACTTAAGTCCACTGATGCTGCCACCTGGTCAATCCATCTCGCTGAGGGTTTTCCTCTTTTTCTCTGACCCTCGATCTTACCAGCATGACATCCTTCTCCAGTGACTGTTCCCTCCTGACAATATGCCCAAAGTATGAGAGACTAAGTTTGGCCATCTTGGCCTCTAAGGAGCACTCTGGTTGCACTTCTTCCAAAACAGATCTTAGACATCACTATATTCCTTGAGAAACTGAGTGTTTGGGCCTGGGACTCAGGACCATAGTTGCAGAGATACTAAGGTCAACTGGTATATTATAATTCACATAGACAATATTTTACATCTAATAGCATGGCTGGGATCTTTAAAACTCATGAGAGTCCATCTAAAGTGCAACTATTGGTTTCTCCCTGTTTAGATGATAGGAAAGTTATGAAAATCAAAGACATATGGACCATGTGAACATATGAACATAAGTCTCCATGGTTCTGAGTCCAAAAGAACTACATGGAGTTCAGCTTCCATAACTAATTTCACTAGAAGGAACTACACTAGAAGGGGTTGGATACAGTGGGATAAAAATGGGGAACAAAACTCAAAATCATTAAAAAGAACAGCTTAGTGGTCAGATAGAGACTGATGAGTCCCCCAAGACTATGGCCCTTAGTGACTCTTCAGGTCTGGAACTGAACTCATCTCTGTGGCTCAATTTTTAACCAAACAATAGATAGGTCCAGAGGTGGTGGTAGTTTTGTGCCTCTGAGTCAGTTCCAAGATGCCAATCCTTATGGGAGAAGAAAGCCTCATCTTTCTCCCATTAAGTGATTAGGAGAAACAAACTACTGACATTATGATTTGCAGCCCAGCTCATAACCCACTGTACTACCAGGACACCTTATAGATAGGACTGTATGTGGAAAAATAACACTGGGGATATATGCACACCTTGCAATAATCAACCATTTGAGATCAAAAGAGCAACATTTACCCAAGGATAAAGTTCAGAGGGCTAGGGAAGAAGGAGAAATGCAAATAGGAAACACATAGAGGAAGTGGGATTAGAGACATTAATTGAGGGGATTACAATCAATGAAATGGAACAAAATATGTATGAGATGCTGAATGTAAAATTGATGATATTCTTTATAAACCTTCAAGAAATTCACAATAAGAAGTTAGAAAAAAAAATGTGTATGTGTCATTCAATCGATGAATCACTAACTCTTCTCTTTTCTCCCCAACCTCTTGTCAGAATCGCCACTGTAATCAAGACAGGACTTCCTCTCTTTTTAGCTTCCAATCTCTTGATCTATCTCCACATTTGCCATTCTTTCCTCAGTCTATTTAGATCTATAGTAGAGTCTTTTTTTTTTTTTCAGTTATTAAACTTTTCAACTCCATAATTTAATTTTCCAAATAACTTGCTTATCTTTATTCACATTCTAGACTTAATGAGACATTGTCTTCACACTGTCCTTTACTTTGTTAAGTGTACTTTCCTTTACTTCTTTGAAAATAATTATAGTTGCTTTGAAGAATTTTTCTGTTAAATGTGATATCTCTTCCCTTTCCCCAGCAGTTTATGCTGCCTGCATTTTTCCTTGTATGAGTCACACATCCCTGTTTCTTTGCATGTCTCATAATTTTTGTTGAAAACAGAACATTTGAGTAATATGAGGATAAGTAAAAATGGGTTAATACAAAATCATAGAAACCTTTATTACCAAAAATTATCAAAATGTGAAGCTATAATTTCTTGATATATCTGCCATCTAGAACTCTACACTTCTTCAGGTAATGTTTCCATCTTTTTAGCCTTTCCATCTCTCTAATCCAAATAATTCTTCACTCTTCAAATTGTTGGTGGTGTTAGGTGCCATCAAGCCGACTATGGCTCATAGCAACTGTGTGCACAATAGAATGAAACACTGCCCAGTCCTAAAACATCATCACAATTTTATTATGTTTGATCCCATTTAGGCATTTAAATGGGGGAGCTAGCTTTGTTGACTAGTGGTATTAGAACTGAGCATCTTTAGGCTGAGACTCATGATGAACTGCTGTGCCCTATGCGCATTTATCAGCAGCTCTAAAAGAGATATGTAACATTGCCAAAGCAGGTCAGAGACCAGGCCATTGTCTTAGCTGCTTGTGTCAACCCATCTTGTTGGGGGTTGCAATGTAGTAAATTATTTAATGGAGTCCTGGTGTGGCACTGTGGGTTAATGCATCAGACTGCAAAGCAAGGTTGGCGGTTCAAGCTCACCAGCTGCTCCTTGGAAACCCTATACAGGGTCGCTATGGGCCAGAATCGACTCGACGGCACTTAACAACAACAACAGCTAGCTATAGTCTTTGTAAACTCTCACCAATTTTTTTTTTTTTTTTCCTGATGAGTCAGAGTAAGAGATAGTTAGGGAAGATTGTAATGGATTATAGGATTCAGTTGGGAGTGATTGTTAACAAGGAACTCTAACTTTTTATAAGGAGTATTGTTGTGGTACTATGAGATAAGCCAGGAGTAAAGTGCATCCTTTGGACCTTGAGATCCCTGTGCATTGAACCTGCTCAACTCAAAGACAGAAAGCTGTGACACCAGAGGTATAGAAAAGGAGTAGTAGCAGCAGAACCAAGAGCCAGAGAACAAGACAAAGCAGTGAATTTCCAGGTCCATGTAGCAAGTAAATCTGAGTGCTGGTGGGCAGGAGGCTTGTTTGCAGAGCAGGGTGCCTAAAGGCATTTAAATGGGGGAGCTAGCTTTGTTGACTAGTGGTATTAGAACTGAGCATCTTTAGGCTGAGACTCATGATGAACTGCTGTGCCCTATGCGCATTTATCAGCAGCTCTAAAAGAGATATGTAACATTGCCAAAGCAGGTCAGAGACCAGGCCAAGAGTCTGATGGCAAAATACAGGCCTGCCTATGGACACAGCAAAAGATAGACTCTGCTGACTGGAAGAATTGTGCCCTTAACATTTCTGAACTGGAATTGTAACCTGTTAATTTCCTTAATAAATCCCAGAACTGCATGTTGTATAAATTCTGTGTGACCATTGCAATGAATTACTGAATCCAGCAAGAACAATAAAGAGTGCTGTGGGAGGGATGGTTAGTGTCATTCTTGCAGGCGTCTTTCTCTATACCCTCATCCTCAATTTTACCAAGCATTTTCCAGGAACTGGTTCATCCTGATAACATGTCCAAAGTACTTGAGACAAAATCTCACCATCCTCACTTCTAAGACAAATGTGTTTGGTCTTCTGGCATTTTATAGTACTTTCAATATTCTTTCCCAACACCATAATTCAAATGCAACAATTCTTCTAAAGTATTTCTTATTTATTGTCTAGATTTCACAAGCATATGAGGTGATTGAAAATACCATGGCTTGGGTCAGGTGCACCATACTCCTCAAAGTGATATCTTTGCTCTTTAACACTTTCAAGAAGTCTTTTGCAGCAGACTTTCCCAAAACAATGCATCTTTTCATCCCATCACTGTTGCCTTATTTTGTCGATGAATCTTTCTATAATCCCGATGTCATATTCTTCTTCATATAGTACAGCTTCTTGGATAATTTGCTCAGCATACAGATTGAATGAGTGTAGTGAAAGAGTACAACCCTAACTCACACCTTTCCTGATTTTAAGTCATGCAGTATCATTAGAATGACTACATGAGTACAATTGTTCTATAATTCTCATTCTGCAAAATGTTATTCATTGTTTGTTATGATCCACACAGTTAAATGCCTTTGCATAGTTAATAAAGCACAGGTACACATCTTTCTGGTATTGCCTACTTTCAGTCAAGATCCATTTATGTTAGCAATGGCATTCCTCAGTCTACATTCTATTTTGAATCTGACTTGAAATTCTGGCAGCTCCCTATCGATGTAGATCTTCAATCATTTAAAACTTTTCTTCAGCAAAATTGTATTTATGTGTGATATTAATGATATTGTTCTATAATTTCCTATCCAGATCTCATTCTCTAGTTAGGAATACCCATAGTCTAGGAGTCCTGGTGTGACACTGTAAAGTAAGCACTGGATTGTTAAGCACAAGGTTATACAGGGTTGATATGATTCAGAAGTGACTCAACAGCACTTAACAACAACAACAATAACATAGACAAATATTGAATAATGCAGGAAGTATCCAGAGAAGATGGGAAGAGGACTACCAGTCAACCATAACTCATTCCTTATGCTTTTGCTTCATAATCCCATCTATTGTCACTGAACTACCTCTGCTCCTATCTGTGAAAACTTTTTTAACAGCCTGTTTGCCATCTTTGTTTCCTAGCTTACTATCTGTTATGTTTTATTTTATCTATTTCTCTAAGGCTGCATCTGTAAAGGACTCTTGGTACCCTTTTCCCTTCCTCCTGCAATAATATCCATTCCAATACAGACCATAAGTCAGTTTCTTCAGTATGTGGGTCCACATATAGTAATGTTAAATTACTTGTTCTAAGAATCCTAGACCTGTGCTAGTTTCACCCAGAGCTCTTTCCAACACTTGTCTGTCAGTTTGTCATACTGTGGTGGCTTGCCTTTTGCTGTGATGCTGGAAGCTATGCTGCTGGTATTTTAAATATCAACAGAGCACACCTATGATGGACAGGTTTCAAGTGAGCTTACAGTTTAAGACAGACTATGAAGAATTGGAGGCAGACTACTTCTGAATGTTTAACCACAGAAAATCTTATGAGTAACAGTGGAACACTTTCAGATAGTGACAAAATACTGAATATTGAAACATAATGAGTAGCACCATAATATTGTCAGCTATAATGTCAGAAGATGAGTTCCTCAGGTTGGAAGGCACTCAAAATATGACTACTTTGAAAAATGTCTCCTTAGAGTTGATCAGTATGACATAAATGGAGTAAAGCTTTGAGGACTTTCATTTGCTGATAGGATACAACTCAAAATGAGGAGAAACAGATGTAAACATCCATTAAGAATCAAAACAGGGAATGCATGAAGTATGAATCTTGGAAAACTGGAAAATTTTCCAGTAAAAATTGTAAAAGATGAAATGAAATGCACAAAGATCAATATCCTAAACATTAGTGAGTTGAAATAGACTGGTATTGGCCATTTTGTATCTGATAATCACATGGTTGACTATGCCGGGAATGAAAAATCGAAGAGAAATGGTGTTGCTTTCATCATCAAAAATAATGTTTCAATGTCTATTTGAAATACAGTGTTGTCTGTGATAGGATAAGATACATATAACTACAAAGAAAACCAGTTAATGCAACCATTATTCAAATTTATTCACCAAATGCTAAATCCAGTGATGTTGAAATTGAAGAATTCTGCCAATTTCTTTAGTCTGAAATTGATAAAATGTGCACTCAAGATGTATTGATAATTACTGTTGTTTAAAATCAAAGGGTAGAAACAAAAGGGAGAGATCAGTAGTTGGAAAATATGGCCTTGGTGAAAGAAGCGATGCTGGAGATTGCATGAGAGAATTTTGTGAGACCAATGACTTCTTCATTGCAAATACCTTTTTTAAACAACATAAAAGATGACTATGCACATGGACCTCACCAAATGGAATACACAGAAATCAAATTGACTACATCTGTGGGAAGAGATGGTATAAAAGCTCCATCAACATCAGCCAAAAACCAGTCCTGGGGCAAACTGTGGAACAGATCATCAGTTGCTCATATGCAAGTTTAGGCTGAGGCTGAAGAAAGTTAAAACCAGTCAGCAAAAGCCAAGATTTGATATTGAGCATATCCCACATGAATTTGGAGGCCATCTCAAAACAGATTTGATGCATTAGACAATTGAGACTGAAGACCAGAAGAGCTTTGGCAAGACAGCAAGAACATTATATAAGAATAAAGCAAAACGTCATTAAGAAGAAAGAAAAAAACAGAATAGGTTTCAGAAGATACTCTGCAATGTACTCTCCAGCATAGCGATGCTGAAGGAATGGAAGAAATGAGGAGGTCAAAGAGCTGAACAAAAAATTTCAATGGGCTGCTCAAGAAGACAAAGTCAAGTATCATAATGAAATGTGCAAAGACATAATGTTAGTAAACCAAAAGGGAAGAACATGCTGAGCATTTCTTAAGCTGAAATAACTGAAGCAAAAATTCAAACCTTGACTTGCAATATTGAAGGATTCTATGGGAGCCCTGGTATGACACTGTAGGATAAGGACTCCATTGAAAAGTTGGTTTGATCTGCTAGGTTGGGAGTTCAAATCCACCAGGTACTTCTTGTAAACCTTATACAGGCTCACTATGAGTAGAAACTGACTTGACAACACTAGTCAACAACAACAACAATGGGCAACGTATTGAATGATGCAGAAAAAAATCAAAAGAAAATGGAAGGAATACATGCAGTCACTACTCCAAAAAGAAATGGTTGATGTCCACCAATCTCCAGAAGGAGTATATGATCAAGAGCTAATGGTATTGAAGGAACAAGTCCCAGATGTACTTAAAGTATGGGCAAACAATATGGATCCAGGAATTGGTGGAATACAAATTAAAATCTTTCAACAAACTAATGCAGCACTGGAATCACTCTCTCATCTATGCAAAGAAATTTGAAGATAGCTACATAGCCAACTGACTGGAAGAGATCCATATTTGTGCCCATTCTATTGCAAGGAAAGGTGAACCTACAGAATGCAAACATCATCAGAAAATATCATTAACATACCATGCAAGTAAAATTCTGATAATTCAAAAATGGCTGCAACAGTGCATTGACAGAGAACTGTCAGCGGTTCAAGCTAGATTCATATGAGGATGTGGAATGAAAGATATTATTAGCTAAAAGCAGAGACTACCAAAAAGATGTTTGCCTGTACTTTATTGATTATGCAAAGGCTTTTGACTATGGGATCATGACAAGTTATGGGCAACATTGTGGAGAATGAGTATTCCAGAAAACTTAATTATGCTCACGAAGAACGTGTACATAGACCAAGAGATAGTCATTCAAGTAGATCAAAAGGATACTGAATAGTTTAAAATCAGGAAAGGTGTGTGCCCAGGCTGTATTCTTGCACTGTACTTATTCAATCTGTACATCCTACTATTGTCTATGGTAAAACCATCAGATTCAACATTGAATTAGCTTATACTAGAGGCAATGATCTGAATCTGTCCAATTCCTCTATTTGTCCACTGTTGTCAAATGGAGTAGGATTGGATAGGCACAAGCTTATAGAACTCTCCTTTTCACAAGTAAGAAAGAAGCAGATACATACTTAACTTAGATAAGGAAAAGGAACACATCATTACCTTGGGATTTTCCATATGAAATTTAGAAATATTATATCCTAAATACTCATGATACAATGCTTAGCAATTTATCCTTTTTTATGTAACTTAAAATGCAATACAGATCCTAGAAAGTTCTAAACATTTCCAGAAATAGGGAACAGAATATATAAGTCCCTATGGCATACCTATCGTCTCCATAATATGGACTTAAAAAGAAAAAGTAGGAAAATATAACAATTAAAAACATATACTTTATTTTTCAACGTAAGTTCCATCAAATCCAAGACACTTTTGGAAGTTATGATACCATCCATAAGTAACTGATCATCTTGGGGTTTAATCATGTAAATGAAGTCTTTCACATAACTAACTGAAGAAAAAATAGGTGACCTTTTATAATTTTTTAATATTAAGAAATAAAAACAAGTTAGAAGGAGCAAAATCAGAACTGTAAGATGAATGTCTAATATTTCCCACCAAATTAACAAAATTGTTCATTTGATGAGAGGAACATATAGGAGCATTGTCATGGTGAATGGCTTTTTGATGAAGCTTTCCCAGGCATTTCTTTATTAAAGCTTTGGCTAATTTTCTCAGAACATTCTCATAATAAGCAGATGTCATCTTTCTTTGGTCCTCCAGAAAGTCAACAAGCAAAATTCCTAGAAATTTTTGCCATGACATTAGTTATTTACTTGGCCACTTTTGCTTTGCCTGGGCCCTTTCCTTCCCTTGGCAACCATTGCTCAGATTGTGCTTTGTCTTCAGGATCATATCATAGTAAAGCTATGCTTCAACTCCTGTTACAATTCTTCCAAGAAGCTCTTCAGTGATTTAATTCCACTTGTTAATATTCCCATTGAATGCTCTGCTTTTGTCTGCAGCTAATCTGGGTGCAATCATTTTGGCAACCATCTAGCAGAAAATTTACTCAACTTTAAATTTTCAGTCAGAATTGTTTAAGATTAGCCAGTTAGATGCCAGTGGTGTGACTATTACTTCTGCTGTTAATTGTTGGTCCTATTCAATTAAGGCAAGAACAAGACAAATCATTTCCTTGTACAGAGATGTGGATGGTTGGCACAATGGGTTTTATCTTCAACATCTTCTTATCCCTGCTTAAAATGATTTATCCACTTGTACAGTTATGATTTCTCTGAGATATTGCCCCCATAAAGTTTTTATAAAGCACCATTCTTATACCCGTTTCACCGCAAATTTGATGTTGATCTTGCATCAACTTTTAAAAATTCATGTTGCTCTCATAGCAACACTTTTCAAATTGATGCCTATCCTTCTCAGTATCTCAAGCTAGATCTTGTTCAGACATCTTACAAGTCAGTAAGACTTCCTATTTGTGAAAAAAAAAAAAATTGAAATCCATGCATAGTTTTTTTTTTTCATTGTATTCATTTTCAAAAAACTTTTGAAGATCGCTCAGTAATCTATTCCATGAAAAATCCCTTACTTCCATATATATGAAATTTTAACACACATGTATTTCATAATGCAAATTCATCCTTCAGCCCCTTATCATCACCCAACTTAGTAAGCAGATGCTTTCATTTCCAATTTCAATTGTCAATCAGTTCATTACTTTGGGGATGGTAGATTTTATTGTATCTGAATTGTATTAAGCCTGTGCTGCACTGCCCCTGCAGTAAAATTGTTCTTTGATCAGATAATATGGCAAGTAGAAATTACAAATTAAAATAGTTTCTGCTTAGGCCTCTAATGGTGCTAGAAGCATATTCTTCAGATATGGTACCCTCTATATTTCATAGTGTTCTGTCTTGTTTGTTGCTGTGATGCTGGAAGCTATGCCACCAGAATTTCAAGCATTCTCAGAATCATTCATGGTGGGAGGGTTTCAGCAGAGCTTTCAGACTAAGACAGATTCAGAAGAAAGGCACAGGAATCTATTTCTGAAAATTAGTCAATGAAAACTCTGAATTACAACACAAGAGTGCCTGATAAGCAATGCTCAGCCTGTTATATATAGGAGCAACAGCCAACTAACAAACAACAACTGCATCTGCAAAATAAAATTCAGAATCAGTATTTGTTCCCAAGAAAACCCATCAATATCCAACCAAGAACCATGAGTAATTCACTTGCCAGCTATGGACTATCCCAGATCCTCTTGGCATAAAGCTCATAGCTCTTTAGCCTTTGATGTTCCTGTTCACAAACAGAAATTTTCAGTCACATTTGAAACTCTGAGGAAGAGATGTAGATATACTGTTTTCCTGACTATTAATGCTTGATTACAAGGAGCTCTGGTAGCGTAGTGGTTACGAATCGGGCTGCGAACATTAAGGTCAGCGGTTCGAAACTACCAGCCGCTCCATGGGAGAAAGATGAGGCTTTCTACTCCCGTAAAGATTTACACCCTCGGAAACCCTGTACAGGGTCGCTATGGATCGGAACTGACTCGATGGCACTTAACAACAACAACAACAACAATGCTTGATTACTTCCATGGTGGCTCTTCTCATATACTCAAAAGATCACGTACAAAAAGTAAGCAGCAACATTCACTTACTAGTTCCAGAAATCAGAAGGGTTTTGTTCATTTTTGCTTTTTATTATAGATATGAACACTTTGATTATCATGTTGGGTTGCAATGTTTTCCATAATGTAGCACTGCACACCAGCGTTACTTTTGTCTTCCAATCATTGAAAGATAACTGAATCTGCTAAATCAAAGTGCTAATTCATTAATTCCTAGTTCATAATCTTGTATGCTGCCGCTGGGTGGCAGTAACAGGCTTTTGCCAGAAACTACAGACAGCACATCTATAAAATTGCAGAAACTTCGAAAATCATCATCACATTATCCAGTTATCTTAACATTTCTTAGAGGTTAGCCTACAGGATATATGACCTTTCCTTACAGACTGTACTGGATTATGATATAACGAATCAGTGGACAATGATTTCCTGGATATAACAGATCCATAATTAAGGTCATAATTTACTCATGTCCTACAGGATATTCTATATTATATTTAAATCAGTCACTTGAGTGGGTTCAGGTAACTCCGAAGGCTTCATTCTACTATCCCTAATTAAAATAGAAGGAGAAAGAGAAAACCTGAAAAACATCCTTTTCCCAATGATTTAGATAAGGGAAGAATTCCCAATTTGGACATCATATCCATTTCATTGATACAATCTGTAGTGGGTAAAACTACAATCACACATAATTTCCAGTCATACTTTCACTTGAAAATCTACAGATACATATCTCCCAATTTATTACATTGTCCTTTAACATTTCATTAACAGATTTAGGTACAAGTATGCAGCAATCCCAATAAAGTTTCATAACCATGATCCGGTCATTTAGACCCATACCAATGCAAGTAGGTTCAGGTACCTGTTGGGAGATTTTCCAACAGAACTTAGCTCTTCCATTACTCAAAAACAGATTTTAGGCTTCTCTTTTGTCTAATATTCAATTTTTCCCCATTAATTCATCAAGGCTAGAATGAACTGAGTGATTCTGCCTTGGTCCTTATACAATCTAGGAGTTGGTATTGCAGCCTGTCCACCTAGCCCTTTATTGTGATTCAATAACATATTAGTAGCTACTTCATCTATCTCCTACCTTTTCATGTCATTTAAAAAATTTTTATACATTTATTTTATTTTTGGTGAATAGATATACAACTATGCACCCATCCAATAATTCAATGATACTCTTTACATTTTTCACATGTGCTGCCCTTCTTGCTATCTGTCCTCAGACTGTGTCACCACCATTGACTTCCAGTCAATGCTCAATAAGCACTCATCTACGCTTTAGAGTTACTATTGTCAATTCGATCTGATTTAAGTAATTCTTTAAAATAGTATAATGTTCAAGGCGAACAGTTTTTATTAATTCAGCTAAACAGTTTAGTTTAAAGATAACATAGTTTAAAACAGACACTCTAAAACTAACGTTAGACCAATCAACCTACTGTCCCATGAAATCATGACCTTAGAGAACTATTCCTACAAGGTGTTTAGATGTACCTAAGCATTTTCCACAACTTCTCTTTTTTTGTTGTTGCAAAATTATCTATCACATTTGACAGTTTACCATTTTTCTGGTGTACAACTTAGAAGTTTCAGTTACATTATTCAAGTTGTGTAACTATTATCCTTAAAGGATGCCAAGTTTCCCATCACCTACACTCCCTTGTTCCCAGAGAATGATTCCTTCTCTCCCTCTCTTCTGCAAGCCCATTTTTCATGCCATTTTAAATTAACCATACATTTCCACCCAGTTCAAAGTGTCTTTCTCAGCATTAAGCACCATTTGGAGGAGATAAAGCAAGGAGATTCATGTAGTTTCATTTGAATCAATATAGGCACACACAAGAGTATGAGGAGTTGGAATTCCCTTTTGTTGTGGTGGTGATTAAGTGCCTTAGAGTTGGTTCCAACCCATAGTAACTTTTCATAGGGTTTCCAAGGAGCAGCTAGTGAGCTTGAGCCCTCAACCTTGTGGTTCAAATCAACTTTACAGTCCAGTGCATTAACCCACAGCTCCACCTCAGGAGTTCTCTTTATCCTAGCATTAATGCTCACCTGAGCCAGAGTCATAGCAGTAGGAGAAGCTCTAACATGATCTAATAACCAATCTAAATCTATTTGCATTTCAGTAGCCTCAAATAATGTCATTGAAAATCTAAGAAAAGAATTGGGAAATTCCTCTTTTCAGGATATGTTTACGCTTATGAAACTTAATAGATTGAGAATTTGCCCTTCTAGACACATTTCTGCAAAAGCTGAAGTTAATTTAGGATCCTGAGTTGACTGTATTTGGTTACTTTCAACAATGGGAAAATAAGGAAATCACTCCCTGATTTCCCAAACTCAATTTCCATTTCAAAAGCAATTCTGAAAAATGTGCAAAATAGGTCTTAAAAATAGTTTAACTATTTAACTGACCAAATTCCAATCAAAGCAAATATCTACCTATTGAACATTCCATCCCTCCTCCTTATAGTCAATGACCATAATACCATTAATCTAGCAGCTTCAATTGTTCTCTGTGTATTTTTTTATTTTAGCTAGAGTTAAGACACCTACTCTTGATTAATTTCTCCTCAATTTGAGTTTCTCCTTTTACTTATTTGGCTGTCTCCTCCTGCCCTGGATGTACAAATACTTTTCTGCCCATCAGCAGATGGAATATTTTTGTGACCTTAACTTAGGAATGGCCAGACAGAAGCCAGCCTGGAAACAATGTGTTTACCCCAATCCCATTTTTCTTTTTCCCAAACAATATCTTACCCATTGTTATTTAAACTACTGAGAGGGAAGATCATTTCAAATACCCCATCTGGGGTGTCAACTGTGTGATCTTCCCCAACTTGGGCATTTGAAAAGAAACAGACATCACAGAGTATACACACAGGAGGTTTTTATTTTAAAGGCAAAGGATACAAAACAGCAAGAAAAAGAGAATGCAGGCATACATTAAAGGTTCAAGAGACATCCTGCAGTCTTAACTCTGAAGAGTACTCTCTATGGGCACCAAGGTGGATACGTCTCTTTCTAGGGTGCTCTCTTTGGGCACCAGAGCTAAGTAAGAATCAGAAGACCGGTGCAATTAATCCTAGGGAAAGATCCCAAACAAAGATCTCAGTGACATTTTAAGTAGTGAAGTCAGACTTATCAAATTAATCAGGTCAGTTGTAAACCATCTGTAAAAGTAAGCTTTGGATTTTAAATAGCACATTATAAATACCACTATCATTATCTTGGCCAAAAGTCAAATGTTAAATTTCTAGGGGTTCCCAGAGATAAAGATTAAGCATTTCCAGGCCAGCTATATATTAATATGAACTCTTTATGCACCCAGAAATGTCCCTTTGTATACCTCATTACAAATTAAAATTCAGAAAAATCACATAAGAGCTTCAAAGATGCTGGCAATATAAGATTTCTTTCTTTCCTTTCTACTTTGTGTCATAGCTATGGAGGTTTTTATTTTAGCTATTCTTTCTACTAGATATAAACCTTAACTCATTTTTTGGAACTTGTATTATGTTTAAAATATTTGCAATATATCTGTATATCCTTGGGAGTTAACAGACTATTGAAATAAGATATCACAAAAGAATCTATCAACTACTAATAATATGTGGAGCTCTAGTGGTGCAACAGTTAAACATTTGATTGCTAATGTAAAGATTGACAGTTTGAACCTGTTTAGTAACTCTATGAGAGAAAGATCTATAAATGTAATTCCTAGAAACTATTGTTCTCAAATGGAAAGAACTAAAGAAAAAAATTTAAGCTTCGACTTACAATACTGAAGGATTCTATGGGCAAACTATTGAATGATAGAGAAAGCACCAAAAGAAGATAGAATGAATACATAGAGTCACTGTGTCAAAAATAAAGGGTCAATGTTTAATAATTTCAAGAGGTATCATGTAATCAAGAGCCAGTAGTACAGAATAAAGAAGTCCAAGTTGCACTGAAGGCATTGTCAAAGAACAAGTCACCAGGAACTGATGGAATACAAATTGAAATCTTTCAACAAACTGATGTAGCACTGCAGGCACTCACTCATCTAAACCAAGAAATTTTGAAGACAACTACCTAGCCAACTGATTAAAATAGATGAGTATTTGTGCCCATTTCTAAGAGATAATTGAAAGCAGAAATCATCTGTCAATATCATTAATACCATATACAAGTAAAATTTTGTTACAGATCATTAAAAAATGGCTGCAACAGTACATTGACAGGGAACTGCAAGAGTTTCAAGCTGGTTTTAGAAGAGAATGTGGAACAACGGATATCACTGATGACATCAGATGGATCTTGGCTAAAAGCAGAAAATGTTTAAATGTGCTTTATTGACTATACAAAGGCTTTCACTTGTGTGGATAATGACGAGCTATAGACAGCACTGTTGAGAATGAGTATTCTGGAACTTTTTATTGTGCTCATGTGGAACCTATGTATAGAACAACAGGCAATCGTTTGACTAGACTAAAAGTACACTAAATGGTTTAAATCAGAAAAGGTGTGTGCCAGAATTGTATTCTTTTTATCATACAATCTGTTTGCTGAGCAAATTATCCAAGAAGTTGGATTGTATTAAGAAGAAAGTGGCATCAGGATTGGAAGAATACTCATTAACAACCTGTGATATGTAGATAATACAATCTTGCTTACTGCAAGTGAAAAGGACTTAAAATACTTACTGATGAAGATAAAAAAAACACAACCTACTGTATGGATTGTATCTCAAAGTAAAGAAAACAAACACTGATAAATGTATAGCATCAAGATAAATGGAGAAAAGATTGAAGTTATCAAAGACTTCGTTTTGCTCTAATCAACCATCAACACTCATAGAAGGATGGCAGATTAAGGAGAGGCAACATGCAGACCTCTCCCATTAATAATATAGAATACCAGATGAAGCAGTTTCAGGGGACAGAACTCTGAACTATACATAAAGGAATATTTATAAGTATCAAAAGCTTACTGCTAATAGGATTTGTAGCTAAAGCAAAAATAGTGGTGTTTTATGATCCGTGTTTCTCAGTGTGTCCTTGCAGCCATCTTTAGTAGGATGGAGCAGATGTGAAGTAAAGAGAACACTTCCATTGAAGAGGTCTGACTGATCCTCAGAGATAAGTGTGTGAACATTTTTTTCCCATTCATATATCTTTCTCTATCTGTGCACCTCCACTCTGGTGTCTAGAGCTGGTGCCTGAGTGAATGGATGCCACACCCCCACCACCAGAGGCTTCTACTATGCAAATGCACAGATCTGCTCATCAAAGATCACTAGGCCCAGAATCAAAGAAAGAGGAGTTATCAACAGGAATAGTTTAAAATAGGAGGGTCTTCCAAAACAGCAATGGTCAGCCCTGGGCTATTTCTCACTAAGAGAAACACTTGAATGGGCTTGAGGAGAGGTAAGAGAGTGGTAAAAAGGGAAAAAAGCTGAAAACTAAATATTGAGTTACATCATAAGGAGCAACTGGTACATCTTGAAATTTCTCAGGTGGACTTGTAGGCAAGAAGCTGAAAAAGGGGCATTAAACTCTTACTTAATTTTGCTACTTTTGTGTATGTGTGAATTATAGACTTTATTGTCCAATCTATTTTTTGTCCACCTTTTACCTTGCAGGGCTTTTACTATCCCTATGTTTCCCAACAAGAGGCAGCAACTGAGTTCATAGAGCCAAGCTACAATTGCACTCTATATAATCTCACCATCCAGGCAAGAGCCAATACCAGCTGTTATACACCTGAGCAGCATAGATAGACAACACTTGCTAACAGTATTCTGAATTGAATAATAAGAGAAGTGAATAGGGAATTCCATCTCCCGATCACATCTACCAGTAGGCAATCAGAAAGTTTAATAATACACCACACTATATTCTTCTAAGGAGCTCTGGTAGCGTAGTGGTTACGAATCGGGCTGCGAACCTTAAGGTCAGCGGTTCGAAACTACCAGCCGTTCCGCGGGAGAAAGATGAGGCTTTCTACTCCCGTAAAGATTTACACCCTCGGAAACTCTGTACAGGGTCGCTATGGGTCGGAACCGACTCGACGGCACTTAACAACAACAACAACATATTCTTCTAATTATAGAAAATGCATCTCATTATTGAAAATGCCCCCCAAAAAAACAAAAGATCTCAGCTTATGTCCAGAAACAAGATAAAGTAGCTGAAACAAATGAGCTGGAGGTAGACCTAGAATTCCCAATGGAAAGAGGGCAGGCTTTAGAACTGCCTGAAAAGGAATTCAGGAGAAAAATCTTGAGATGCATTCAAATGCTTAACAGAGGGGTTGAGAAAAATAAGGAAGAATTCAGGAAAGTGGTACAGGAACAATCAAATAAGATAGAAATAGCATTGGAAACAATCCAAACCTACAAAAAGAGGTCCAAATGATTAATAATAAAATATCAGAAATGGGGACTACACAGAAAGGGCAATGGAATACAGTTGAAAAGCTGGAAGCCAGAACCAACAAGCTTGAAGAAAAAAATTTCAATACTACTAAGATAAAAGAACAAGAAAACAAAGGGGAAAAAAATCTGAATGGGACAACATGAAGAGAAATAACCTGAGGTTTATTGGAGTCCTGGAACAGGAAGGATCACAGAAGACCACAGAGGAGATAGTTGAAGATCTTCTGGAAGAAAATTTCCCTAACATACTGAAAGACAAGAAGATAAGCATTCAAGAAGCTGAATGAATCCCAGGAAGGATAGCCCCAAAAAGAAAATCAACAAGACATATCATAATCAAGCTCTGCAAAATCAAATATAAGGACAGAATCCTGAAAGCAGTTACAGAAAAGAGAAGTGTTACTTACAAATGTAAACAGATAAGATTAAGCTCTGATCTCTCAGCAGAAACCATGCAGGCAAGAAGTCAATGGGGTGACATATATAAAACTCTGAAAAGAAAAAAAACCACAAAAACTGACAGCCAAGAATTGTCTACTCAGCAAAACTTTTAATCAAATATGACAGTGTAATCAAGATATTCCAGGATAAACAGAAGTTAAGGGACTTTGTCAAAGCCAACCCCGTGCTTTAAAATATCTGAAAGGGAGTTCCTTGGACTGAGAACCAACAAGAATAGACAACAAACAGAGATAGACAGACATGGCAATACCACCTGGAACTCAGTTGACAGATGGAAGAGTGCAGAACAGAGCAAAACTACAAAAATGAAATCAGAGGACTGGAAGGTTAGTCTATGATCAAAACAATTATAATATGAAAGAAAGAGAAAATATAGGAACAGAGATCCAGCTGATTGCAGATTGCAGAATAAAATAGATTGTTTTAAATGGAGGGAAAAGTTAATAGAATATAGGATGACCTCAAAGAAAATCAATATTTTGCAACATATCAAGAAAGTGAAAATCCAAGAAGAGCACTGACAACTTAAAACTATGAAGAAACTGTCAAGAAAAAGCACACACACAAAAACAACCCCATAAACTCAGCACAGGAAGGCATGCAGAACAAAGAAACCAGCAACATCACAAAAACAAAGAAACAAACATAATGACAGCAATTGATTCATACCTATTAATACTTACACTGAATGCCAACAGATTAAATGCACCAGTTGAGAGACAGAGAGTGGCAGAATGGATAAGAAAACAAGATATTTCAATATGCTTTCTGCAAGAGACACCCATTACACACAAAGAGAAAAACAGATTAAAAGTTAAAGGATGGAAAACAATATACCAAGCTAATTTCAGTAAAAAACAAGTAGGAGTGGCAATACTATTTCTGATAAAATAAACCCTAAGGCAAAAACCAGTATAAGAGATAAAGAAGGAAAATTATCTCATGATTAAAGAGTCAATTGAACAAGATGACATAATCATAATAAAAACCTACACTCCCAATGAAAGAACTCCAAAATATATAAAGCAAATCTAAATAGAATTGAAGAAAGAAATAGACAAATCTACAATAATAGTGGGAGATTTTAATACACCTCTTTTGAAAAAGGATAGAACAACCAAAAAAGAAATGCAACAAAAACACAGGGGAACTAAACAATGCAATTAACCAATTTGGCCTGATAGATGTGTATAATGCATCAACCCAACAACAGCACAATGCACATTCCTTTCCAGTGCACATGGAACATTCTCCAGAATAGACCATGCATTAGGCCACAAAACAAGCCTCCATCATTCTACAAACATCAAAATACTACATAACATCTTCTCAGATCACAATGCTATAAAATGAGAAATCAACAATTGAACAATAAAAGGAAATAAAGTCACATACATGAAAACTGAATAACACTCATAGAAGCAGCATTCAAGAAATCAATAACATAATGCATTAGACAAATCTCCTGTACAAGACCTCTTTAAAGTGTTCAAGAGCAAAGACATCAGTTTGAGGTCTAAGGTGTTCCTGACCCAAACCATGGTATTTATAATAGCCTCATATGCATGTGAATGTTGGACAAAGAATAAGGAAGATCATGGAAGAATTGGTGCATTTCAGTTATGGCGCTGGAGGAGAATATTAATAGTACCATGGACTGCTAAAAGAACAAAAAATCACTTTTGGAATAAGCATAGCCAGAATGATCCTTGGAAGCCAGGATGCCTAGACTTCATCTCTCATAATGGATACATATAATCATGAGGAACCAGTACCTGTAGAAGGACATCATGCTAGGTAAAGTGGAGGGTCCTTGAAAAGGAGGAAGACCCCCCAGTGAGATGGATTGGCAGCAGCAATGGGCTCAAGCTTAACAATGACAGTGAAGATGGCACAAGACCAGGCAGTGTTGTGTTCTGTTGTGCGTCAAGGTCTCTATGAGTTGACCAACTTGATGGCACCTAAGTACTGTGTGTCTCTTCTGACTCATGGTGAACCTGTATAGGGTTTCCGAGAAGCAGCTTGTGAATTTGACGCTCCAACCTTGAGGTTATGAGATCAGTGCCTATTATCCTACAGTGCCACACCAGGAATACAGCATATAACACCCTATGGTGCCATTCTACTCGCTCATACAGGGTCACTATGAGTCTGTGTAACAGCAATAACAAATGAGAAGATGTTATTAAGAGAGTATGGTGTGGTGACTTATCTAACCTGCCTTTTAGCCATAGTCTATAACTCCCACCAAGCAACATTTCTGCCCTGCTGGCCATTGAAAGTGAAAGTGAAAGAATATATTAATAGGATGACATGTTTCATCTATGAATGTTAGCTGAGTTGATTGTAATTGTAAAAACTTGAAACTCTAGCATGGATATATACATATAAAAAGGAGTGGGGTGTGTCCTTTGGAGCCTGAGAACTTTGAAAATGTAACCTCTTTAAAGGATCTCTGATAGCGTAGTGGTTACAAATTGGTCTGCTAACCGCGCAAGCTCAGCAGTTCGAAACTACCAGCTGTTCTGCAGGAGAAAGATGAGGCGTTTTGCTCCCGTAAGGATTTACAGCCTCAGAAACCCTGTACAGGGTCACTCTGAGTCGGAAATGACTCCATGGCACACAGCCACCAACAACAACCACAGGACAGAAAGCTGTGACACCAGAGGAGTGACAGAGGAACCACAGAAGAACTAAAAACTAGAGCCCAAGAGAGAGCAGTGGGCTTCACAGCCATTGGAGCAAGTAAAACTGGGCAGGAAATTTTCTTAGAGAGTGGGGTGCTTCTAGGCACTTAAATGAGGGTGCTAGGTGTGTTGACCCACGGAGACAGAGGCAAGTGCCTTCAAGTAATGTGGCTTAAGGTAGAGTGATGTGACTTATGGACATTTATCAGCAGCTGTGACCTGAGCATTTTCTGATCCTATATTTTAATCTGTTAACTTCCCTAATAAACCACACAATTCAAAAATGGTTATTGTAGTACATCAACATGGAACTCTGTATTTTCAAGCCAGATTCCAAAGAGAGTGTGGAAAGAGGGTATTATTGCTGATATAAGATGTATCTTGATTGAAAGTAGAGAATACCATGAAGATATTTACTTGTGCTCTAATGACTATGCAAAAGCTCTTGACTGTATGCATCATAACAAACTATGACTAACATTGAGAAGAATGAGAATTTCAGAATACTTAATTGTACTTATGAAGAACCTGTGCATATATCAGGAGACAGTCATTTGAACAGAGCAAAGAGATACTGGATGGTTTGAAATCAGTAAAAGTATGTGTTACAGTTGTATCCTTTCAGCATATTTATTTGATTTATATGCTGAGCAAATAATCTGATAAACTGGATTACGTGAAGAAAAACATGATATCAGGATTGGAAGAAGAGTCATTAGCAACTTATGATATACAGATGATACAATTTCTTGCTGTAAGTGAAGCAGACTTAAAATACTTACTGATGAAGATCAAAAACTACAGCCTTCAATATGGATTGCACTTCAATTAATAAACAAAAATTCCCACAACTGGACAAATAAATAACATCATGATAAATGGAGAAAAGAATGAGGTTGTCAAAGACTTCAGTTTGCTTGGATCTACAATCAACACGCATGGAAATAGCAGTTAAGAAACTAAAGGACATATTTGCATCAGGCAATTCAGCTGTAAAAGACTTCTTTAAAATGTTAAAGGGCAAAGAGGTGAGGGGTACCTGACCCAATAGCCTCAGATGCATGTGGAATCCTTGTTTGACACTGCAGGTTAAGCACTGGACTGCTAAACACAAGGTAGGCAATACAAACCCACAAGTTGCCCCTTGGAAACCCTATCCAGAGTTTGATTACTATGAGTCTGAACTGACTTTACAGCACTTAACAACAACAATAACATATGCATGAGAGAGCTGGACAATGAATTTGGAAGACCATAGAATCCATGCTTTTGAATTATGGTGTTGACAAAGAATATTGAAAGTACCATGGACAAACAAACCTACCAGAACACATCAATCTGTGTTGGAAGGAGTACAGCCAGAATGCTCCTTAGAAACCAGGATGGCAGGACTTCATTTCTTATACTTTTAAGGGACAACATAAGAAGCTCTGGTAGTGTAGTGATTACGAGTCGGGCTGCTAACCTCAAGGTCAGCAGATTGAAACTACCAGCTGTTCTTCTGGAGAAAGATGAGGCATTCTGGTAAAGATTTACAACCTCGGAAACCCTGTACAGGATCACTATGAATCGGAACTGACTCCATAGTACTTAACAACAACAACAAGGGACAACATGCTTGGTAATGTGTAGGGACAGTGATAAAGAGGAAAACTCACAATAAGTTGAACTGGCGAGTTGCAGCAATATTGGACTCAATTCATTGTTAAAAGATTGTGAGGATGATGCAGGACCAGACAGTGTTTAGTTTTGTTGTGATTAAGGTCACTATGAGTTGGAACAAACACCACCACCACCACAACTCTGCACCATATGGGGTTGTCATTAATCAAAATCATCCCAACAGAAGCGCATTTGGTCTGACTGCATTTTCTTAAACAGTAAATTTTGGACTAACATGCTCTATGGGGATCGTAGAGACAAACCAGGTGTTGAGCTAATCATCAATAGTCATATCTACCCATGTTTTTGACATGAATCCAAGAAATTATGTGGGCAGTATTTATTTGCATTAAAACTTATTTCTTACTGGCAAGGTTAATCTTCCTCTCCTTCAAAATATCAATGACTGCTCTAGGTAAATCTCCTATTCTTACCTCATCCAGTTTCACTGTTTAAGTGACACACATTAAATCAAGACTTAATTTTTTCTCCAACCAATAACGTAAAGTAACAGATTTGCTTAAGTGTTTCATCTCTTTCCAAACTTCATAACAACCTCACTATAGGATAGATATATAGAACCATATTTTCTTTTATTCTCCATTTAATTTTTGATCAAGAAATCAAGTTTTGGTCTTGGAGTTCAATTTGGAGTTAAACTTGCTCTTTTTTTTTTTTTTTGAGGTAAAGATGGTTGTAAAAGAATAAAGCATAGAGATGTTTTGTGAGACCTATTATTTGTTTGTACATGTGATCTATTTTCCCTATTGAGTTCCTTAGTCTTAGAAGATGGAGAGTCCAATGGATTTATCTTAGAAACACTTCTCTTACATCTTAATTATTGAATGTGTGATAACATTGCTTTTAGTGCTGGAATCATTCATTAATTCAAAATAAACACCTATAATATGAATGAAATAAACATATTAGAGATATTTGAGTTCTGTTTTTTTCCTCAGCACATTTCTCAAACTGGTTAAATAATCAATACACATGATATATTTTACTATTATTTTCATAAAATAATAGTTAAAAACAAGACTTAATTCACTTTGGATTTTATGCTTTCCAAGTCACATTCATATGATGAGAAGTAACTAAGATTGCCATCTGATTGTACAGAAGCAGAAAAGCAATTCAAATTGAACTTTAACTGAAACACATTCATCAATGCTGAGATCTTCACGTAGGTTTATAGCACATTGAAGTTACCTAAGTACTTTTACATTTAGTCCTCATGAAATCTCTTCAAGATAGGTAGATTGAGGAAACATTATCTTCATTTCATAAACAAAAAGTCAGTGCGCACTAATGTTACGGAATTTGTAAGAGTCACACAACCAGAAGTTGTGAAGTGAAGCTTGAATCCAGGACTATAGAGTCTTCTTATGAATTTTGCTTCAAAATACAAAGCAGCTAATTTGTTTAAGATAATGAAATCTCAAATTATAGTTTAAAAAGAAAGGAAATGCAAAAGAAAGATAAACCATAACGGTTTGGGGCTAATATATATATATTTTTAATTATTTCTTTCCTTCTCATGGATTATTCATAGCTGAGTTAATCAAAAATATTTTAATGTATTATTTTAGCCTCCTCTGTCATTTCAACATATAGTGAAACAAATCCATTATTATTATTATTATTTAAAAACAGCCTTTTACTAAAGGAGACCTCATGGCAGAATGGTTAAGAACTTAACTTAATTCTGAGTCAAATATTTATGAAATGAATCAAAATATTTATGAAACAAGGACAAAATAGATCTGTTCCAAAGGGTTTCCAAGGTGATAAATCTTTATGTAAGCCGACTGACACATCTCTGTCCTAGGGAGCAGCAAGTGGGTTCAATTGCTAGCCTTTCAATTACCAGTCCAACACTTAACCCACTGCACCACTAGCATTTTTACAGACACGGTACCATCAGGATATATATGAATTTGTTCCCAGTACTTGATCACTTGCAAGTGTGGGTCTGGTTTATCAGTGTCTGTAAAACTGTTTTCTTTAAGCCTGAAATTTGAAGTTCAGGATAGTAAGGTTGAGGAGACAGAGGTTAGGCAAGGAAGAATAAGAATAAATAGAAACAAGCACAAGCTGGAGTCCCACAAGAACTGCCTAAACACAACACCAGCTCTTACTGCCTTGGATCTTGGTGATGAGGATATCTTGCAGAGGCCAGCACATACACCTCACCCAGGACTTTAAGAAAGTGGTGGTGAATCTAGGGAGAAGTGGAGCAATCATAGATCTCTATCTCTTGCCTCATTCTAGCAAGGTGAGTTCACAGATAAGTGAGAAAGTGTGTCATCTACAACATTGCTTCTCTTCAGTCTTCCACATTCCCCACAGAATGTTTCTGTGGTCCACCCTATCCCTAAATATTCAAGAATGGAAAGTCTGGGAAATATAGTTCAGCATAGCTAAACTGAAACATTACAAAGCCACTACCATTCCTTAGACAGATTATGTGATATATTTAAGATCTTTAAAAACAATTTAGAGTGAAGTCATCCTGTTAAGTCCTTATGCATTCTTCTTTCCCTATGAACAGGATGACATATAGATTTTAATTGCCAAATGTGTACACTGGTAAAGGCTGCCTGAAACACTTGCATGTGGAGGATACTGAAGCTGAGTTCGTTTATTAATTTATGATGTTTGCCATGTTGCACGAGAGAAAAACTGTGACACATATGGCACCAATGTTCTACCTTATCCTGTACCATTCTTTTCCTCTTCAGAAAAGTTATGTGGATACATAAATCAATGACAGAGCTTTATATATTTATTTAACAATTTTAAAATTGGAGGCAAGCAATACACTAAATTTGCAAAATAGATAGCATGAACATAATTGTGTGTTCTTACAAAACATCTCAGGAGCTCTGGTAGCTTAGTGGTTACGAATTGGGCTGTGAACCGCATGGTCAGCAGTTCAAAACTAGTATTTGTTCCTCAGGAGAAAGATGAGGCTTTCTGTTCCTGTAAAGATTTATAGCCTCAGAAACCCTGCACAGGGTCGCTATGAGTTGGAACGGACTCCATGGCACATAACAACAAAACATCTCTGTTGGAAACATAATACAGAATCAAATAAACAAAGATACGATTTACTTTCTTATTAAAACCATGCTTAGAAATACATACCAATATGCACTTACTAGCAATCTTTTTAACATGAAATTTATGGACATAAAGAAAGGGCTTCATGTTCTAAAATTAAGTATTCATATTTAAAGGTGGTTGTTGTTCTTATGAGATACTGTTGAGTTGGTTCCAATCACAATGATCCCATACACAGCCCAGATTTGCACCATTTTTACAATCATTTCTATATTTCAGCCCATTGCTGCAGCTACTGAGTTAATTAATCTAAATGAGAGTCTTAATTTAATTGTCATTCTTTTTCAATGAATGACACTCTACCAAACATGATGTCCTTCTCCAGCGACTGAACTCTCCATGTGACATGTCCAAAGAATGGAACCCTGAGTCTTGTTATCTTCACTTCTAAGGATTATTCTGGCTGTACTTCTTCCAACACAGATTTGTTCATTGTCTGGAAGTTCATGGCAGATTTAACATTCTTTCCCTCACATAATTCAAATGCACCAATTTTTCTCAGGTCTTCCTTATTCATTGTCCCTTTTAATGTGCAAATGAAGTGAGTGAAAATACCATGGCTTAAGTCAGGTGAATCCTAGTAATACAAGTGACTTTTTTTTTTTTTTGCTCTTTAACACTATGAAGAGACTTTTTGTAGCAGATTTTTTTTCAGTGGAATATATGGTTTGAATTTTTTGATTGCTGCTTCCATGAATGTTGATTATGGATCCAAGTAAACTAAATCCTTGACAGCTTCAATATTTTCTCTTATTATCTTTTTTTTTTTTTTTGGTTCAGTTGTGAAGATTTTTGTTTCTGTAATCTACATGAAGGCAGTAATCTCTGATCTTTGTCAATATTTCAGGTTTTATTCATTTTTAACATGCAAGGTTGTATTATCTACATATATAAGGTTTTTACTGAGTCTTCCTCCAATCTTGATATCTTGTTCTTATTCATGTAGTCTAGCTTCTTTGATGACTTGCTCAGCATACAGATTGAATAGATACAATGAAAGGAAACAACCCTGACACATACCTTTCGTGATTTTAAACCATGCAGTACGTCTTTGTACTATTTCAACAACTGCCTCTTGGCTTATGTACATGCTCTGCATGAAAACAATTTCATGTTCTGAAATTCCCATCCTTTGCAACATTATCCATGTTTTATTTATCCACACAGTCGAATGCCTTTGCATAGTCAATGTCACACAAGTAAGCATCTTTCTGGTATTCTCTGCTTCCCGCCAAGATCCATCTGACATCAGCAACGACATCTATTCTGGATCTGGTTTGAATTTCAGACAACTCCTGGTCAATGCATTACTTGAATGTTTTTGAATTGTCTCCAGCAAAATTTTGCTTGCATGTGACATTAACGATTTAGTTTGATGATTTCTGCCTTCTGTTGGATCACCTTTCTTTAGAATGAGCACAAATATGGATCCCTTCCAGTTAGTAGGCCAGGTAGCTGTCTTCCAAATCTTTTGGCATAAATGGGTGAGCTCTTTCAGCATTGCATATATTTTTGAAACATCTCAATTGGTATTCTGTCAAATCCTGAAGCCTCATTTTTTTTTTTTTTTTTTTAACAAATACCTTCACAACAGTTTACTTCAATACCATGGCTTCTTGATCATGTGCTGCCTCCTGAAATGGTTGACTGTTAACCACTTCATTTTGGCATACATATTCTGCATTCCATCTTCTTTTGATGCTTCCTATATTAGCATAGTGGTTACGATTCGGGCTGCGAATCTTAAAGTCAGCAGTTCGAAACTACCAGCTGTTCCACGGGAGAAAGATGAGGCTCTCTGCTCCCATAAAGATTTACAGCCTCAGAAACCCTGTACAGGGTCGCTGTGAGTTGGAACCGACTCCACGGCGCATAACAACAACAACAATTACTCACAGAGTCCTGGTGTGGTGCTGTGGGCTAATGCATCATACTGCAAAGTTGTTTGACCTGCAAGGTCGGTGGTTCAAGCTCCTTGGAAACAGGGTTGTTATGGGTTGGAATCGACTGGATGACCCTTTCATTATTATTCACTAATTTACATATATATATATATATTTACAATATATATATTGTAATATGTAAATTACCTCCCCCTCAGGTTCATATTATATCCAAAATGAAACTAATTAACTCTCTGTTAGCACAGTTTGTTTGGTGTCAAAATATAAATCCACACTATGGTATCTCAATAAAATTAACTCCAAATCTATAAACTCTGAAATGTTTCCACTGTCATTTTTTGCTACAGTTTTTATTAGGCATTTATTTTGTTTTCCTGCTGTTGTTAAAAATGAGGATCTGGAACTCAATAAATCGTAAAAGACCTTATAAATGGAAATTGTAAAATTCTGTAGCCATAGTGACCTGCTTTTCGTTATTTAAATATGCCAAGCAGGTTCACACCTCAGACCTCTCTGCTTAAATACTCTTTTTCAAGATAAGAACAAACTTTGTATTCTCACGTCATTCAAATCTCTAATAAACTGTTACCTACATGGCGAAAACTTTTCTGATGAAACTATCTGATAGACAAGCAGCATTCGTTTTCTATTTTCTTAAACTGACTTTGTATTTCCATTATAATTTTATTATTTAGGTGCCATCGAGTTGGTACCAACTCATAGTGACCCTATGCACAACAGAACTAAACACTGCCTGATCCTGGACCAACCTCATAATTGTTGCGACGCTTGAGCCCATTGATGCCGCCACTTGGCCAATCCATCTCGATGAGGGTCTTCCTCTTTTTCTGTGACCCTCTGCCTTACCAAATACAATATCCTTCTCCAGTGACTGGTCCCTCCTGACAGTATGTCCAAAGTATAAGAGACGAAGTTTGGCGATCATGACCTCCAAGGAACACTCTGGCTGTACTTCTCCCAACACAGATCTCTTGGTTCTATTGGCAGCCCATGGCACTTTCAATATTCACCTCCAAACCATAACTCAAAAGCATCAATTCTACAGTCTTCCTTATTCCCTGTCCAGCTTTCACATGCATATGAGGTTACCAAAAATACCATGGCTTGGGTCAGGTGCACCTTAGTCCTCAAGATGACATCTTTGTTTTTTGACACTTTAAAAAGCCTTTGTGCAGCAGATATGCCTAATGAAATACATCGTTTGATTTCTTGACTGCTGCTTCCATGAGTGTTGATAGCTGATCCAAGAAGAATGAAGTTCTTGACAACTTCAATCTTTTGTTTATTGTTTATTGGTCCAGTGGTGAGGATTTTTTCTTTTTTCTTCACATTGAGATGCAATCCATACCAAAGGCTTTGCTCTTTGATCTTCATCAGTAAATATTTTAGGTCCTCTTCACTTTCAGCAAGCAAGGTTGTGTCATCTGCATATCATAGGTTGTTAATGAGTCTTCCTCCAATCCTCATGCCATGTTTTCCTTCATATAACCCAGCTTCTCAGATTATTTGCTCAGCATACAGTTTGAATATGTATAGTGAAAGAATACAACCCTGTCGCACACCTTTCTTCATTTTAAACCATTCACTGTTCCCATGTTCTATTCAAACAACTGCCTCTTGGTCCATATACAGATTCCTCATGAGCACAATTAAGTGTTCCAGAATATTTGTACTTCGCAATGTTGTCCATAGCTTGTCATGATCCACACAATCAAAAACCTTTGTGTAATCAATAAAGCACAGGTAAACATCTTTCTGATAGTCTCTGCTTTCAGCCAAGATCCATCATACATCAGTAATGATATCCCTCATTCCACGGCCTCTTCTGAATCCGGCTTGAACCTCTGGAAGTTCTTTGTCAACGTATGCTTGCCGCCATTTCTGTATTACCTTTAGTAAAATGTTACTCGCATGGGCTATCAAAGATTTCAAATATATCATACAATTTAAAGCATTATTTGATAATATCTTTCTTTTCACACTTGAATGGAGTCTTAGTTTCTTCTGTAATGCTCTAAATGCATCCCCTGGAATGTACCTGACAAGATAAGATGCTCAGTAAAGCCTTGTAGAACAGATAGAATTCTCTTCCAACCATCTTTTCTTCTAGTATGTATGCTGATAGCACACCATATCATCTTTCCACTTTTATAATTTCTGGTTTGCATGGTGCAATAGATGCTGCTGTTGGAGGGTGCTATCCATTCAATTGCAACTCATAGTGATCCCATGTGATAAGGTAGAACTGCCCCATAGGGTTTTCTTGGCTGTAATCTTAACAAAATCAGTTCACCAGGTCTTTCTCCTATGGAATTGCTGGATGAGTTTGAATCCCCAGTCCTCTCTTTTAGTAGCCAAATATTTAACTCTTTCACCACCAGGGATGTTTGCACTGGGTGCTAAGGGTAAGTAAAAGAAATGTCTTCCGGCTCTTTTATTCTTAGTTCAACACCTGGTGTATCAAAGTACTAGTATGGTACTATAGGATAAGGACTAGACTGGTAACCAAAAGGTCAGCAGTTCAAGCCCACCAGACACTCTTCAGAAACTCTATACAGGGTTACTATGAGTCAGAACTGACTCCACAGTACTTAACAACAATAACAACATCAAGAGTCCAGCTTCAGCAATGGGTTTCTATTAAGATCTTCTTTTCAGCTTAGGGTTTCATTTTTAAAAGACTGAACGTCTACACTAAGGTTATTTTTGGTATCCCTGAATTTGTGTATGCTCACTGACCATGTAGTCCATGAAAACCACTATGTCTGATCAGAGTAGCAACGTCATTATTTTGAAAAGGCATATAATTTATATTTCTAATCACTAAACTGTCGGATAAGCACTGCACTGTTAACCATAAGGTCGGTGATTCAAATCTACTTGCAACTCCTCAGAATCCCTATGCAACATTGCTATGAATCAGGAACAGCCTGACAGCATTTAACAACAACACTAAATACTTATGATCAAATACAGGTAATCGATCTAGAAATAACTAGAAATGAAACTCTCTTTATATGTTTTATATTTATAAATTCTGTTATTTGAAATATGAATTAGTGCATTTATTATTGCAAGACAAAAATGCTGGTGTGATATGTAATAATTATGACAGTTTTTAACTTTCTGAAAAAAAGTTATTAAAATTTCAATTAAGTATAATATATTAGGGAGTGCAGTGACTCTACAAAACACAAGGTGGATGGCTTGAGTCTACCAACCGCTGTTGTGGAGAAAGATGAGTCTTTCTGCTCCTGCAAAGATTTTCAGCCTCAAAAACCCTATACAAGGTCACTATGAGTCAGAAAACACTCAACAGCAATTAATAACATAATGTATTTGCAATTAATATGAGAACACTAATGGCATTAATGGGAAGCAATAATGTTTACTTAGTTGAAGTTATTTAATTCTATTTAGGCTTCAAGGCCTATTTTAAACATCTTATGTATAAATGTTTAAATCTATGAGGATAGATTAAAAGCAAAATTCATGGGAAGGAAATTAATCATATATATAAAAGAGTCATGATACTTTATTGTAAATCAAAGCAATAGGAATATAAAATTATGAAGAAAAACAATTTGGGTGCCCAAAACACTGTAAGTTTTCCTTAATCAAATTTCAAAACAACACATGCTGTAAAAATGTGTTAACAATATGTAGTTCTGGTTCTGGGAAAGCTAAAAACTAATTTTAAGAGGTTATCATCAGGTTTGATATAACAACCCAACCATTTCCAAACTTAAAAAAAGTTTGACAGCGTATTAGAGTAATGATTAATTCCATTATGACTCTGATTTACTTGCTTGTTGAAAATTTGAGGGCCTCACATAGTTACATATCACATGAATAGAGTTGAAGAAATAGTTATAGAATGAAGAATGAATTATCAACTAATGTTGTGGAAGTGATGTTGGCAAATAAAATATAGTGAAGGATTTAGTTAAGTAAGCATACAATGCATACATTGCTTTGCTAACATTCATTGGCTATGTGTTTAGAAAGCAATTATAGCACAAGATTGAATTTAAAATTCTATGAACTCTTGGTGTGATGATGTAGTATCAGCACCACAAGGTCGGTCAGCAGTTCAAACCCACCAGCTGCTCCTCAGAAATCATATACGAAGTCGCTATCAGTTGGAATCAACTCGACTGTACTTAACAACAACAACAACAACAATGGCTTTAAACAGGAAAAAATCTGAGCATTTGTGGCTTTTTTTTTTTTTTACCCAAGAGACAAACTAGATAGTATAGAAAAGATTTGGCTACTGTCTTATTATGTATTCAAGCAAGGGATTTTTAAAAGATGAAATAGCAGTTATAGCAGTTTAAAAGACCACTTGCATAATAATTTAAAAATGTGTAACAACAACAACATAGCATAGTGGTTACGAATCCGGCTGTGAACTGCAAAGTCAGCAGTTCGAAACTACCAGCTATTCCTAGGGAGAAATATGAGGCTTTATGCTCCCGTAAAGATTTACAGCCTCAGAAACCCTGGACAGGGTCGCTATGAGTCGGAATCGACTCCATGACACTTAACAACAACAACATAGAAGTCCTGGTGTGGCGCTGTGGGTTAATGCGCCAGACTGCAAAGCTGTTTGGACTGCAAGATCGGCAGTTCAAGCTCACCAGCGGCTCCTTGGAAATCCTATATGGGGTCGCTACGGGTTGAAACTGACTCAATGGCACTTCACAACAACAACATAGCAACCTTAAGGAGTCTTGCTGGAAAAATGGTTAGAGGACTGGTGGCTAACAAACGGTTGTGGGCTCAAACCCTCTAGCTCCTCTTAGGAGATATGTCAGTCTGTTTTCGTACCGCCTTGAAATCCTATGGAGACGTTCTACTATGTGCTGTAGGGTCGGGTCTTTATGAGTTAGCATTGACTCAGTAACAGTGGATTTTGTCTTTTGGTTTTATTTTTGTTTGTTTGGTTGGTATAAAAACCTACAAAAACTTAATCAATGGTCTCTTTACATAAGAATAATGAATTTGAATGAAACTATTAAAGAAATAACTCTCCAAAATTTGTGTGTTTATTACATTCTATCTGCTGCAAAGATCCTCTTGTAATTCTACTCAAGTGAAATTCTAAAATTAATATTCATTAAATTAATGCTGAGATATAGAAATTAATGCTGAGATATATAATATTCATTAAATTAATGCTGAGATGTAATCATTCAAAAAAAATATTATCATCTCAAAAAAGTAATTGCATTGCTTTTATTTCTGTATTTCTGGACCCAGAGTTTAAGAGAATGCTCCTTTCCCTCATGATGGTATAAAATAGCAAGGAACTGAAAAAAAAAAATTAAATACAACATAGAAGTGAGGACAGCAATCTTTAGTCTACTTCAGAAAATATTCCAAAAAGATTTATTTTCAAGTGGTTTAAGCTTTGAAGCTTTACTTTATGAGATTACTTCAAAGAAAGTCCATCATATACTACAAACAAGCTCAGGAATAAGTCCAGGAGATAAGTCTTTACCTTACCGGACACTAAAATAAACTGCTTGGGGAGGGATAGCAGAACAAGATAAAAAAAAAAACTCTTGCTCATTCAACAGCCTCAGATAAAAGTTTATGTCTATTTAGTATGTCAAGTTTGCAGTAGAGTGACAGGTGCAATCTTGTAACTTATGGTACTGGGAAATTAATGTTCTCGTACTCCAGTGTCAAACTTCAAAAGCTTGACTATTAAGTTTTCATTAAAACTGTAATAATAATTTTGTTTATAAGCTGCCAAATAAATTATTTTATCATTAGATTTCCTCTATGAAAGTAATGCTTGCCATTGGTTACAGTATTGATTATTTGCACTGGTCCTATCAGTCAAAAGATATGCTTAGAGATCCAATTTTATGTTAAGCTTTCAAGACACAGTAACTGAAGCCAAGACAGCATTTCTGACCTTAGAATATTTGCATTCCAATGAGAGATAGGAAATAAACATAGATGTAATATATTTCCAAAGCGCTATGAAGAAAAATAAAGCAGGAAGGCTATTTTCAGTAGGTTGGTCAGGGAAAGTCACTCACATAACTAGGAAAGGAGGATTATTAGAGGGAAAATCCAATGCAAAGGTCTTAAGACAAGAACATGATTGCTATGGTTAAGGAAAGCAGGTAACATGCTATTACATGTATGGATGTAATATCAGAAGAGCAAACAAAAAGAAGATGATAGAACCAGAAGTAGAAGAGAAGATAGTAAAGACAGAAACGTTTACAAAGTTTAATGAGAAATTTTTAATTTTAGCAGTAAAATTAAATTGGATTACAGTTGTACTGTTACTTAGAGAATATACATTATGGGATGGGGTTAGGATGTTGGAGATCCAGGGAGAACATTTTAAAATGACCATTATTGCATTGTTCAACTAAAAGATCATGATGCTTATTCTAGCAGTGTTGTTATTGTTGTTGTTAGGTACCATCGAGTTGGTTCTGACTTCTAGCAATATTATGCACAACAGAACAAAAGTTCTTGGTTCTGTGCCAACCTCACTATTGTGTTAAGCTTGAGCCTATTGCAAATGCCACTGTGCCAATCTCTCTAATTGGTGGTCTTCTTCTTTTTCACTGATCCTTCACTTTATCTAGCATGATTCCCTTCTCCAGGGACTGGTCTTTCATAATAATGTATGAGAAATATGAAACAAAGTCTTGTGATCCTGGCTTCTAAAGAACATTCTGGCTGAACTTCTTCCAATCCTGAACTGTTTGTTTTTCTAACAGCCCTTGGTACTTTCAATATTATTTTCCAAGACCATAACCCAAATGCATCAAATCTTCTATGGTCTTCCTTATTCACTGTCCAGCTTTCACATGCACATGGAGCCACTGAAAATACCATTGTTTGGGTCATGTGCACCTTAGTCCTCAAATTGACATCTTTACTCTTGAACACTTTAAAGATGTCTTATAAAGCAGATTTACCTAATGCAATACTTTGTTTGATTTCTTGACTGCTCCTTCCATGAATGTTGATCGTTGACCTGAGCAAAATGAAGTCTTTAAAAACTTCATTATGTTCTTTATTTATCATGATGCTATTTATTGGGGCAGTGGTGAATATTTTTGTTTTCTTTACGTTAAGGTGCAGCCCATACTGAAGGCTGTGGTCCTCGATCTTCATCAGTATTTTAAGTCCTGTTAGCTTTCAGCAAGCAAGGTTGTATCATATGCATATTGTAGGTTATTAATGAATCTCCCCACAGTTTTCATGCCACATTCTTCTTCATATAATTCACTTTTGGATTATTTGTTCAGCATACAGATTAAATAAATATGGTGATAAAATCCAATGCTGGCACACATCTTTCCTAATTTTAAACCATTCAATGTCTGCTTGTTCTGTTTGAATGACTGTCTCTTAGTCTATGTGCAGTTTCCTCATAAGCACAGTTAAGTGTTCTGGGATATTCATGAGCACAATTAAGTGTTCTGGGATATTCGTGAGAACAATTAAGTGTTCCGGGATATTAATTGTCTGCAATGGTGTGCATAGCTTGTCATGATCCACGCAATCAAAAGCCTTTGCATAGTCAATTAAAGAACAGGTAAAAATCTTTCTGGTATTCTCTGCTTCTAGCCAAGATCCATTTAACATAAAAAAATATATATCTCATTCCATGTCTTCTTATGAATCTGGCTTGAACCTCTGTCAGTTCCTGGTCCATGTACAGTTGCAGCCATTTTAAGTTATCTTTAACAAAATTATACTTGCATGTGAGATTAATGATGTCTTATGATTTCCCCATTTTGTCAAGTCACCTATTTTTGGAATGGGTCAAGTATGGATCTCTTCCAATCAACTGGCCAGGAAGAATAATAGGAATAAGAATAGGAAACATCACCAGCCAATGAAAAACTGGCTAAAAGTCATTGCTTAGTAGAAAAAGGTGTAAGAAGAATCTGGGGAAGGGGTAAGAAACTATCTTGGGCTGATGATTCCACACCAATAATACATAGAATTCTGTGATAACTGAGGAAAGGTTAGTTAACTCTCCCTTTCAAAATCAAACACAGATACATTATTTTTTCTGATATGGAAAGAATGGTAAGGTACACTAAGAAAGCCCAAGACGTGTAGTCCAAGCACATTAACACTAAGAGATTAAGTCTCAGATTAGACGAGGACAACAGAGGGCTTGTTCTATGCCAGCCATAAGCCTAGAACTGAGTAACAAACAAGAACTTTTATACTGGGAGAGAGAAAGGAGTTTGGAGAGAGTTCCCCTCTGTGGTGCAAAGATTCAGGGATGGCTGAAAACTGAGGGGGTTGAGTGTGGAGAAGAAATGGTGATATAAAGCCCTCTAGAATACTAACCCATAACTTAACCACAAAATAGCACCTACCCATTGTTGGAAGACTTTTAAAGGTGCAGTGCACTAGTGGCAGAAGTGTTGGTGGTATGTGCCACTGAATCAGTTCCAACTTATAGCTATGGTTTATAGGATTTCTGAGAAGTGACAGACGAGCTTGAACTGCTGACCTTGCTCCTCAACCTGACTTTTTAGTTCAGGGTATTTACCCACAATGCCACACCAGGGCAATAGCAACCAGATAACAATAGCAACAACAAAGCCTAATCATTTTAAGAGTTGAGATGAGAACAAATGTTGTTGTTAGGTGCCATTGAGTCAGTACTGACTTATAGTGACCCTATGTACAACAGAAAGAAAAACTGCTCGGTCTTGCACCAACCTCATAGTCATTGCTACTCCTGCGCCCATTGCTGCTGCCATTGTGCCAACTGATTTCATTGGTGGTCTTCTTCTCATTCTCTGACCCTCCACTTTACCAAAGATGACATCCCTCTCCAGGGACTGGTTCCTCTTGATAATATATCCAAAGTTTGAAAGATGAAGTCTGGCCATCTTGGCTTCCAAAGAGCATTCCAATCACCAGTGATTATCAATACATCTTTGTTGCTTGTTTGATCAATTTCAGACTGAAGAAATTTGTATAATTCTTCAATTTCATCATCACTGGCATTAGTGGTTGATGTATGAATTTGAATAATAGTGGTATAAACTGGTCTTCCTTGTGGTCATGGTGGTTATGTGCCCTAGAGTTGGTTCTGACTCATAGCAACCCTGTATAGTGTTTCCAAGGCTATAAATCTGCAAAATGCCTCATATTTTTACCATGGAACCACTGTAGTTTCGAACTGCTGACTTTGAAGTTAGCAACTCAACTCATAACCACTACACAACCAGAGCTCCTTTGCTTCCTTGTAGGTATATAGATACTATACAATCACAGATAGCGTTGTGCTTCAAAAGAGATCTTGATATGTTCTTTTTGATGATGAATTCATGCCATTCCTCTTCAGTTTTCCATTCCCAGCATAGTAAGCCATGGGATTTTCAAATTCAAAATGACCACTACCAGTACGCTTCAGTTCACTAATGACTAGGATGTTGATGTTTATGCGTTCCATTAGGAAGATGGTGAGATGGACTACTTCCAAATATTTAGTCACTAAACATCTTATGTATAGCAGTGAAATGAAGATAAATAAGTCTCCCTATACAAAAACAATTATGACCATATAAAATGCATACACATTTCTAGGCATGAATATTATTTACCTTAATCTTTACTGTTCTTCACGTGATGTTCAGCATTCAATAAAATACTATGAGGCAGGGACAGTTCCACTAGAAAGGACACACAGACCAGCCTGGAACAGCTAGAGGAACAAAAGGTACTTCTTGAAAGAAAGATCAGCAGGAAAAAAATCCCAAACAAAAATGTTATTATGATTAGCAACTACAAGAAAAAAGAAGTTGTTTGCTGGGGAGTCAACAAGGCAAGCAATCAAGTCTCTTCTGAACAAAGCCCCCTCCAAGACTGAAACTCAAAGGAAATACACTAGCAGGCATGAAAGCTTGCTGGTGACCACATTGGTCTACTGGTGAGTGGACACGGGGGGAAAGCAGCAATGAAAATATGAGCTGAGTTTGACCACATTACATAGATTCCTGTTTACCTAGAGTTGAGATAGAAAAGAATAAGGGCTGGTCCAAAGTATGGTGAGCTCATGGACAAGGGTATAGCCATGGAGGGCTAGAGCTGAGAGTGAAGCATACAACTGATATGAAGGGAGGGGAGATGCAAAATACAGAGTGTGCCCTTTGGTTATTTAAATGATTATATATTCCAGAGTGCTTTTGTGTACATTAAAAAAAAAAAAAAAATCAGATGGAATCGAAGCAAACACTGTTTAATGATGATGCACAGAGAGAATTGTAATCACTACAATGAAATGATGAGTATAAAAATTATGTTCTCCCATGTAATCTATCACTCAATTCACACCAAAAAAAAAAAAATACTTTAAAAAAATACTATGAGGTATAAAATAAAATATAGAAAAGAAAAACAGTTATCAAAAGGTAAAATAATAGATGGTACCAGACTCAGAGATGAATCAGGTGCTGGGATTATCAGTCAGGAAACATAAAATAACTGTGTTTAATATGTCAGTGGCTCTAGTGGGGAAGAAAAGGATAAAAATATGGGGGGGAAAATCACCAGAGTTACGGAAACAATAGGAGAGAGATAATTTAAAATGTTATAAACACACACAGACTTTAAGCATGCAGAATTCTTTCAACAGGCTCATCAGTAGATTTATCACAGGCAATAAATCAGTCAGTGATCAAAAAGATAAATCAATAGAAATTAGTTTTTAAACTACTCAAATTGAAATATAAAAAGAAAAATATTTTTTAAAGTCAAAACAAAACAGGCAACCCAAAAATAATGAATTGTCTGTTGTTGCTGTTATGTACCATTGAGTTAGTACTGACTCATAGTGACCCTACGCACAACAGAACTGAACACTTCTTGGTCTTGCACCATCCACACAATTGTTGCTACATTTGAATCCATTGCTGCTGTCACTGTGTCGACCCATCTCACTGGGGGTCTTCCTCTTTTTCTCTGACCTTCCACTTTTGCAAACATGCTATCCTTCTCCAGGAACTGACCCCTCCTGATAATATGTCTAAAGTATGAGAGATGAAGTCTGGCCATCCTGGCTTCCAAGAAGCATTCTGGCTGTACTTTTCTCTAGCACAGATCTGATTTAGGCAGTCCATGGTATTTTTAATATTCTCTTCCATCACCACAATTCAAATGTGCAAATTCTTCTAAGATCTTCCTTATTCATTGCCCAACTTTCACATGCATATGAGGTTTTTGAAAATACCAATGGCTTGGATCTGGCACACCTTAGTCCTCATATTGACATCTTTGCTCTTGAACACTTTAAAGAGGTCTTGTGTAGCAGATTTGCCTAATGATATATATTGCTTGGTTTCTTGACTACTGCTTCCACGAGTGTTGATGGTTGATCCAAGCAAAATGAACTCTTTGACAACTTCAATCTGTTCTCCATTTATATGGATCTTGTTTATTAGTCCAGTGGTAAGAATTTTTGTTTTCATTATATTGAGGTGCAGCTCATATCGAAGGCTGTGGTCTTCAATCTTCACTAGCAACTGTTCTAAGTCCGCTTCACTTTCAGCAAGCAAGATTGTATCTCTGCTAATTTAAAGTTGTTAATGAGTCTTCCATCAGTCCTGATGCCACATTTTTCTTCATATAATCCAGCTTCTCAGATTATTTGCTCAGCATAAAAATTAAATAAATATGGTAAAAGACTACAACCCTGGCACACACCTTTCCTAAATTTTAACCATTCGGTATTTCCTTGTTCTGTTTGAACATCTGCCTCTTTGTCTATGTACACGTTCCTTGTGAGTATAATTAAGTGTTCTGGAATACTCATGATCCACAATGTTGCCCATAGCTTGTCATGATCCACACAATCAAAAGCCTTTGCATTGTCAATAAAGACCTGGTAAACATATTTCTATTATTTTCTGCTTTTAGGAAAGATCCATCAGACATCAATCATGATAGTCCTTGTTCAATATCCTTTTCTGAATCCTGCTTGAACCTCTGAAAGTTCTCTGTTAATGTATGTTTGCAGCTGATTTTGTATTACCTTTAGCAAAATTGTAATTGAATGCAATATGAATGACATTGTCAGATTATTTCTGCATTCCCTTGGGCCAGCTATCTTTGGAATGGACACAAATATAGACTTCTTCCCGTCAGTTGACCAGGTAGTTGTCTTCCAAATTTGTGGGTATAGGTGAGTGAATGCTTTCAGTGTTTCCTCATTTTGTTGAAAGGTCTCAATTTGTGTTCTTTCAGTTTCCAGTACCTTCTTTTTTTTACCAATTCCTTCAATACACCTTGGACTTCTCCTATCTGTATCATTGGCTCTTGATCATATGCTACCTCTTGAAGTGGTTGAACATGGACCATTTCTTTTTGGTGCATTAACTCTGCATATTCCTTCCATCTTATTTTGATGCTTTCTGCATCACTCAGTTTTTTGCCCATGAATCCTTCAATATTGTAAGTTGAGGCTTGAATTTTTTTCTTCAGTTCTCTCTACTTGAGAAATACTGAGTGTGTTTTTATCTTTTGATTGTCTAATTTTAGATTTTTACACATTTAGTTATACTATTTGACTTTGTTTTCTTGAGCTTCCCTTTGGAATTTTCTATTCAACTCATTTTACCTCCTTATTTCTTCTATTTGTTTTATAGCATATCTATACTGAGAGCAAGTTTCAGAGTCTTTTCTGACATCTATTTTGGTCTTTTCCTTCTATCTTGTTTTTTTAATGACCTTTCACCTTCATCCTGTATGATGTACTTGATGGCATTACACAATTCTTCTGATCTTTGGTCTTTAGTGTCTAATGCATCAAATCTGTTCTTCAGATGATCTTTAAATTCAGGTGGGATATGTTCAAGATCATATTTTGCCTTTTGTGAATTTGTTTTAATTTTCTTCAGTTTCAGCCTGAACTTGCATATGAGCAACTGATGATTTGTTCCATTATCTTCCCTTGACCTTGCTTTGGCTGATAATAAGGATCTTTTCCATTCTCTCTTTCCTCAGATTAGTCAATTTGATTTCTGTGTACTCTTATCTTGTAAGGTCCATGTTTATAGCCATCTTTCATATTGTCTTAAAAAGCATATTTATAATGAAAGTCATTGGTCTTGCAAAATTTTATCATGCAATCTTCAACATCATTTCTATCATCAAGGCCATATTTTACAACTACTGATCCTTGACCATTAAGTTTGGCAGAAAACAAATCGGTAGCTGATGCTACTGACAAGTGAATATTAACTGCATTAATGTGACTGTTGTTGCTATGTACTCTTGAGTCAATTCTGACCCATAGTGACATTTAGACCCATAGTGACATTTAGACCCATAGGGCTTCTAAGGAGCAGCTGGTGAGCTTGAACTGCCAACATTTCAGTTTAATCTGCTTTATAGTCTGATGCATTAGCCCACAACACCACACCAAGCGAGCATATTGGAGTTTGGGCCAGAAAGAAATAAATAAAGAAATCCAGGAAAAGGAAGATCATACAAATATAAATATACAAATATTATATATAAATATTCTTTAACACTTCCTTTCCAAAACAAAATACAGACCAGTCAATTTAAGTAAAAAAAAATATTGTTACAAAATCATAGACACTTTTATTAAACAAAAATATAAAAATGTGACACTATTGCTTCTTGACATATTTCTCATATATAATTCTGAAGGTGGTATTTCCATCTCTCTAATCCTTCTATGAAGAATTCTGTACTTGTCAATTTACACCACCTCAAAATGACAGTTTTAGTGTTCTTAAGGGATTCAAATAGTTTTCCACTTAAATGTTCTTTAAGTTTGGGGAACAAAAAATATCTGAAGGGACAAGATGATGGTTTTAGTGTGGTTGGAGTAGAATTTGCCAATAAGTCTTGCAGAAAAGCAGTTGGTAGTCTAGAAAAACGCACAGGTGCATCTTGTGCAAAATTTCTTGGCACAACTTTCTTAGCCTTTTTCTCACTAACGTAGTTTTCATTTTTCTTCAAACTTCATTCCAATAAGCCTCTGTGATCATCCTGTAGCCTTTTGAGAAAATCTATTATAATTATCCCTTTGGAGTTCCAAAAATGCAGTCACCATAAACTAAGATGACCTATCTTCCTTGTCTTGCACTGGCCCAGCAGATCCTCTCAGAAGCCAATATTTTGGTTGGCCCCAATGAGATTAAACAAATGTGTTACTGAGAGATCTTGTCTAAAATCATTCAGGTCTCAGAGACGCATTTAAGCATGTTTAAACATTTTGTTTGGAATAAACCTTTGCAAATATATACTAGAATCATAGTAGCCATACTTTTTGTCTTACCCTCTTGTGTGTGTGTGTATGAGAGATAGTATATGTATTTGAATATAGCAGTAATAAATGCTACCACTTTGAATTCAATACTATACAGATAGCAATTGACATGGCCATTTGCAGCAATTCAAGGAAAATTATTTTAATACAAGTAAGTTATTATAGGAATCCTGGTGTGATGCCTTAGGATAAGCACTCAACCTCAATATTAGACCACACTCAATTGCAAGACTGGCAGTTCAAATTCACCAGTCACTCCTGGAAAACCGTATACAGGGTCACTATGAGACAGAAATGACATGACAACACTCAACAATAACAACAGCAACAAAGTTATTGTAATTAATTAGAACAATAAGTCAAAGGAGACAAATAATATAACGAAGTTTATAAAGGACTCAAAAGGAAACAATGCACAATATTTAAGAGATAGAGTGTAAACTCAAGAATCACTTACATAGCAAACACATTACTTGAACAGGTTTTATTGTAGTTTTTAACTCTTCAAAATTTAATTTTTTTAAATTTTAATCTGTATAACTTGGATTACAATACTACTTGTTTTATGTTGTTTGTTGTTAAAAGTTGTCGAATTGGTTCCAACCCATAGCGACCCTGTATAGTGTTTCTGAGCAGTGACTGGTAAGTTTGAAAAGCCGACCTTTAGGTTCAAACCAACCTTTGATTCTAGTGGTTATTCTACAGCACCACAGGTAAATATCTTTCTGGTATTCTCTGCTAAAATAACTAACAGATCTGTGTTGGAAAAAGTGCAGCCAGAGTGCTTCTTGAGGCCATGATGGCCAAACTTTGTCTCTTATACTTTGGACATATTGTCAGGAGGCACCAGTGGCTGGAGAAGGATATCATGTTTGGTAAGGTGGAAGATCAGAGCAAAAGAGGAAGACACCCCCCCCCAGTGAGATGGATTGCCAAAGTGGCAACATTGATGGGCTCAAGGGTTGCAATAATTATGAGGTTGGCCCAGGTCTGGGCAGTGTTTCATTCTGTTGTACATAGGGTCGCTATGAGTCCGTACAGACTTGATGGCACTAACAACAACAACATCCTACAGCACCACACCAGGACTCCTGTTTTATAGATTTGCCAAATACATGTAAAATGCTAACTCTGGGTTCAGAGTAAGTACTGAAAAGTCATATTTTTTGTGTGGTAGGATTAGCACTGTACTGCTAACTAAGTCAGCTGATCAAACTCACCAACCATTCCTCTGAATATAAAGGGTCATTAAGTCAGAACTGACTCGAGGGCACTTAACAACAACAACAATAAAGTTAGACTCCATTCCTGATTTATTGAGGCCAATTTTCTTTAACATGATAAATAAACACATCTTAAACTTACAGAAACTAAGATTTACTCAAAAGAAACAATAGGATGTTCCATTAGCTTTGTTGTTGTTAAGCGCTTTTGAGTCGATTCCAACAGGGAGCAATCCTGTATAGGGTTTCCAAGAAGCAGCTGGTGAGTCTGAACCACTGATCTTGCAGTTAAAACAACTTTGCAGTCCAGCACATTAACTCACAGCACCACACCAGGACTCCCCTACTAGCTTTAAGGTAAAATAATTTTCACTACAGCTGTTTAACACTTTTCTAAGTGCAAGCTCATCTAAACTAATAAAACATTTGAAGCAGTTAGGGTTTAAGTTCTCAGCTACTAATGGAAAAACCAGCAGTTCAAATCCTCAAAAATTGATTCTATTTTATCTTTTCTTTGAATCAATATGAGTTTTAGAAAATAATTAAACTTTAAAATGTGTCAAGATGTTTTAATTTTCTATTTGAATACACTATCACCTATTTTGTTCTGACCATTTTTTTCAATCTTAGCTTTGGATTTTCATTACATGTTAGTCTCTGTCCAACTGGGGAGAGGTAGAGCAAATGAAACATTTTCATATTTTACACTTAATTAAGCTGTGGATGGAGGTAAAATTATGAGCAATTTAGTATTTGAAAGTATATCACATAGATAAAAAGTAGTGGTCAGAATTACAAATGTATCTCCAGAGAGGTTTATATCTAGAGACTTAATTTTACTCACCAGTAACTCAAGTTTACAAAGCAAAAGGCAATATTCAACATGTCTTCTTTCTTAAAATATATTTTGTTGTTCTTAAGTGCCGTCGAGTAGGTTCCAACACATAGCAATCCTGTATAGGGCTTCCAAAGAGCGGCTGGTGAGCTTGAACCACTGACCTTGCAGTGCAAACCTACCTTGCAGCCCAATGCATTAACTCACAGTGCCACTCCAGAGCTCCAATATTTCATAATTTAAAAACTCCAATAAAATGTGCGTATGATTGTGTGGGGTATCAGTAAAGTTGGAAATATATAGTTTTGACCAAATGTTGGAGCAAAAACCTCACAGGTCTGCTTCATAACTACATAGGTTGCTCATGAGTATATCTGATTGCTCAGTGAGTTAACTGATTACATTTTAGCCCAAGACTTCCTTTTAATACAAAAGTTTTTTGTCTGCTCTTTTTATAAAGACTTTTGCATTTCTTTTAGCAAAATACCAAGGTTACACTAAAAATAATCCTGTCCATCAGTTTTAGATTAGGACCATCACAGGCAGCATTGTGGAGAATTACTGTAAAAGTGTGTATAATGATCACTCAAGTTCTACCGGTAAATTACCATGCACATAATTTGAAGCATTATAGCTAAGTGAAAAAATAAGTTGCTTTTGGACAAGAGAACAGTAGTATATACTTTCAAAACAAAAGAAAATGGAAAATTGAGGAAATTATCTGGGAAATTTAAGTTTAAATTTCCAAATAATCCAGATTTAAGTGATCAGATTATTCTGTCTCCCTTTTCCCAGTTCCCAACACATGTATATATTCAGGCAGCATAGTTAAAAGTTCATGTGCTTCCTGAACCGTGGCATTTCACAAGTGTGAATACACAATGAGAAAGTTTCCACCCCCAGTAGCATAGGATGTTTAACAGGGCTTACTCACATCCATAAAAATCACCCTCAAAACAAAACGTATTGCTTATGAATGACGTCTGTTGTTGTCTGATGTTTCTTTCAGGTGGTGAATTCATAGATGAAAAATGACTCATGTCCAATACCCAAAATAAATTATATCTCCTCCATCCCCATTTCCCACATGCTCCTTCCCACACACACTTGTTTTAAGTGAATGGAAACAAAGCCAAAACAAACTAAGTTGCAAAATTCCATTGTGTATATAGCAGTCATTTTCAGCCCACAAATGACATCCCAATCTTGTTCCCTCTTCCCCTTGTTAAAGTCCCTGTTCTTTTAATTAAAGAAAGCATCCTTCTTGGACTTTTCACTGAAAGAACTGAGAGACACTTTTAAGTAGTCCTGATTTTACTTATGATATACAAATTAATACTACACCAAAAGATGCTTCCCTATACTTGAATTTTCTCTGAGCAGACAGATTAAATGGCCTATTTAATGTAGAACTAGGAATGATCTCAGAGACCATCTCTGTATCAATACAAATTCAAAATCATTGTCATAGAGTCAACTCTGATACATGTTGATCTCACATGTTACAAAGTAGAACTGTTCTATAGGGTTTTAAACTTCCCTGACACCGCTAGGGTTGAGCTGCCAATCATTAAGTTACTGGTCAAGTGCAAACTGTGCTATCCATGGACTTTCTGCCTGTGTCAGAGTCTAGAAAAGAGGCATAAATAATCCATAAACTTGTCACATTGTCACAAAGGGTAGAAGTAAAACAACCCCAAAGTTTTAGTTGACACTTAGTCTAATGCCATTTCTTGGTTGTAGTCTTTATGTAAACAGTTTACCAGGACCTTGGATTGGTGTTCACATCTAGTCTTTAGGTTATTGCAAACTGCTAATGGCAACCAGGCTCCTACCTGAAACCTTGTTGTTGTTGTTAAGTACCCTCAAGTTGGTTCTGATCAATAGCAACCTGAATAGTGTTTCCAAGGAGCAACTGGTGAAATTGAATCACCAATCTTGAGGTTCAAATGGACTTTGCAGTCCAGCGTATTAACGCACACCACCACACCAAGACTCCTTCTTAATCCTAACACCAACTTCTTTTCTTTTCTCTTTTTAATTTCCTTTATTTGTAAGTTATTTTATACCATTTTTTGAATGAGATAAAATATATCTTAATACTATCATCTATAAGCCATTCACTTTTTCTTGAATAGATATAAAATGTTTACGGGCACAAGCTAAAAGAAACATCAAGGGAAAACTGTATTATAAATAGCAGTAAGACTCTCCTCTAGGATGCTTAGTGGAGAAACAATGTTCTTCCTTATTCCCTAGATGTAGGTAATGTCTTTAGTACTTGATACAAGTTGTATATCACAAGCAGAAATAAACAGAAACACCATCAAGGGATATAAACCTGAAAAATAAAAATGTAGTACCTCTCTCAAAATTCATTTCCAGGTGGCATTTCATTAAAATGAACACCAAACACAGCCTTTGGTGCTACAGAATATGTTGGGAAATGCCATAGAACTTTTAGCCTGAGGGTAGCATTGGAGGAAGTTAGGGCAGAAGATGTGTGTGTGTATGTCTATGCCTGTGTGTATGCCTCTACTCACTATTGTTGTTGGTGTCTTGGAGTCAATTCTGACTCACATGTATAGGGTTTCCAAGGAGTGGGTGATGGGTTTGAACCCCCAACCTTGTGGTTCACAGTATAATGCTTATCTTACAGCACCACACCAGGTCTCCATATGTCTACAAATTTGTCTAGTACAGAAACTGAACCCTGAAGGATCATAGTACACTTTAGTGTTTGGGACCACTCTGGTTAACAATATTTAACTAAGGGTTCCTTCATTTTCCAAGAGGATTTCCAGAACACTACTCTACATTTCTGTCATTACGTTAATGTTGTTGTTATTGTTAAGTGCCGTCGAGTCGGTTCCGACCCATAGCGACCCTGTACAGGGTTTCCGAGGGTGTAAATCTTTACGGGAGTAGAAAGCCTCATCTTTCTCCCGCGGAGCGGCTGGTAGTTTCGAACCGCTGACCTTAAGGTTCGCAGCCCGATTCGTAACTACTACGCTACCAGAGCTCCCTTCATTACGTTAATAGGTCGGAAGAATTGATTCAATAAAGGATGAGATTTATATGTGCTTCATAAGAGAAAACAATCCTCATCAGATAGTCTCACTTGAACTCTACAAAAAGAAAAGAAAGCATGAAAACAAGACCTATTCTCTCCTGCATCCCCCCATGAAGACGGAAAACTATGTAATGGCATAAACTGCCAAGCTAGCTGGAAGTGATTAGTCATGACTGCTGAATTTCTTCTGAAACAATAGGTGGCAGCAAATAAGATTTTAAATGGCCTTGTCTATTTAAAGACAACGCAGAAGTTCCAATTCACCCTTTTCGTTCTTTTTCTTCCCCAAAGCATTTTGCATTTGATAAAACCTAAACCACATTTAGTCCTAATCAAAAATTCCCCCATTTTTTAAAAACACGTGTGAGTCTCTAGAAAATGAATCCATATGTTTCTGATTTATTTACAATTAATTCATCAAAATGTTGTTTTGATGTCCAAGAAGCTTTATTGAGGCTGTCTCATGAGCCTTTTTTCTTAGAAACAGGAAATCGTGCCTTGCCAAGAGCCAAACTCAAAACACACCATAGAGTTTTGAACTGAGTTTGAAACACTGGGACTTCAACATCTAGGAGACTGCCAAACTCGGACACAAACATCTCTTAATCTGTATGCACAAGCCAAATCAAATTTAATGTCAGATTAATCTCTGGTTTTTGAGATTCCCAGCATTACATAAGCAAAAAATTCCAGGTAAGCTGCAAATCTGTATGATGATGAGACAGAAGAAGAAAATACTTGTCAAAACATTTATACAAACAAGACATTTTGAGCTTATAAAATGTCTATAGATACATCTACAGATAAACCCATAAACAGTCTCTATCCATTTATTTCTGCCAGATTCCCCATGTATAAACTATCTCAAACAAGACAGCTTTAGCCCTAAGTAACATTAAATACCAGAGTCCAAGCTATTTTTCAGTCACCTACTTTCCTCACATACTCAACATTCCTTTTACAGAGCCCAATGCCCTTCAGTCTTCAGTGCTCTGAGCGTCAACACTTCAACCATCTTTAGGATTCTTTTTCTCTTCCACTTGAAGCCTCTTCAAATGCTCCCATGGCACTAAATTGTCAGCTTTCTTCAAATCTCACTATATTCTTTCAGACTTTCGGGTCTTTGCTCACACCACCCTATGCTGTTTTGTGTCTCTGATCTCACCTATTTTTCTATCTACTTGAATGTCACTTCTTCCCTAAAGTTCTACATAACTTTTATTTTCAATATATGTACTTCTCTATAACATATCTTTTATTGCTATCTTATATACATTAAAAAAGTGAATTTAAATCAACAAAAGTGATTTTAAATTATTGTCTTGCATTCCATAGCTATGTTGTTGTTGTTAGGTGTCATTGGATCAGTACTGGCTCATAGCAACTTTATGCACAACAGAATGAAACAGTGCACAGTCCTGAGCCAACCTCACAATTGTTGCCACTCTAGAGTCTATTGATGCTGCCACTTTGCTGAGAGTCTTCTTTTTCTCAGACCCTCCTCCTTATCAAACATGATATCTTTCTCCAGAGACTGGTCCCTCTTGATAATATGTCCGAAGTATGAGAGATGAAGTTTGGCCATCCTGGCCTCCAAGCAGCACTCTGGCTACACTTCTTCCAGCACGGATCTGTTTGTTCTTTTGGCACTTTCAATATTCTCCTCCAACAACATAACTCAAAAGCATCAGTTCTTCAACAGTCTTATTTCTTCACTGTCCAGCTTTCTCATGCATATGAGGTTATTGAAAATACCATGGCTAGGGTCAGGCACACCTCAAGCTGATATCTTTGCATTTCAACATTTTCAAAAGGTCTTGTGCAGAAGATTTGCCTAATGCAATACATTGTTTGATTCCTTGACTGCTGATTCCATGAGTGTTAATGGTTGATCCAAGAAGAATGAAGTCCTTGACAACTTCAATCGTTTCCACATTGCTAAAAAAATCGTTTATTGGTCCAATGGTGAGGATTTTTGCTTCCTTTACATTGAGATGTAATCCATACTGAAGGCTGTGGTCTTTTATTTTTATCAGTAAGTATTTTAAGTCCTTTTTACTTTCAGCAAGTAAGGTTGTATCATCTGCATATCACAGGTTGTTAATGAGTCTTCCTCCGATCCTGATGCCATGTTTTCTTTCATATAACCCAGTTTCTCAGATTATTTGCTCAGCATACAGGTTGAATAAATATGGTGAAAGAATACAACCCTGTCACACACCTTTTTATAAATTTTAAATCACTCAGTGTTCCCATGTTCTGTTTGAATAACTGCCTCTTGGTCCATAGCTATATACATCTGTTTATGCACATATACATAAATGAGCTCTGATAGCATAGTGGTTATGTGGTTGGGCTGCTAACCTCAAGGTCAGTCAGCAGTTCTAAACTACCAGACGTTCCATGAGAGAAAGATGAGACTTTCTGTCCCTATAAAGATTTAAAGCCTCAGAAACCTTTCACAGAGTAACTATGAGTCAGAACTGAGTCCACAACACACCACCACCACCACCAGTATATATATACATA
>NW_006408582.1:12811192-12813891 GCF_000296735.1 Chrysochloris asiatica
TATATAGAGAGAGAGAGAGAGAGAGAGAGAGAGAGAGAGAGCGCTCTGGTAGCACAGTGATTATGAATAGGGCTGTGAATTACAAGGTCAGCAGCTTGAAACTACCAGGTGTTCTGTGGGAGAAAGATGAGGCTTTCTGCTCCTGTAAAGACTTACAGCCTCAGAAACCCTGTACAGGGTCGCTATGAGTAGGAACCAACTCCACAGCACATAACAACATATATATATATATAAAGTTTCTGTAGAATCAATTATGATTCATGTCAATCTTATTTGTTTCAGAAAAGAATTGAGCTTTGTAAAATCTTCATTGCTATGAACTTTCACAAATAGATTGCCAGGACTTTCTTCTGAGGCACCTCTAGATGCCAATGTTTCAGTTACAGGTTGAGCACTTAAATATTTCTACCACCCAGGGGATTCTTTTCTCTTCCACAACTAGCTGTAATATTATTCTGTGTGATAAAGAGAGCAAGTAATGGATAATGATTTTTTAATGAAATAAAATTGACTGCATTTGGAAAATTGTTCCAAATAGGGTCATATAGTCTAAGGTGATAGATGTACAAACTCTGTGTATATGTGTATGTATGTGTGTGTGTGTGTGTTTTAAGCCCTGGTTGTGCTCTTGATTGGGCAACAAGCTACTAAGTGCAAGGTTCAAACCCACCAGTTTGACAATGCAAAAAGATTTACAGCCTCAGAAACCCTATATAGGGTCTCTATGAGTTACAATTAATGACAGTTGCTTCAGTGTTTGGTTTATAGATTTGTAATTATGGAAGCTAAAGATAATAATGTCATAAGAATTGTTAGAGAAGCAAAATTTAACAGTGATATAATTATTCTGGAAGGGATGGATCAATGTGAGGTCTGATTCTGCTAAAATCAGATACATGAGATACACTTCTGAGTTGTCTTAAAGTCATTTATAATTCTCAAGGTAAAGTAAACAAAAAAAAATAAACTATTCCCTTTACCTTAATTCAGTCCAAAGGATAATAACTTATGTAGAGTAAACAGAATCATGGAGAAAGGGATCGTGCCAACCACGATTTTGTGATAATGGAAGAAAAAGTCTCTAAAGAGAAAGAATGGGGATAAAGAAGAAGAAATATCAAAGCAAATAATGAAGTTGCAAGGAGATGCATTATAGCAAACAGATTTTCAAAAGACTATGGGAGAGTTGAAAAGGACATTAGGAAAGCAATACCATTTACAATAGCCACCCAAAGGATGAAATATCTAGGAAAAAATGTGACCAGGGAAACAAAGAACTTATACAAAGAAAACTACAAAACACTACTACAAGAATCCAAAATAGACTTACAAAAATGGGAGAATGTACCATGCTCCTGGATAGGATGACTTAATATTGTGAAAATGTCAATACTGCCCAAAGCAATGTACACATATAATGCAATTCCTATCCAGATTCCAACATTCTTCAAAGAGATGTAAAAAACAATTACAAACATTTTATGGAAAGGAGAGAGACCCAGGATAAGCAAAGAACTGCTAAAGAAAAAAGACGGTTGGAGGTCTCTCACTCCCTGACTTCAAATTGTACTACATGGCTACAGGGGTCAAAACAGTCTGGTGCTGGTACAATGAAAAATACATAGATCAATGGAACAGAATTGAGAATCCAGAAATTAACCCATCTACATACATGATTTTTGACAAAACACCTAAATATATCACATGGGGAGGTCATAGTCTCTTCAACAGACGGTGCTGGCAGAACTGGAAAGCGATATGCAAAAGATTGAACCAAGACCTTCACCTCACACCTTATATAAAAACCAACTCAACATTGATTAAAGACCTAAATGTGAATCCCAGAATTTTGAAGACCATCAATGAAAAAATGGTGACAAATGTGAGGGCACTAATTCAGGGATTACACAGACTACCAAGCATTTTAAAAACTGCACAAACAAAAGTAGACAAAATAAATAAGTGGGACATACTAAAAATTAAAAACTTTTGTGCATCAAAAGACTTCACCAGAAGTGTAAAAAGGGAACCTACAGAATAAGAAAAAAATATTTTGCAATGACACATCAGACAAGGGACTTATTTCTAAAATATATAGGAACCTACAACACCTCTAAAAGAAAAAGACAAATAGCCCAATTAAAAAGCGGGCACAGGATATGAACAGACACTTCACCAAGGAAGAAATCCAGGCAGCCAACAAACATATGAAGAAATGTTCACGATCACTAGCCATTAAAGAGATGCAAATCAAAACAACAATGAGATATCATCTCATACCAGCAATAACAATAAAAATCAAAAAAGTAGAAGACAATAAATGCTTGTGGGGATGTGGAGAGACTGGGACACTCCTGCATTACTGGTGGGACTGTAACATGGTCCAACCTCTCTGGAAAGCAATATGGCACTTCCTCAGAAGGTTAAAAATAGAAATACCTTATGAACCAGCAATTCCTCTATTTGGTATTTACCCACAAGAAAAATGAGCCACAATCCGAGTAGATATATGCATACCAGTGTTCATAGCACCACTATTTACAATAGCAAAAAGATGGAAACAGCCAAAGTATCCATCAACTGAAGAATGGATAAACAAACTGTGGTACATACACACAATGGGATATTATGCTACCTTGAAGAATAACAAGGAAGCTTCAAGCCACTGCATAACATGGATGAACCTTGAGGACATTATG
>NW_006408582.1:12815654-12853230 GCF_000296735.1 Chrysochloris asiatica
TATACCCTTTGGTTGGTTGATGATGCATGGAGGGGATTGTAACCATGGCAATGAAACTATATATGATAGAATGAATGTAAAACTAGTATTATCCCATGTAAAATATCACATAATTCACAATAAAACATTTTTTAAAAAGGATATGGGAGAGGGATGTAAAGTGTGCTGGAGATACTGTTTTGTCTATTTCAATAGACAAGACGTTGAGTTACACCTACCATTGAAGAAGCAGGAGGAGAATGAATATATTCTTTCAGAGGATTCTTTACTACTAGAGTGATCCGGGAAGATGATTAGCAATACCCTTGAAAACCGCTATAAAATCCCGCTGACATTTGATGAAAGAGTTCAAGAAATACCTTTTCACCATAAGCTTGTTGCTAGTCACAAGAGCAAAATGTTCTCTATCTGGCGTGCTTACTGCTGGTCAATAGAAGATAAGGAGAAGACTATATATCTTCAATTAGAGTAACTTGCTTTTCAAACCACAACATATGAAACACAATTAGGAGAAAATTCTATCTCAAAATAACTGAAACAAGTTGCTGATCAATAGGAAACAGCATTTTTCACTAAGGCTAAGGCATTTGAACTGCAAGGTTGGTGGTTCAAGCTCACCAACTGCTGCTCAGAAACCCTATATCAGGTCGCTATGGGTCAGAACCAACTCGACAGCACTTAACAACAACAACAAAGCCATGTTAGGTCAACCAGTTTCATAAAATAATGGGGTTGTAAATGTGGTCCCAAAAGAGAAAGATATGTAAGAAAATGTCTTATAAAATGTTGAACAAGTTGTACATATGAAGTTTTCATTTTATTGTCAGTACAATCGTAAAGCTATGTCTCTTACAAATATTTATTTTATATTTAGATGAGTGATAAATTTGAAAATTTGTGGCCTGATCAAGGAAGAAACAGGACCACAAGAGAAAGTGAAACAAAGTAAATTCTATTGGGTGGAGTTAGTCAAGATTGCATAAGCAGAAACATTTCAGAGACAATGATGGGAGGCCACTGCCCAGAAGGGGAATAGAGGAAGGGTTTCCTTGGCACTTATGTGTCCAGTTGTCAATCGGGAGTAAGATGGGAAGATTTTGTGTCAGAGAGCTTTTCTGAAGGGCAGTAACAGTTTGAAACTTTTTTGGCTACAAGGTTTGCTTTACCTTTGATTAGTAGTTGTTGGGTATAGTTTTGGGAGGTGTGGAAAATAAGCAGGCTATAAGTGGCTAAAATATGTATTGGAACTATATTTAAAGCAGATAGAAACATAAGAATTTGCATTTGGCTCTATGGGCTTTGAGTTACTATGGAAGTAAACAACATGAAAGTCACTTTAGGCTGAGTCACAGGAGCCAGCTTTAGGACATTGATACATAAAAATATGGAGTCCTGGTGTGGCGCTGTGGGCTAATGCACTGGACTGCAAAGTCATTTGAACCTCAAGGTAGATAGTTCAAGCTCACCAGCTGCTCCTTGGAAACCCTATACAGTGTCATTATGAGTAGGAATCCACTCGAAGAAACTTAACAACAACAACATGGGTCTGAACCAGAGTCGGAACTGACTCAACAACATATAAAAATAGAATATTAAGTGTCTTAATAGATAGATTTTTAAAAGATAAATACAAATAATATTAAGATAGTTTTGTTTATTAGTCTTATGATTCCAACTTTTTAAAAAATATAATTGAATGATTGCTATTTTAAGTGTAGAAATCTTACTAGGTTAATATGCCAATGCGAAGTTTTAAGTGCTATTAGAGAAAGTTTAATTTATTCAATTACAAAAACTACTTAAGAACTTGGGAAGTTTTATCTGATCACTAAAGTACTTTAAAAAGAAGCAATATATTAAAGTTATGAATACATTTTAAAATATTTAAAAAGCTTTAATTAACTAAGCTTATAAGTGATATCAAATATTAATCACATGTGTCCTAAAAAGTGAGTGCTAAAATTTGCTAAACTTATAAATAGAAAGAATGATGAGTAAACTAAATGTAGACGCTGTGGGAAAGATCAGTTATGAGAATTTGTAATTTTAATAATTAAAATACTATTTTAAAAATAAGAGTGTCTTTGAATGTTTTCTTGATGTCCAAAAGTCACCCAAGGCAAAAAAAAAAAAAAAAAGAATTTGTATCGTAATCACTCTTCTGGCACCCAATACATTTTTTTCCTCACCTACCACTTTGCTTTATAGGCCTTGACAAGTCACTGCCTATTTTGTTGTTGTTGTTGTGTGCTGTTGTTGTTGAGTAGGTTCCGATTCATAGTGACCCTGTACAGGGTTTCCGAGGCTGTAAATCTTTATGGGAGCAGAACGCTTCATCTTTCTCCCGCGGAACAGCTGGTAGTTTCGAACTGCTGACCTTACGGCTCACAGCCCGATTCGTAACTGCTACGCTACCAGAGCCTATTTTAGTGCCGTTGATCTAAAGAACGTTGCTCAGTCCTCATCTTCCTAAATGCCTCAGAATCACTTGCTGTAGTTGATCACTCCCTCCACTTGAAACCATTGAAGTTTTTTCTCATCCTCTGGCTATTTCTTCCTTCCTTTGGAAGATTATCTTCCTGTGCAGGGCCACGGAATGTGAGGTTACTCAAGGTTCAGTTTCAGTCCTAGGCTTCACATTCTTTCCTTAGAAATCTTATTAGAACCAGTGACTTCAATTGCCCTTTTGACCATGGTGGTGGTGGTGATGGTGGTGTGCTGATGGGTGGGTTCTGACTCATAGCAACGCTGCTTAGGGTTTCTGAGACAGTAAATCTTTATGGGAGTAGAAAGCATCATCTTTCGCATATATGACCATATATCTCATAAATTATATCTCTAATTAGCTGTCTTTTGAGTGATTAGAAATCTCAAGTACATTCAGACTTAACATAATAGTTACCACTTATTGCAACCTGCTTGCTGTTAAGTCGGTTTCCACTTATACTGACACTATGCACAACAGAACAAAACACTGCCCAGTCCTGTGTCATCCTCACAACTGTTGTTATGTTTGAGTTCATTTCTGCTGCCAATGTGTCCATCTATCTCCCTGGAGAGGGTGCAGGGGGGTGATGGTGTTCCTCTTTTTAACTGACTCTCCACTTTACCAAGGATGATGTCCCTCCCTCCTAATAACATGTCCAAAGAATGAGAGATGGATTGCAAATTTACCATGAAAGACAAAAGAGAGGATTATACAGAAGAATACTGCAGAAGTTCTAGAATTCTATGCTAGTCTGAGAGGTCAGAGAAGTCCTAGAAAGTATGACCCATAAATTTCCACCTAATTTTACCAGTTGCTACCTGTGTGACCTTGGGTAAGTTTCTAACCTCCTGTTGCCTAAATGGTGATGAACAGAGCTAACCAAGTAAAGCTATGTGAGTGAGGGGGATGTCTCATCAGCTAGATCAGCATGTCTCGAAACTCAGAGTTAAAAGTTCATGATTAACATACTCAATTCTTATTAAAAACAGACAAACCTACCTTTCCTGATACTTTCTCTGCCCAGGTACAAACCTAATCCCTTCCATTTCTTTACCATGGACTTTATTAGAATTCAAACTACATTTAAAAAAAAAAAATGTTTCTTTTCCCTTAAGCCATTACTATTGTACTTTCCAAAATGTTTCAGTGTCCTCTTACAGGTCCTCAGATCTAATAGACTCATAGATTTAACTGACCTGAATGCACTTGACTGGAGTCCTGGTGGGGCTCTATAGGATAAGTACTAGACCAAAAGGTTGGTTTGAAATGCAAGGTTGACTTGAACTGCAAGGTCTTCAGTTCAAATTCACCAGGCAATCCTTGGAAAGTGTCACTATGAGTCAGAGCCAACTCAGTGGCACTTACCAACAACAATATACACTTGACAATACTGACTGTACATACCTTCTTAGAATGTGTACTTTACTGACTTGCTGTTCATGATGTTGTTATATCTTTACTTCTCATTTTGCTTCTATGCAGTTTCCTTCTCAGTAATCTTGCACTGGTTTCTTCTCCTTAACCAACACTTAAATATTGGTTTTCATTAGAATTCTCTCCTCAAACATATTTTTTTACTTTACACATGTTTTTGTTAAGTGCCATCGAGTCGCTTCCGATCCATAACAGCCCTGTATAGTGTTTCTGAGGATTGGCAGGTGAGTTTGAACTGCCGACCTTGAGATTGAAATCAACCTTGTGGTCAAGTGCTTAACCTAAAGTGCCACACCAGGGCTCCTTTGCACATGTTCTTTGGTAATATTATCTTTCTCTATGGGGAATCATCCTTGTCAATGATTGCATTGTATCTATGCAATTGTCTTTCAGATATATTGCTCAAAATTTACTGTTTCTCAGAATCCCAGACCTTTCAGCTCCAAACATCTACTATTTTTGTTTTCACTCTCACTGATATTACTGCTGTTGTTAAGTACTGTGAAATTGTTTATGACACAAGGATCCTGTATAGGGTTTCAAAGGAATAGCTGGTAGGTTTGAACTACCAACTTTGCCATTGGCAGTCCAGTGTTAATCCTATGGTGCTACACATATCACTGATATTACACAGTGAAGTTTAAATTTAATATTTCCCAAGCTCAATTCCCTATGCCCCATAAAATGATCCTCTTTCTTTCCTCAATAATATCATCATCTCCACATATGCTCAAAAGAGAAACTTGAGAGTCAACCACAACCACTTCTATTGTCCATTCACAATATCCACTTTTTGCCAAATCTGGATACTTTCTAAATATTCTCTGTCTTCTCCAGCACCAATTTCTTTATTGCAGATTAAATATTCATGATTTTGGCTTCAAATGTTTTATAAACCTCCTGAAATTATACCCCCAAATAGTATTTTTGCGTATGTATGCTTTATATCTTTTTAATTTATAGTGCACTATATTGTAAACATTTGCAAAGGAGCATAATAGATAATATTCTGGCAAGAGATCTAAAAATCTTATTAAGCTTCTTAAAGAATTAGTGATCTTACACACGGCAAAAATCACGTATCTAGATGAATCCTATCTCTAACCAGTTTTAACACAGTTATGTTCATAGATTGCATTCTGCCCCTTCAAAATGCGTCAGCTTGACTAAGTCAACTTTCTCAGTGTACTGATGTAATATAACAGGTGATGATTCTCCATGATGTAATTTGATGTGATAAATCAATACAAGGATTAAGAATGGGTGCAATACCCCTAATCACATCACTGATCCAGTGTAAGGGGATTTCCCAGGAGTGTTGTATGCAACAATTTTTATCTTACAAAGATAAAAAAAAAGAGAGAGAGAAGTGATCAGGGAAAGCAGGACCTATTATAAAGAAGGAAGAGCCAAGAGTGGAACGTATCATTTGCACCTGGAGCCCCTGTTCTGTGAAGCTCCTAGATCCAGAGAAAGATTGATAACCAGACAAGTGGAAATCTCCAAAGAATTTGGGGCCTACAGATGCTAAAAGAAGTAAAAGATCTTTCCCCAGAACTGACAGCAAGAGAAATCTTTCCCTAGAGCCGACACTCTGAATTAGGACTTCTAGCCTCATAAACTGTGAGAAGATAAATTTCTGTTTGCTAAAGCCATCCATTTACGGTATTTCTATTATAGCAGCACTAGATGTTGGAAGATGTGCAGCCAGAATGTTCCTTGGAGGCCAGGATGGCCAAACTCCGTCTCTCATACTTCTGACATATTGTCAGGAGGGACCAGTCACTGGAGAAGGATATCATGTTTGGTAAGGTGAAGGGTCAGAGAAAAAGAGGAAGACCCCTAGCGAGATGGATTGGCAAAGCGGCAGCATCAATGTGCTCAAGTGTAGCAACAGTAGTGAGGTTGGCCCAGGATCTGCTGTGCATAAGGTCGCTATGGGTCAGTACCGACTCAGTGGCACCTAACAACAAGATAAAATAAAACCATAGAAGAATTGATGCATTTGAGTTATGGTGTTGGAGGAGAATAGTGAAAATACAGTGGACTGCTAAAAGAACAAACAAGTCAGTATTTGAAGAAGTCAACTAGAATATTCCTTAGAAGCCAGGATGGCCAGATTTCTTCTCTCATGCTTCAGACATGTTATCAGGAGGGACCGGTTCCTGCAGAAGGATATCATGTTTGGTAAAATGGAGGATTGGAGGTGAAGAGGAAGACCCCCAATGAGATGGAGTGACACACTCTCATCAGCAATAAGCTCAAGTGTAACAATTGTGAGATTGGTGCGGGACCGGGAGTTGTTTCATTCTGTTGTACTATGGTCACTATGAATTGGTACCAACTCGATGACACCAAAGAACAACAAAAGATAACTAAGACAGCTATAAATTTAAAAATATGAATATGCATCCTGGTATATGCTTATTCAATCATAAATTATGCAATTTACTACACAGATGCATACTAAATATTTCAAAAGCTTAATTTCCTAAATTTAAAGTATTTTTTTCTCACCCCCGTGGATTAGGATTAGGTAGTCTATTATGGAAACTCTAACTGAGGAGTCCTAGTGTGGTGCTGTAGGATAAGCAATGGAGTGAAAGGGTCCTTTGAACAGCGAGTTTGGTAGTTCAACTCACCAGCTGCTCTTTGGAAATCCTGTACAGACTAGCTATGAGCTGGAATTTGACCACACTTAAGGTTTGCAACAAGGTTGTGTTTTTTCACCATACTTATTCAACCTGTATGCTGAGCAAATAATATGAGAAGTTGGGTTCTATAAAGAAAAACGTGGCGTCAGGATTGGAGGAAGACTCATTAACAATCTGCAATATGCAGATGATACAACCTGGCTTGCTGAAAGTGAAGAGGACTTGAAACATTTACTGAGGAAGATCAAAGAGCACAGCCTTCAGTATGCATTGCATCTCAATGTCAAGAAAACAAAAATCCTCACCACTGAACCAATAAACAACATTCTTATCAATGGAGAAAAGATTGAAGTTGTCAAGGACTTCATTCTTCTTGTATCAACTATAACACTCGCAGAAGCAGCTGTCAAGAGATCAGATGACGTATTGCATTGGGCAAATCTGCTGCACAGGAACTTTTTAAAGTATTGAAGAGCAGAGATATCAGCTTGAGGACTAAGGTGCGCCTGACCCAAGCCATAGTATTTTCAGTAACCTCATGTGGATGCGAAAACTGGACAGTGAATAAAGAAGATCGTAGAAGAATTAATGCCTTTGAGTTGTGGTGTTGGAGGAGAATACTGAAAATGCCATGGACTGTCAAAAGAACCAATAGATCTGTTTTGGAAGAAGTGCAGCCAGAGTGCTCCTTGGAGGCCAAGATGGCTAAACTTCATCTCTCATACTTTGGACATATTGTCCGGAGGAAACAGTCGCTGGAGAAGGATGTCATGCTGGGTAAGGTGGAGGGTCAGAGAAAAAGAGGAAGAGCCCTAATGAGATGGGTTGGCCAGGTGGCATCATTGATGGCATCAAGTGTGGCAGCGGTAGTGAGGTTGGTCCAGGATCGGACATTGTTTCGTTCTGCTGTGCATGGAGTCGGTTTCGACTCGATGGCACCTGAAAACAAAAACAAAAAAGCAGTTCGAAACTACCAGCTGTTCTGTGGGAGAAAGATGAGGATTTCTGCTCCCATAAAGATTTCCAGCCTCGGAAACCCTGTACATGGTCGCTATGAGTCGGAACCGACTCCATGGCACATTACAACAACAGCAACAATTTAGGAGTCCTGGTATAGTACTGTAGAATAAACACTGGACTGATAAATGCAAGATCGGCAGTTCAAACCTACTATCTGCTTCTCAGAAATCCTATGCTAAGTAGTTACGAGTCAGAACTGATTCAATAGTATTTAACAACAACAATAACAACCTAGATAAAATATTCTATGCTTCCCACTTCTTTCTTTCCAATAACCTCACCTTCAAGTCTAACCTTCTCACTTCATCTGGAGTTATCGTTTTTCTCCTATGACGTTTTGCTTCAAATTTTTATGGCTTCCATTTGAATATGATATAAATTAAACCTACTTATCATGTCATACAAGACTGTCTCCAAGTATGCTTCCTATTTTCCGATTGTACATTTTCTACTTCTCTAAATACATACACTAACCATTCTTACCCAGCTGTGATTTTTGTGTCTACTGATCTCTCTACTTAGAAATGCTCTGACCTATTTTTTAAAGCATCTAAAACCCTACACAGGGTCACTGTGAGTTGGAATTGACTAACTCGACACTTAACAACAATATGAGTCCTGGTGTGGCACTATAGGATAAGCACTGGAATGCAAGATTGGTTTAAATGGCAAGTTTGGTGGTTCAAACTCATCAGCTACTCCTTGGAAACCCCATGCAGGACTATTATGAGTCAGAACCAACTCAATGACACTTAACAACAATAAGAAGTAACAAGAACAATATATTAAAGTGTTCAAGCATGCAGGCTTCAGCGCAAGACCACAGAAATTTCCACCCAATTTTATCAACTGCTACTTATGTGACCTTGGGCAAGTTTTTAGCCTCCTGTTGCCTCCGTTGTGTCATCTATAAAATGGGGATAACAACAACAGTATTTTAATTAGTTCGTATGTAAAATGTTTAGCATAATGCCTAGAATGTAGAAAATGTGTATTCGTTATTTAAATATGCTTTCTTCTCTAAAGTTTTTCCTCACTACTTCATTCAATTAACAATCCTTAGACCCTCTAATCCCCCATATTGTTGGTGTCATTGTTATTGTGGTGTTGTGGTTAGGTTCCACGAGTCAGTTCTGACTCATAGCAGCCCTATGTACAACCGAAGGAAATATTGCCTGGTCCTGTGTCAGCCTCACAATTGTTGTTATGTTTAAGTATATTGTTGTTGCCACTATTTCAATCCATCTTGTTCAGTGTCTTCCTCTTTTTTGCTGACCCTCCACTTCACCAAGCATGGTGTCCATCTCCAGGAATTTACCGTTCCTGAAAACATGTCCAAAGTACAAGAGACAGAGTCTCACTATTCTTGCTTCTAAGGAGCACATTGGCTGTACTTCTTGCAAGGCAGATTGGTTTGTTTGGGCAGTGTGCGGTACTTTCAATATTCTTTGCCAAACCATAATTCAAATACATTGATTCTTCTATAGTCTTTCTTATTCATTACCCAACTTTAACATGCATATGAGGCAATTGAAAATAATTTGGCTTGAATCAGGCTCATCTTAATACTGAAAGTGTTCTTTTGCTACAGATTTGCTTAATGCAATGTATCATCTGATTTATTGACTGCTGCTTCCGTGAGTGTTGATTGTGGATCCAAGCAAAATGAAGTCTTTGACATCAATTTTTTGTTCCAGTTTATTTTGATGTTATTTATTGGTCCAATTGTGAGGATTTGAGTTTTCTTCACATCAAAGTACAATAAATATTGAAGGCTATTTGATCTTCATCAGTAATCAGTAAATGTATCGTCTTCTTCACTTCCATCAAACAAGGCTGTGTCATCTGCATACCTCAGGTTGGTAACGAGACTTCCTTCAGTTCTGTTGTCATGTTCTTTTTCATATAATACAGTTTCTTGGATAATTGGCTCAGTAGACAGATTAAATAACTCTGGTGAAAAAATACAACCCAGACACACATTGTTTCTGACTGTAAACCATTTAATGTCCTTATGCTATGTTTTTTTTTTAATGACTGGCTCTTGTTCTAGGCGCAGTTTCCTTAAAAGCACAGCTAAGTCTTCTTGAGTTCCTACTCTTCTCATTGTTATCCATAGTTTTCATAAACCTCACAGTCTCCTATGGATTTGTTTTTAATTTTTATCTTTTATCAGTCTATACTCTAATTAGTTATTTCACCTATTTCTCTCACTAATCTATAAGCTTCTTAAACACAGGAACAAAATCTTGCTTATTGCTTTTTGTTTGTGTGTTTGTTTGTTTATAGCTCCAGTGTCCATCAGAGAATGTTATCTCCAGTTGTTCCTAGGTGTTGTCAAGTCGGTTTCAACTCATACAACCCAAGGCACAACAGAACAAACCACTGCACTATCGTCACAACGTGTTTTAAACTTGGTTTTTAGAGAAGCAAAACCAGAGAACTTTATTATCAAGGAAATGGCTTACAGTTGTAGAACACCAGATCCCCAGCAGAATAGACAGATTTTCTCATGTGTTCATTATATTTGGATCAGGCCACACTCCCAAGGAAGCATCTCTTCTGTTGGTTGGCTTCTCATAGCCACTCTTCATAGAGTTAACTATGTCTTTTTTAGGTTTCATCACAATGGGAATAAGTACATCTGAACTGCTAAACCTCTGGCGATCATGGACTAGTCAAGTTGACACAGAACTCTAATTATTACAGTCCACCCTTATCAACTTGACACATAAACTATATGAATTATCTCTAAATAAAGAAAATAGTAAAGCCATACTTGTGCCTAACATTACATAACTAAAACACGTACATGAAAAAACACACTGGCCCCATTTACATATCATATTTCACATATGAACCAAGGAATAATATTTGATGTATACATACTAAACAAAACAAAATACATATATTAATTTAATTGTTCAGAGGGCCCATTATGCAAGCCAGCCTCCTGCCCATAGGTTTACTCAGTCCATAAGCCTAGAGTTCAAAACTGATCTTTCCATGGTACCACTTTTGCTGTTGTCTCAGCTGTTGCTGCTTTTCTAAGGCAGGGATCCTACACTCCTCTGCTTTACTCATGCTCTTCCTTCTTACCGGTTGTGGGATCATTCGTTCCTGAAACGAAAGATTAACTACTCCCCCTTTTTGTTACACATCTTCTACAATTAGCTTTGACGATCACAATTAATCCTACTAACAATTGCTCCAATTGAAATAATGAAATCATCATCCCTCACCCACTTTTACAAAACCCATTAGAAAAGAGGAAAACTAGTTAGTGGGAATTCTCTCTTGTCCCCTCATTCTAAAACTAGTACACCCATGAAAGCTTGTAAGCCAGCCTCTTCATGTCTTTATGTTGTTGTTGTTAGTAAGTGCCATTGAGTAGGTTCTGACTCATAATGACCCTGTGTAGGGTTTCCAAGGAGTGGCTGGTGCATTTGAACTGCTGACCATTCAATTCAAACCAACATTGCTGTCAAATGCTTATCCTACAGTGCTACACCAGGACTCCATGCTTTTATAGCCCTGGTTCTTTATAGTCATTGTCTAAATTGCTCATATTTGTCCTCAAATTGATATTTTTGCTCTTGAATACTTTAAAGAGGCCTTGTGCACAGATTTGCCTAATGCAATACTTCATTTGACTAAACTGCTGCTTACATGAGTGTTGATGATCCCAGCAAAATGAAGTCTTTGACATCAGTCTTTTCAATTTTGTCATGCTGTCATTTATTGGTCCAGTCATGAAGATTTCTGTTTTCTTTACATTGAGGTACAACCTATATATAGTCTCTGATATTCACCAGTATTTTAAGTGCTCTTTGATTTCAGCAAGCAAGGTTGTATAACCTGAATATTGCTTACTATTAATGGATGTTTTTCCAATCCTAATGCTATTTTCTTCATCGTAATATACAGCTTCTCAGATTATTTTCTCATCATACTGATTGAACAAATATGGTGAAAGAATATAATGCTGGCAAACACCTTTCCTGATTTTAAACCAGACAGTATCCCCTTGTTGTATTTGAACAAACGCCTCTTTGTCTATGAACAGGCTGCTCATGAGCGAAAGTAAGTGCTCTAGAATACCCATTCTTTGCAATGTTATACGTAGCTTGTCATAATCAATAAAGCACAGGCGAACAAATGGCTTTCATATTCTCTGCTTTCAACAAATGTCTGTCTGATTTCAACAATGATATCCCTCATTCTGCATCCTTGTCTGAATCCAGCTTGAACCTCTGGTAGTTTTCTGTTAATGCACTGTTGCTGCCATTTTTGAATTATCTTCAGCAAAATTTATGTTGCATGTAATATTTCTGATACTATTTGATGATGTCTTTACAGTTCTAGGTGTCACCTCTACTTGGAAATGTATATTGACACCATGACAGCAGCAATGGGCTCAAGCATAACAACAATTATAAGGATGGTGCAGGATTGGGCAGTGTTTTTCTGTTGTACATAGGGTCACTATGTGTCAAAACCTACTCAACAACACCTAACAATAAAACATTCAGAAATAGTCCACTTTTCCTTCTTCCTAGTCTGTCTTAGTCTGGAAGTTCAACTGAAATCTGTCAACCATGGGTGACCCTGCAGGTATTTAAAACACTGGTGGCATAGCTTCCAGCAGCATGCAAGCCACCAAAAAACAAAAAACTGGCAGACTAGTGGTAGTACTCATCTAGTACTGCTATCTTGGTGGGTATGACAGACATAGCCCCTCTCCTCTTCTGTAGTTCTACCCATGATTCTGTACATTTCCTGAAATGGGGTTATTAACAAATTCCAACTCAAGGATACATGATAGAATTCTCATCAGTGAAAGTGATATTATTATAGAGACAACTTTAAAGTCATTTCAACCCATCAGAAGATGTAAATATTTCATAAACTGTAAACTCTCCTGTGATACATCACTATCAATCTTAACATAATTGGAAAATATAAAGCTAGATGAGAAAAGTTAGGTTACTGGATTGAACAAGACTTAAAAGGATACTAATGCTTACAGTGTATTCTAGTCCTGCAGCATTAGCACCACTGTAAACATTTTAGAAATGCAAGTTCAAGGTTTCAATTTTTATTGCAACAGAATCTCCCCTGCTGGGCCCACCAATCTGCATTTCCACAAGTCCTCTGGATGATGCAGATGCTCCCTAATGTCAGAAACACTGCTGTAGGAAAATCCTTCTGGATTTCAGATATTACAGACTCTTCCTCTTCATAAATTTTCTCTGTGCTATCTCTGCTATAATCTCCAGTAGGGGTTGGAGCTGCTAACATTACACTTGTTTCCAGGATGTTTGATTTCTTCAGGAAAGAACTTCTTCATACTTAGATCACGTGCTCTATGTGGCCAAGTGCTTCCTTAAGTTGTACCGTCTTTTTCTCCCAGAGTATAGAACAATTTTACATTTACTATGTGGTATTCTAATAAAGAATGGAAGAAAGGGAGAATGGGTAGGAAAGAAGAGAAAGAGGAAGGGAATGAGGAAGAAAGCAAAGGGGAGTAGGTACATGGAAAAGCAGAGACAAAATTGGAGAGAGATATACACACACATATATAATATTTTTGTGTCTTTAATGTTCCATTTTTATATGTGTGAAATTTTCAAAAATATTATAAATTAAGTATTTTATCTCCATTTTATGAATTAGAAGGTCATTGGATCACAGAAGCCAAGTTACTGCTGTAAAGTTATACGAGTGGAAATTGGCAGGACCACTTATTTTCCATTCCTTTGACTATACCATGTGTAATGATTATTTTATATATCTTGTATATTTTATTATTATGCGTACAATAGATTCTTAGAAAGTTAGATTGTTAAAGTTATAGGTGATGTAAATTATCACCTTTAAAAAAAACAACAACACAAACCTTTATTGTGAATGAGATGAAGGTTTAGAAAGCAGAGCATCAGTTTTACATTCAACAATTCATGCACATTTTGTTTCTTCTTACTGATTGCAATCCACTTAATGTTTCTATCACAATTCCACTTACTCCTGGAGTCTCCTGTTACCATACCTGCTTCTTTCTTTGAAAGTTCCCTTCTGAACTTTGTTCTATGGTAAATGCTGCATTATGTCACTCACCATAATGCCCTCCAGGTTCATCCATGTTATGAGATGTTTTAAAAAATTCATCATTATTCCTTAATGTTGTATAGTATTCTAATGTATGGCTGTATCAAGGTTTGTTTATCCATTCATTCATTGATGAATATTTATGCTGGCTCCATCTTTTTGCTATTGTGAACAGTGCTGCAATCAACATGGTTATATAGAGATTTATTTGTGTCATGGTTCTTATTTATCTAGGAGATATGCCAAGGAGAAGGATTGCTGAGTTATATGGATGGTATTTCTATTTCCAAATTTTTCGGGAAGCACAATACCATTTCACATAGTGGTTGCACCATTTGATAATCCCACCAGCAGTGTACAAGGGTTCCTGTCTCTCCACATCATCAAAAGCATCTTTTTTTCCTCTGGATTTTTGAACTTTGCTATTAATGTTGGGCTGAGGCAATATCTCATTTTTGTTATGATTTACAGGATTGGTATGGGTCAGAACTTACTCAATGGCACTCAACAACAACAACAAGAATGGCTAATGATTATGAGCATTGCTTCATATGTTGGTTGATAGTCTGGATGTCTTTTGCTAAAGTGTCTCTTACTATCCTCTGCCCATTAAAAAAAAATTTTTTTTATTGAGATGTTGAAGTTTTCTATAATTTTTACAGATTAGCCCCTTGTCTTATATGTCTTTGTCAAAAATATTTCCCAGTCTGCAGCTTTTCTTTTACTCTTCTGATGAATCTTCTGGTGCACATAAGTACCTAATTTTTAGAAAGTTCCAGACACATAGTTTGCTTCTGCTATTTGTGTATTTTCAGCTATAATAGTGTATTTATGCCATGTATTAGGGATCCTAAATTGTGTCTAATTTTTTCATTGATTGTCTTTACAGTTCTAGGTGTTACATATAGCCCTCTTGAATATATATCTTTTGTTGTTTATGGAGAGAGATATGAGTCCCGTTTCCTTTGTATAAAATGGATATCCACTTTTTCCAGTCCCATTTGCTAAATAGAATATCTCTTACTCATTTAAGTGTTTCAGTCCTTTATCAAAAATCAGCTGTTCTTATGTAGTTGGGTTTACTTCTAGGTTCTCAATTCTATTCCATTAGTCTATGTGTCTATCATTGTACCAGTACCCAGCTGTTTTGATTGCCATGGTTTTGTAATAGGCTTTGAGAAAGGGAAATGAGAGACTTTATTCCTCTTCTTTAGTACTTTGCTTATCTTGGGTCTCATTCCTTTCATCAATACTATACAAAGCAATCTACAGATATAAAGCAATGCAGATCAAGATTCCAAATCCAAATTCATTTTCTAGATGAGAAAACTAAGGCCCAGAATGATTTAAAAACTTACTTGATAGAATATCATACAGCATTTATTGGCAAATGAAATTGTGCCATTTCTGTGTACATTTATTATCTGGTATGGCTCTGTAGGGTAAACACTAGACTGCTAACTACAAAGTTGGTAGTTTAAACCTACAAGTGGCTCCTTGGAAACCCTATACATGGCTGTCATGAGTCAGATCCAACTCCATGACACATAAAAACAACAATAGCCCTACAAAATATAGACTCAATGAAGGCAAAACTTTTTCCTCTAGTATCCCGTAAGGATTTACACCCTCAGAAACCCTGTACAGGGTCGCTATGGGTCGGAACCGACTCGACGGCATTTAACAACAACAACAAATCCCTTGATAAGAAGATAGACTCAATGAAAGCAAAGATCTTTGTCACTGTTGCACTCTCCAAACATCAATCAAATATTGTTTTGACTTTTTGCAATGTACCATTAATTTAATAATAAAAAATTAAAAAGAAATACTAGATTAAGCAAAAACATATATTTAAGATGAGACATAACAAACACTCCCACCAATAGTCTTTCATTGGGTCACACTCTTGTGGCTTTCATAGCTCTGTGATGCTAGAAGCTATGCCACCAGCATTTTACATACCAGCAGGGTAGTAGGCAGATTTGAGTGGAGTTTCCATACTAAGAGATTGGAAAGGAGGAGAAGCACTTGTTGAATGTTTAATAACTGAAAACCTTATGAATAGCAGTAGTGGTACACTGTCAGATATAATGCCAGAAGATGAAAACATTATGATTAGCAGCAGAAGATTATCAGATATAATCCTGGAAGATGAAGCCCTGAGACTGGAAGGCACTCAAAATATGAATGGGATGAGCTCCCTCTTCAAATAGAGTTGACCATAATGATATGAATGGAGTAAAGCTTTTAGGATGATCATTTGCTGATGGGGCATAATTCAAAATGAGGAGAAACAGCTGCAAACCCATTAACAATCAGAACATGGAATTTATGAAGTATTAATCTAGGAAATTTAGAAGTTGAAAAAAATGAAATGCAATGCAAAAAGATTGATATACTAAGCATTAGTGAGCTGAAGTGGACTGCTATTGGCCATTTTGAATCTGACAATCATATGGTTTCCTATACTGGGAACAATAAATTCAAGAGGAATGGCATCACATTCATCGTCAAAAGAACATTTCAAGGTCTATCTTGAAGTACAGTCTTATCTGTGATATGATAGTATCCATATACTTATAAAGGAAACCAGTTAATACCACTATTATTCATACTAAAGCAGCAACCACTACAGCCAGTGATGATGAAACTGGAGAATTTACCACCTACTTCAGTCTGAAATTGATCCAATATATAATCAAGATGTATAGATACTGACTGGTGATTGGAATGTGAAGGTTTGAAAACAAAGAGGAAGGATGAGTAGTTGGAAAATAGGACCTTGATGATAGAAATGGAGCTGGAGATCTTGTGACAGAATTTTGCAAGACCAATGAGTTGTGCATTGTAAATATCCTTTTTTAACAATACAAAAGGCAACCAGACCTTCTGCTCCTGCAAAGATTTAAAACATCTGAAACCCTATACAGGTCTGCATGAGTTCACACTTAACATCAACAATACTACAATCAATCTCACCAGATGGAATACACAGAAATCAAATTGACTATATCTGTGGGAAGAGATGATGGAAAAGCACAATACTGTTCGTTGGCCAATATAAGACCAAGGCTGACTGTGGAACAGACTATGAATTGCTCATATTCAAGTTCAGATTGAAATTGAAGAAATATTTTTTTAAATTCACAAGAGACAAAATAGTAACTTGAATATGTCCCATCTGAATTTAGAAAGAATCTGAAGAACAAATTTGATACATTAGACACTTATGGCCAAAGACCAGAAGAGTTGTAGGATGACATTAAAAACATATATGAAGAAAGTAAAAGGTCATTAAAGAGACAAGAAAGAAATAAAAAAACCAAAATGAATGTCAGAAGAGACTCTGAAACTTGCTCTCCAGCATAGAAATGCTAAAGTAAATGGAAGAAATGAAGTAAAAGAATTGAGCAGAAAATTTCAAAGGCAGCTCAAGAAGACAAAGGCAAGTATTGTAATGAAATGTACAAAGTCCTGGAGCAAGAAAACAAAAAGGAAAGAACACACTCAGTGATTCTCAAGCTGAAAGAACTGGAGAAAAAATTCAAACCTCGAATGCAGTATTGCAGGATTCTGAGGAGCTCTGGTGGCATAGTGGTTATGAATGGGGCTGCTGACCTCACGGACAGCAGTTCGAAACTACCAGCTGTTCCACTGGAGAAGGGTGAGGCTTTCTGCTCCCTTAAAGATTTACAGCCTCAGAAACCCTGCACAAGGTTGCTATGGGTCAGAACTGACTCCACGGCCCATAACAACAACAAGAATGGGCTAAATGGAGTCTTGGTGTGGTGCTGTTGGTTAATGCACCAGACTGCAAAGCTGTTTGAACTGCAAGGTTGGTGATTCAAGCTCACCAGCTGCTCCTTGGAAACCCTCTAAGGGTTGCTATGGGTTGGAAACGACTCGATGGCACTTCAACAACAACAACAATAACAATTAACTAAATATCGAATGATTCAGAAAGCACCAAAAGAAGATGGAAAGTATGTACAGAGACACTGTCCATGCTGTCTCTTGAAATGTTTAACCATTTTAAGAGGTAGCATGTAATCAAGAATGGATGGTACTGAAGGATGAAGTCCAAGCTGCACTGAAGGCGTGAGCAAAAACAAGGCTCCAAGAACTGAGTGAGTACAAATTGAAATCCTTCAAATGAATGAAGCACTGGAGGCACTCAGTAACCTATGGAAAAAACAGTTGAAAGATAGCTACTTAGACAACTGAGATACGTATTTGTGCCCATTCAAAAGAGAGATAACCCGATGGAAAACATAAATCATTAAACAAGATAATCAATATCACATATAAGTAAAACTTTGATGAAGATAATTCAAAAACTGTTGCAACCATACATTGACAGGAAGCTGCTAGACATTCAAGACAGATTCAGAATAGGACAAGGAACTAGAGATATCATTGTTGAAGTCTGATGGATCTTTTCTGAAAGCAGAGAATACCAGAAAGATGTTTACTTGCTCATTATTGACTATGCAAAGACTTTTAACTGTGTGGATAATGATAAGCTATGGATAACATTTAAAAGAATGGGTATTCCAGAACACTTAATTGTGTTCACAAGGAACTTGTACATAGACCAAGAGACAGTTGTTCAAACTGAATCAGGGGATATTGAGCGATTTAAAATCAGGAAAGGTATGTTTCAGGATTGTGTTCTTTCACCCTACATACTCAATCTGTATGCTGGGTAAATAAATCAAGAAGCGAGATTATATGAAGAAGAACAAGGAATCGGGATTAGAAAAAGATTCATTAACAACCTGCAACATGCAGATGACATGTTCTTGCTTTTTGGAAGCAAAGAGGACTTAAAATAATTACTGATGAAGACCAGAACCACAGCCTTCAGTATGGATTGCACCTTAATGTAAAAAAAAGAAAAAAAAAAAAATCCTCACAAATGGACCAATAAATAGCATGATAAATCAAGGAAAGATTTAAGTTGTCAAAGTCTTCAGTTTGCTTGGATCTGCTATCAACACTCAATCGAGGCAGCAGTCAAGAAATCAAACGATGTATTTTATTAGAAAAATCTGATGCAAAAGACCTCTTTAAGGATTCAAGAGCAAAGATATCAATTTGAGAACTAAGGTGCACCTGACCCAAGCCATGATATTTTCAATAGCCTGATATACATGTGCAAGTTGAACAATGAATAAAGGAGACTGTTGAAGAATTGATACATTTGAATTATGGTGTTGGGGAATATTAACAGTACCACGCACTTTTAATATACTGCCAAGAGAACAAACAAATCTTTGTTGGAAGAAGTACAGCCAGACAACAATTTTCAGTTGCTCTATCTCTTCATGTCATCCTCTCTGCCTCAATCTCTGGTGTCACTATTTCTCTGGTTAGGGTCATGGGACCACTCATGCTCTTCTCTCTTGATGGTCCTAGGATCCTCTGTTTGTGGAATGTAAGATTCTCACCCCTTTATGTTTCAAAACTTCTACTTTTACAGTTGTGACAATCCCAGTTAGTCATGATAATAATTACTCACTATTGAATCCTAAGAATCTTATCCTCATCTCCTTTCACTAGACCCATTTATATTATTTTTTTCTAGTTTGTTTCTTTTTATTTCTTTGCATATTCCATGGATCTAATCTTAAGTGATTTAAATTTGTACACAACTCTTCTATATAGTACATAATAACTTGCTCTAAGACACTCTCACATAGGGCATTGCTGTCAATAAATATTTCTTACTGAATTTAAAAAGAAAACACACACACACAAAAAAACTGGGCAGTGATCCCTAACCCAAGTCAATTTCCACCAAATCATGTCAAAGTGTAATGTGAACATACGTTTATATAGCAGTGACAGGTCCTATTGAATTGTTTTGCTTGTTGCATAATATAATACCTTAGATAAGATTATAATTAAATACTATATTAGTATTAATAAGAGTTTGAGCCTGTTGATAAGATCCTAATGAAACAATACTGATTAATGACAAGATGGAAAAAAATCACACACGCACCAAGAACTACACTTAACTTATTTTTTTCACTCTTAAAGCACATCTTAAAACATGGAATAGCTCATTTCTCTTGTGATGATTAGTAGCCAAAGCAAAGTGGGAGGGGTGTGTGTGGCAAAACTGATCAATGTTTAAGGAAGGAGTAAAAAAGGTTTAAGGAAGGAAGGGGACAAAGCAACAAATTTCAGCAAGGAAAAGACCCCATATTTATTTTTATTGAAATTTATCATAGACCAAATATAATTGATTACTTTAAAAGTTTTTGATGTTGGGACCATTTCTAAATCACAATGCTGACTGAAAGGGCACATTTCAGTATGCCCTGAATAAAGAATATAAGAATTATGGAAAGGTAGAGTAAAACACAGGGCCTTAAAAAAAAAAAAAAACTCGAAAAAACAGGAAAATGTGATGTTGGACTCATGTGACACAGAAGTACTCAACTTGTCTTTCAAAATGTTTGGCTTAAATCAAGTTGTTTTGAGAAAGCATTCCTTAGAGATATGTGTTGTCAGTTATTTGTTGCCCAACATGGGCATTGTCAGGCCATCAGTAACGTCCAAGTTTTAATTTCAATTGAATAGACCAGAGGAAAGTATTTCAATGTCACTGAATTCCTGAATGCAAGATGGTTCCCTGGGTCTGGAAAACCTAGTGTGCATTTTCTGAATTGATATAAGATCTGGCGTATTCAAAGATTCAGTGTTGCAAAGCAGAGATTATATGAGTGGAGATTTTGACTCATATATAATGTTACAATTCTTTCCTTTATATCATTTTTGGGGTAAAATATCATTCCAGACCAAAAAAATTAGATAAGACATTCTAGGCTCCCACCCCTTATTTTTATCAATAATGTGACCTTCAAAATCTAATCTTTTCACTTCTTCCAGAATTATCCTTTTGCTCCTATCACTTTTTGCTTACGTTCTTAATGGTTACCTCTTTTATATTAGGTTAATTAAAAGTACTTATCATGTCATATAAAACTGCCATAATTGTCTTTAAACAAACTTTCTAACTATAACCCCTCTCCATTTTCCTATTGTACCTTTTCTACTTCTCTAAATACTACACTGAGCATTGTCACCAGCTGTGAAATTTGCGCATAGAAATCTCCTTTCCTCCTTTTCAAAGTAACTAACTAGTCTGCCAGATGATAAAAGAATCGAACGCCTACCATCCAAAAATATAGAGTAGATCAAATATTGTAAATGGAGTGGAGCAATTAGAAAGGAACTCAGAGTTTATGGTCAAACTGTGATAGTGAGAAGGCGAATACCCTAGCCTCTGACATACTGACATTAACTGATTAATCTAGTCCAGGTTTTCTTGAGGTTTCTTTTAGGTTATTTATAACCACAAAAGCATTTATTTTGGTCCCAAGATAAAAAGCATTTTACGCAATGGTGCATATTTTTAAGGCAATAATGTTTCCATTGTCAAAACTGCCATCAAAGGTTGAGGTGTATAGGGATGCTACCTACTCCAATTAGTCTGTTGGGTGTTACTCTTACCAAAGTACTGTTTTAGAACTTGATCTAATTTTTATTGCACAGTTGCTAGTTGAAAAAGGAAAAAAATGCTTTTGAAATGATTTCATCTTTTTTGATATCATTAAAAAGGAAATTATCTTAGACACCAATGTCCTAGGACATTTTATTCTCTAACCTGGTACCCAGAACTCATGCATACTGGATTAGACACAAGGAAAGAGGCAGATGTCCAAGGATAAGTGAATCCAGATGTTTTTCAGCTTTTTTTTTTTTTTTTTTTAATTAATGCTATGCTTCAACTGTTACATCTTTATACGACAAAGTCTCAATCAGCACAAAGTGAGGAAAAAGCAGAAGGTACAGGTGCTCTGGAGCATTAAAGAGCCAAATGACATTTTCTACAAAATTGAAGGCAGTATCCAAAAACAGGCAACAGAAATGTCCTGATTTTGATAGTTTTTAGAAAGTAGTAGTTGTTGAGTCTTACCCATCTATTGGAAAACAATACAATAGTCCCATGACTGTTGGCCAGTGGGCAAGTTCCCAAGTGTCCTCAACTGGGACTGTCCCCAAGAATAAACCAAAAGACAGAGTGCAAACGTATTTTTTTAAGCCTCTCTCACACAAATGCAGTAGACCACAAGAATGAAAGAGTTTAACAATAGCAAAACAAATTAAAAGTAGTAACAGCCTTCGCTTTGCTGGAAGCTACATGCAATGTAAGATGTTCATTTTTAGTCTAAAAAATGTTTTCCTAGGACAGCTGGAAGGCATGGCTCAGTGGTCTGAACATCTGGTTTGAAGTACCTAGACTCCTTGGAGCCATGGGCTGGAGTCCTGGTGCAATTTGCTTAACTCTTTATCTCTAGCAGAACTAAACAGAATTCCCAGCTCTTTAGCATGTGGTTTTGGGGAAGTTCTGGGAAAGATGTACACATTTTGGTTCTCCTTGGAGATAAAAGCATTTAAGTATTAAATGGATCTTGGGGCCCCAAGTTCCTTTCTTTCAATTGTTTATTGCCACTGAAATACCGTATTTGTTGTTTATGTAGGTTCTTTCATTTAAGGATTTCAAAGTACTCACTGACATGGTCTGATGGGCAAAATGAGAAATGCTCACGTTTTAAAGATGAGGAAAATAAGGCACCAGAAACCCAGTAAGTCAAAGAAAAAGTCAATGATGACATTTTGTTATTACACTGAAGCTCACATCATTTTATGGGAACATTTTCTAAAGAAATTGAAAGGGAAGATTAATGTACAACTTGGACCATAAATGAAAAATTCAGTACAAGTAAAAATTCCTGTAAGGATGCTGACCAATCTGAAATGATGGAAATTTAAAGAAATTACCTCTTTAAGCATTAGTTGTTTAATGGCCAAATATGAAAATAATGCCTACTTCTACCAGCTCTTTGTGAGGATCAAATGAGACCACATCTGAGAATGTGTTTAACATATTACAGGTTATTCAGAAATGTTTGTCTCTTTCATCCTGACCCATAAGGATTGCACTATATAGTAAGTCCTTTAGAAATTTTCATCTCTACTCTAAGACCAATGGAAGGCAGTACACTTAAAAGTCTTTATGTCTCAACAAAGTGATTTGAAAATAGCCAACCTAATAGGTTGTTGTTTGGTGAGTCACCACCAACTCATAGCGACCCATGCACAACAGAAGGAAACCCTAACCAGTCCTGCACCAACCTCACAATCGTTGCATATTTCAATATTCAAAATTCTGGTGCTGACAGTGTTCCACTGCTATTCATAGGTTTTCAAGTTCAGATGCCTTTGCCGTCTGGCGCATTAACCCACAGCGCCTCACCAGGACTGCTTGCAAGGTAGGTGGATCAGACTCACCAGCCGCTCTTTGGAAACCCTATACAGGGTTGCTATCAATCAGAACCGACTCTAGGGCATTAGCAACAACAATCTTCACATATTATTTGGTGTGTGGCACTCTGGGCTAATACGTCAGACGTCATAGTCGTTTGAACTTCAAGGTCAATGGTTCAAGCTCACCAGCTGCTCCTTGGAAATCCTATACAGGGTTGCTATGGGTCGGAATCGACTCGATGGCACTTAACAGCAACAATATATAAGGAGCTCAGGTAGCATAGTGATTACGAATCGGGCTGCTAATCTCAAACAGTCAGCAGTTGGAAACTACCAGCTGTTGGGTGGGAGAAAGATGAGGCTTTCTGCTCCTGTAAAAATTCACAGCGTCGGAAACCCTGTACAGGGTGGCTATGAGTCGGAACCGACTCCATGGCACATAACAACAACAACAATATACTTGTGAAAGTTGGACAATGAATAAAGACCATAGAAGGACTGTTGCATTTGAGTTATGGTGCTGGAGAAGAATATTGAAAAAGCCATAGACTGTCAGTAAAACAAACAAATCTGTGTTGGAAGAAGTACAGCCAGAATTCTTCTTAAAAGCCAAGACAGACGAGACTTTTCTCTCATACTGCAGACATATTATTAAGTGGGTCCAGCCCCTGAAGAAGGACATTATGCTTGGTAAAGTGGAGGGTCATCAAAACTAGGAAGAACCCAAATGAGATGGATTGGCACAGCAGCAGCAGCAATGGATTCCAGCATAACCATTGTGAAAATTGCGCGGGACCAAGCGTAGAATGCTATGAGTCCTAACACACTCAACGGCCCCTAATAAAAACAACAACATTTACAGAAACAGATTGCCACATCTTTTTCCCACAGTGCAGCTGGTTCACTCAAATCACCATTGTGCCACCAGGGATCCTTAAATGAAATAAACAGTCACCCTAAATGCCATTCAAAGGGCTTCCTAACAGACAAATGCCTCCCTATTGTACCTATTGCAGTTTGCTTGAATTCCCCGAACAGGAAACTCAACTGGTTAATAATAAAATTTCTTAGAGAAATCTTACATATTTCTAAGAAGAGGTCTTCAACTTGGAGGATATTTTACCCACCCCACTGCTCTCGGAGGACATTTGTTGAAGGCATTTTTGACAGTCACAAAGGGATGAGTGGGAATGGGGAAGACAGGGTCACTACTGGCATCTAGTGGGTAGATGTTACTATACACAAAACAGTCAACATGTTGTCAACAAAATTATCTGGTCCAACATACCAATAGTGCCAAAGTTGAGAAACCTTGCCCTAAAGGAATGTGTATTTATTGTGAACTATTTAGTTAGACATTTCCACTTATTTAGAACAATTTAATTAGACATTTCCATTCATCACCTGTTTTTTTTTTTTTTCTTTTTACCTAATTTCACACTCAGCTGTAAATGATACAGTTATGCCTTCTTGAAACATGGAGAATGAGATGTTTACAAAGAGAAATAGGAAGCAGTGAACTCTGTAATGAAGCAAAAGAGGAAATTGGAGACGTGAAAGATTTTTATTTCATGTTATCCCCAAGGACTATCTCACTGAGTTCTGACTCATAGTGACCATAGGGTCTCCAAGGTAGCAAATCTTTACAGAAGTAGACTGCCTCATCTTTCTCCCACACAATGTCTGGTCAGTTTGAACCACCAACCTGTTGGTTAGAAGCCAACAGAATGCTTAACTGACTGTATCACTAGTGCTTCTTATTAGATGCTCCATAAATTCCCACTGTTAAGATTCTTTTAATTGGAAATTCAGGTTACATTTTTTCATGCCTCTAAGGAATATCAGACAAGATGTTTGAAGATTCAAGACTTTTAAAACACCCATTTAATAGTTTTTTATAAAGTCCTTCTTATACACATATGAATATCAATTAGCATAGCAAAGATACCTGTCCTTGAGGAGCTCATATCCAATCAAGTTTTGAGCTGAGTTCAAGAAATGAACTTGGCATTGCTTTTTAAACCACTTTATCTCTATTGATTCATAAAGAAAAAATAGCTTTAAGACAGTTTTATCTACATTAGAAATTAATTTTCAAGGCAACAAAGCAAAACAGATTACGGCAGAAAGCTGGTTTCTTGCTGATAAAGAAAATTGCAGATGCTATAATGGTTAAAGCACTTGGTGTTAACCAAAAGGTCAGTAGTTCAAATTCACAAGCTTCTCCATGGGAGAAAAGTGCTAGCTTTCTTCTCCCATAAATTCTGCAGTCTAGAAAACCCTATGATGTTATTTTTATTCTTGTTAGGCACCATTGAGTTTGTTCCAACTCATAGTGACTCTGTATGTGGTTTCTGATGTTGTAAATCTTTACAGGACTGTTTTACTCCTTTACTCTATCACTGTGGGTTGCTGTGAGTCAGAATCGACTCAATGGTGCACAAGAACAATGTGTAAAAAGGTTTTTTGGGTGGCACAGATGGTTTGCACTTGACGGTTAGTCTAAAGGTTAGCAAATAAAGCCAGAAGCAAGACCTGACAATCTGTTTCCAAATCATCACAACTAAGAAAACCCTATGGATTATAGTTCCACACTCTAACACATCAAGTAGCTGTGAGTTGGAGTCTGCTTGATAGACCTGGTTTTAATGTGTATGAAACCAATATTAGAAAGACAGGCAAACCTGAGCGAGTTCATCAGGTTCAACTTTTTTTAAAAAATGAAAATAAAGGATTGAAAGATTGATTCTATGATTTACCTCATACGAGGAGGAAGGTTGCTACCATAGCAGTGCAAACAACAGCTTTTGAAATGGCCTATCATGATTGTATTAACAATGAAAACCATGTATGCATTTAGTTTTGGTCTGTATTACATTTGAAATTATAGAGTTATTTACCTTGATTCTCCTTGATTAGCTTCACTGATAGCATTTAATCACTTCTACAGTCCCAGTCTTAGATGACAATTGACAATTTGGGATTTTTGAATCTTTGCTCTCTGAAAGTCCAAGAAATATTCAGGTATACAAATGTTATCTACTTCTCAACTCAGCTGAGGATCTGCCTCAAAAGATACAGTGGTATCTCTGGGGAATTTTGCCAGCTCTCCTTTCCCCATCTTTTTCTTATAGGTTTCTCCCATTTAAATACTACAGTGAGTTATAGTCTATGGCACCTAGATTCTACATTTCATGTAAGAAAGGACTATGGTCAAGACTTCTTTCTTAGAAAACAGTAGGACTGCCATCCAAAAATATTAGGTAAATGAAATAACCAATAAGTACTTGGACGGTGTTGAGAAAATGGCAGTTGAGAAAATCTGAAGAACCCTAAGCAAGTCAAAACATTACTAATAAGCTGTTTTGGACATTTTCTATAAGCAGAAATCTAGGAAAAGCTCTTATATCTACAGCCTCACATCTCATTCTCTTTATCCTATGAATTAAGACCCTTTCCTTTCCTCAGCTTCAAAAATTTAAATGGTTGCTATACTTAGGAATGAGCTCTGGTAGTGTAGTGGTTACGAATCAGGCTGCTAATCTCAAGGTTAGCAGTTCGAAACTATCAGCTGTTTCATGGGAGAAAGATAACGCTTTCTGCTCCCGTAAAGATTTACAGCCCCGGAAACCCTGGACAGGGTTGCTATGAGTCAGAACCGACTCCAAGGCACATAACAACAACAACATACTTATGAATATTCATTTATTTGTTGAACTCATAAAATGGGTGGAATTCTGTAAGGAGAAGGAAAAAAGGATTAATACTGGAATCTGATGATAATACCCTCACCATTAAAGTACACAGTATATCTGATTCTGGTATCTGGCTTTTCATATAGCTGCTACACCAGCAGCCCAAGACTCCTGGAACCTTGGCAATGAATCTTTGAATTTCTCTTGGTCCTACAGTTTGGTCAGGGAAGTGACAGAAAGCCACACACTTGTACTAATATTTATGCAGGACTGCCTTACAATGTGTCTCTATGAGTATTACACTCATTTTGCAAACTAAAGAAACAGGATTGCAAAGCCAGTGTTGAAGAAGGCTTGTACATTTTTGTAAAAGAAAGGAGATGGGAGATGTTTCAAGCTTTCTGTCTCACAATAATCCTCAAAGTTTAATTCATGAATTGCAAGGCTTGTACCCAGGGGTTCTGGATATCCCTGTTGCTGTGCTAAAATAACTCTGAGAGGCAGGCATTCAAGTCATACAAGTGACAGTCTTGTTTCCATTTTAGGCCTGCCCACCAGTACAAGACATACATCAGGTATCCTTAAGTTTAAGTCCCTTAATATTCTCAAGCAAGGGATCAGAGTATCCTATGTAGTTTAAGACATTGATGTGAGATACATTCAAATCTAAAATAGACCAATTGCCTCTGGTTTTTAATTAAGATTTAATACATGACTTAGATGGATAAAATGCAATCTACCTTTCCTTGGGGAAATCCATGATTAACCTTCTACCAAATACTCCCACAAGGTCAAGGGCTTCCAATAAGTCTGGTAGCTGAAGGAAAATGTGAATAGAGCAGTTAGATCTTAAAAAAAGGACTATAGTGAAACATCAGAAAAAGCTGGAGGAATAATTTAAAAGATTGAGCAACGGTAAGGGTTGAAATTTTCCTTGTTCATGTTCATGGTTTAGGGCAGCAATTTTTGGACAACAGGTCATCATGCAAGTGACCATGAAATCAGTTTATTGGAACATTAATAACATTTTTCAAATGAGATGGAAAACTTTGTGAAACATGTGTGGGGAAGTACACAAGGTCACAATATAAAATGTGTTTCTGTAAAAAGTTTGAAGTTCATTACTAGGTGGTAGAGGTTTCATAAGCATTTCTGGAATCTTTTTTTGTAGCAAAATATATTATCAATATTTGACCTGAGTATTTCTTCCCAAAGAAACAAAATAGATGAGTGGTTTCACTGTATTGCATGACTGGGTGATTGCTGTAGGAGGGACATGTTGAAGTCTGGCCTTTGAATATCTTAACCTTCCTGAACCTCAGTTTTTATTATATGTCTATGAAACTGTGAATACTCTATGTCTATAAAACTGTGAATGTTACAAGTCAGTGTAATAGCTAATCATATATAAAAGCATTTTTTTAAAAAAGTTCTTGATACAGAGTAAGAGTTAAATGCTTTCTATCCTTCCTGCTTTTGTTCAAGGAAAGAGACATCTTCTACCATTCCCTGTTTCCCTGTAAAGAGTTAAGCTCACCTCCTAAGTGCTGTATGGTATTGGAACACTTTAACATTGTTAAGTACTTTTCTTATGAAGTTAATGAAGGCTTATGCCTGCCACTCTTCCTGGTCATCACAGCTTGCTTATGGAAAAATAGGAAAATGTTTAAGAGTACTAACTGAGAACGGACTCTCTGCAAAAGCAATTTTCTCCATTTTTATGAGTGAGGGTAACAATAAATCACTCAACCTATTTGCATTTATACTGCTTTAAAAAGGGGGTGGGGATGGGGAGATGAGAATTAGAAATGCAGTAAGGAACATTACCTCAGGACAAAAGAAAAATATTTCCAAAATCCTGCGTTTGGCATTTGACAGTTTTATTGTGGCAGGAGAGAAAGCGGGGAAAGGGTAGGTACACATTACATCATGGAATGTCCCTCAAAATATGAATATTTGACTCTCAGAATTAATCTCCAGTAATTAAATTTATTCGACTATTCTTTCCAAAGACGTAAATAAAAAGTGTGATGCTCTAGAATCAGCACTGGGCTGTGAAGCACAAAGTTGGCCGTTCAACCCACCAGCTACTTCTCAAACCCTATAGCTCTGAGTTGGAATCCACTCAGCGACACGTAACAGCAACAACCATTTTCTAAAGTCTAGTGCCTAAAACCAAATAGATCACTCACTGTGTTAGTGATGGACTTCTTGACTTTTGCCATCTCAATGACATTTATTCTATCCGTGAGCAATTTTGGATAAACTAAACTAACAGCCGGAGGGACCCCAGCTATATTTAAGTCTGATGTCCTTGCTGCATTTATGAGAAAATCCAAGGAGTGAAATTCAAGCATCAAAACTGAGAGAAAATATTTTCTACTACCAAGGACAGATAATCTGAGCTATGTTGCACTCAGCATCTCTGTGGAATTCTTACATGAATCTTTCTCACTTGGAGGTAAATTAAAGTAATTTTAAGAATGCCACAGGAAATCTACTGAGAAGAATCTTACATTTTTATTAATGATTTTACTCTACTAATAAATGCCTGGTGTCAGGAGGGGTTAGGCATAGAGGCCTTTCAGAACAGGCTTGACCGGAGCCATTGGTCAGTATGTTCACAAAATTATAACCAGTGCCCCAGGCAGGAAAATGTCCCCAAATAGTTGGATTTGTTCTTCTTGGGGAACTTAGAAAACCATTAAAAATATAATAAAATTATATTTTAAGTTTAGGTCAACAGAGGGAACAACAGTTTGGGAAAGATCGACACCAATGTCAGACATCCTTGTTCTTATGGACTCATTTTCTATGCCTTTTAGGAAACAGGATAATCACAGCTCTTTCATAATTTCTATATGGAGGTTATTTTCCAACTCTCAACCTCTCCTTTACACCAAGTTTCTCAAATGAACATTCTATGGCTTACATGTTCACTGTATTCTTTAAGCCATCAATCATTTCTTCCTAGCTAAAAACAATTCTGTGTATGTATACATCTATCTATCTATCTATCTATCTATCTATCTATCTATCTATCTATCTATCCATCTGTCTATTTATCTATTATCTATTTATACATCTATCATTGAACCAATAGATCCATTTTGGAAGACGTGCAGCCCGAGTGCTCCTTAGAGGCCAAGATTTTCAAACTTCATCTCTCATACTTTGGACATATTGTCAGGAGGGACCAGTCGCTGGAGAAGGATAGCATGTTTGGTGAGGTGGAGGGTCAGAGAAAAAGAGGAAGACCCCCAAAGAGATGGATTGGCCAAATGGCAGCATCGATGGGCTCAAGTATGGCAACAGTAGTGAGGTTGGCCCAGGATAGGGCAGTGTTTCATTCTGCTGTGCTTAAAGTCGCTATGGGTCGGTACTGACTCGATGGCACCTAACAACAACATCTCTCTATGTATAAGCCTTTATAAATTTGCATCACTCCTTTTTTTATTTTAAAACTCCTCTTTGCACTTCTTTTTAATCTTGATTTATTCACATAACTTTGACTTCTTGTAATAAGGTTTTACCACTTCAGTCAATTTCCTTACCTATTAAATGATCACATGCATGGTTCCATTTATCAAATCACTCCATATTTTCACTCCTTAGCTATATCCTGATTTAAGATATATCATTTATCTTTTTCCTTCATAACTAAAGTTAAATAACTAAAAACTATTTTTCTAAAATATCCACCTATGTCTGGAGTGTACTCTTTTCTTCTCATTCACTTGGAGACTAGAAGAATTCAAACTCATCCCTCTAGATTCAGTTTAAGGATTCTGACATTTAAAAGCCATGAGAAGGAAATTTTGGTTCTTTGTCATATGAGAGAAAAATTAAAATGTTGTTTAGATACATAAAAACTCAGAAGAACAACATTAACATACATTTTTGAGAAACATTTTTAGGTACGTATGCCTAATAGGTAAAATTTTACTTGAACAAATAACCTCAATAAGACAGAAGATATACTATAACCACACAGAATTATGAAATAAACTCATAAAACTCATAGTAAAGCTCAACAATTGCTGGTCAAATCTGTGAATTTAACTGCTGCTATCAGGAAAGAGTTTTGAAAAAGAAGTGAGAAATACAAAACAAAGTTATGATAATAGTAGCCTGAAGTTAAATTTCTGACCATTTCAGCAAATCATGAGTGATAAACTGACAGAGTCACAAGCAATAGAGTGAAGATGAAATAGAATATGATCTTATCTTGAGAAATAAAGGAAGATTATAAATATTATAGTTCTTTGTTTTGATAGATACTTTACATGTGTCTATTAAAATTTAAAATATTAATATATACAAGATATTAATGATATATACAGAAAATAATTTTAAAATAATTATATACAGAAATAAAGTAATATATTTTATTGTTGTTAAGCATCTCTGAGTCAATTCAGACTCATAGAAACCCTGTGTAGGGTTTCTGAGGAGCAGCTGGTGAGTTTGAAACACTGACCTTGCGATTCAAACTAACCTTACGATCCAGTGCTTTTCCTATATGTTGTTCTTGTTGTTAAATGTCATTGAGTCAGTCTGACTAATAGCAACCCTGTATAGGGTTTCCAAGGAGTTATTAATGATATTGAACCACCAACCTTGCGGTTCAAACCGACTTAGCAGTCCAATGTATTAACCCACACCACCATACCAGGACTCCATAGATGCATAAAAAACGATCAAACAGATAAGAAATTATAATGAATATGAATAAGTTCATTTTTTCTCATAAAAATATTTTTTCTCATAAAAACATTTGCTCTCAAAAAAACATTTTTTCTCATAAAAAAAGCATATTTTAACAGGTTAAAAAATAATTTCATTATTTTCAGAGGAAGATAAAATAAAATGACACCAAAGGTTTAAAATAAAATCAGGACAAGAATGCATCATTAAAATTAAGTAAAAGAAATCAGAAATTGTGATGTGAATATCAGATCAATAAAAATGTGAGTAAAGAACAAACATTACAGGAAACCCATGTGAATTGGAAAAATAAATGCAAAATGCCAATAAGTTTGTAATGTTTCAGCCTCTCATATTTTAAAAATTACAAAATAAAGTGTGAACGACTGAAAAATCTTTACATACCAGATTGGCCAAAATTTTAATAGTCTATGTTTGCCAGTAAGGAATTAGGCCCATATAAACATTGTTTCAGTGAAACGAAAGCCAAATGTTTGGAGGTCAATTTGGTAGTAGTTTCAAAAAAAGAGTTTTTTTGTTTTGTTTTTTTCATAGACTTTGATCCATCCTTTTTATTTCTAGGAACTTATCTTACAGATAAAATTACACAATGATGTAAACATAAATTTACAAGGACGTTTTTGCACATTTTTTAATAAGAGCAACAACAAAGAAAAAAATCCACGTGTTTCTTAACAACAAAAAAAATCAGTATATCCCTTTACATTCCCTACAATAAGATCTCAGAGACCACTTTTTAAAAACAGATTATGTATGTGTTTATAAATATATATATATATATATATATATATATATATGTGTGTGTGTGTGTGTGTGTGTGTGTGTATATATATATATGTATATATATATATACTTATATATATATGTATATATACACATATGTTGTTGTTGTGAAGTGCCATTGAGTTGGTTCTAATTCATAGCAACTCTGTATAGAGTCTAATCCTACAGCACCACACCAACAGTGCATGTGATATATACATATACATATATAAATATCACATGCATATATATATATAGTTTTTAAGTGGCATCAAGTCGGTTCCAACTCCTAATGATCCTGTATAGGGTTTGAACCACAGACTTTGTGGTTCGCCATAGACTAAACACATGACTGCAAATCACAAGGATGATGGTTCTTGCCTACTAGTGATTATTCAGAAAGATGAGGCTTTCTGCTACCATAAAGATTTACAGCCTTGGAAACCCTAAATAGGGTCATTATGAATTGGAATCAACTTGACTGTACTTAACAGCCACAACATACATATGTTTGTATCTAGGATTGATATTGATTGAGTGAAAACAGCTATGTTTTATAGCAATATGCTTACTGTGATTCCATTGACAATTTTGAGGGGAAAATGTAGCTTGCATCTATTATAACATTGTGACTATTGTCTTCAATTAAGGAAACATATGTTGTTGCTGTTAAGTGCCATCGAGTTGGTTCCAACAAATAGCGACCCTGTGGGTTTCCCAGGGTGTAAATCTTTACGGGAGTAGAAAGCCTCATCTTTCTCCCGCGGAGCAGCTGGTAGTTTCGAACCACTGACCTTAAGGTTCGCAGCCTGATTCGTAACCACTACGCTACCAGAGCTCCTTAAGGAAACATATATACAAGTAAAATTTTACTTAGATCCACAATCAACAAACACAGAAGCAGTATTTAAGAAATCAAACGATGTAGATGTACAGCTGTAGGAAAATCTGCTGCAAAAGATTTCTTTCAAGTGTTAAAGAATGTAGATGTCACTTTGAGGATTAAGGTGAGCTTGACCCAAGCCCTGGTATTTGCAGTGGTGCTCTGGGTAAATGCACCAGACTGCAAAGTCATTTGAACCACAAGGTTGGTGGTTCAAGCTCACCATCTGCTCCTTGGAAACCCTGTACACGGTCATTATGGGTTGGAATTGGCTCGACGGCACTTAACAACAACAACAATATCCATAGTCAAACTGGACAGTGAATAAGGAAGACTAGAAAAGTACTGATGCATTTGAATTATGGTCTTGATAAAGAACATTGGAAAACCAAATACTGCCAGTAGAATATACAAATCTGATTTGGGAGCAGTAGGGCTGGATTATTCCTTGGAAGTGACAATGTTTAGACTTCATCTCTAGCACAATGAGCATGTTGTCAGGAAGGACCAATTCCTGGAGAAGAACATCATGCTTGGAATAGTGAGGTGTCAGACAAAATGAGGAAGACCCTCAACAAGATGGACTGATACCATCTTGTTGAGGATATTTCTGGCTTTTTTGTTTTGTTTTGTTTTACCAAACATGATACGGTAATAGCAGTGGGCTCAAACATAACAATTGTGAAAATGGTTCAGGATCAGGCAATGTTTTGTTCTGTGTATGTGTTGTCCATACAGTCTCTATTAGTTGGAACTGATGTGATAGCACCTACACAACAACATAGATCACATCACTATCTACTTGTGACTTCTCATCATCCTAGTTTTATATTGTAACAGAATCAGAATATATTCCTCAAGCCAAAAAGGTCAAGCCTACTTTCAGATACCAGAGTAAGAAAACTGAAACATAGTAGCAGTGTGCCAACATCGTCATTTTTCTCCCTGCATAGGGTGTTGCTATTAAACACTAATTCTTCTGTAGAGTGATGGTCACTTGTCCACTAATGAATTTTAGTCCTTGGGGTTCAGATGTACCAAATATTGCATTGGTGTTCCATCTGTGCTCCAAAGTAGTAAATCTGTTAGTATACATTAATATGCTCAGATCTTAACACTTTGCTAGAGAGGCCATGCTTGAAGGGGCTCCAGACCCAGCCACATGGATGCCAGGAAAAGTTTCTTCCTCCACAGCAATTTAAGCTCTGTATGAAGCTGAGTCATAGACCCAGAGCCCTCAAGTACCTAATTTCAAGTGAGCACCCTTGAAGGTTCACAGTGTCTTTAGATTCCAGCAGATATAAGTGGGACCATTCCAAATCATCAGAAAAGTTATAACAACACAAACAACAAAAAGGAAATTTTCAGAGGTCTGGCCTTTTTTGCCCATATAATAGAACAATATATTCACTAACACCTTTGGATACCCTTTCATCAGGGCAAGATCCTTATATTTACATAACTAGTGAAACCAAACTCAATAAAGTTCCCTTTAATTAAATAAGAGTGTTTTCTCCACAAACCATGCTGATGTTGAAGAGCTATTTTCAGTCTCTTCTGACATCCATTTTGTTCTTTGCTTTCTTTCCTGTTTTTCTAATGACCTTTCGCTTTCTTCCTGTTTGATGTTCTTGTTCTCTGGTCTTGGGCCATTAGTGTCTGATGCATCAAATCTGTTCTTGAGATGGTATCTAAATTAAAGTGGGGATATATATCTTATACTTCAAACATACTAACAGGAGGGGTCAGTCCCTGTGAAACACATCATGCTAGGTAGAGTGTAGGGTCAGCAGAAAAGAGGAAGACCCTCAATGAGATGGACTGGCACAGTGGCAGCAGCAGTGGGCTCAAGCATAACAGTAATTGTGAGGATAGTACAGAACCGAGCAGTGTTTTGTTTTGTTGTGCACAAGACACTATGAGTTGGAACTGATTCAACTGCACCTAACAACAATAGCACCATGTTGACCTTAACTCTAGACATACATCTATGTGTATATACACACACAAACACCTAGATCATAAACATGGATCTACTTCTTGACTCGTCAGTTCTGCTTGTTGTTATGTGAAGTTGAGTCAGTTCTGAGTCATAGTGATCTGTAGAGGGTTTTCAAGGAGAGGCTGGTAAGTTTGAACTGCCTACTCTGCAGTTAAAATCAACACTGAGGTCCAGGTTAACTAATACTTTATTATTGTAACAAAAATATATGGCTTTAATTACTATGCTTCTGTTGTTAGGTGTCATTGAATTGGTTCTGACTAATACCTACCTTATATACAACAGAATGAAACATGCACTATCCTGTTCCATTTTCTTTAAATTATTATAGCATTATAATATACTAGCATATAGTTGGATATATTCTTATTTTGAAGTTCTTTTCAAATATTTTCATCTATTTTGTCCATTTTAACTTTTCACATAACTTTCAAAACTGCTAGTAAAGTTTAATAAAATAGCCTGTTCAGAACTTTAACTTGGTGTACCAGTGAATTTAAAAAATGATTTTGCAATCATTGGCATCATTATAATATACAGCCATTCTATCCTAGAACATGGTATGTCTCTTTTGTTATCATTACTTGTCTCTTTAGTACAATTTGATTGTTGTCTTCCTTCATATATATTTTATACATTTTCTATCACTCTGAGTCAGAACCAACTCTATGATACTTAACAACACTAGGTATTTTATAGTTTTGTTACTATTGTGAATAGAAACATTTATATTCATTTTCTTTTCTGACTATAAATACTGATTAGTAAAGTTGATCTTTGTATGCTAATATTCTAAACACAGTTTTATTATTTCTTATATTTTAACAGCTTTTACTTTAACTTTCTTGAATGTTTGTGGTAAATATGACAGGGCTTCAACAGTTTATGAAAAAATTCCATGATCTTTTAATTCCACTTCCATGTGAACTTTTTAATCCATCTTGTATATTGCTCTTAATAGTGAAATTTTGTCTGCTTGCTATAGATTTTTTTTTCCTCATAGTCTACTACACTTGATATAACTTCCAGTTCACCACTAAATAGTATTGGCTACAATGGGAATTGTTGTCTTAATTCTTACTGCTTCACTTAAACTTTGTGTTCAGCTATGAATAATTCAACCAAATTAGTTTTCTTTTCTTTCACGTAACAATTACTTGTTATGGAAAACTGCTCAAAAAGAGTGCCAAAAATCAGGTTCTTTGTGTCTTTTTCTGCACCATCCTTAGAATGCTGATTTTCCTCAGACTCCTTACCTTTGGGCTCCAAAATATCTCCTTCTCACAATCAAAGCTAAAAGATGAGGGGTAGGTAAGGACAGCCTGGTGCTTCCTTATATCAAAAAGTCACATCATTTCTCACTATCTGTAGGGGACTACAATTTACAACTGAATGCACAAAACTCAGTGATCACATAACCACTCCTAATAGAAGCAGGCTGAGAAAATGAAATTAGAAGCAGGCTGGGAAAATGAACATTTGCTCTCTGGAAGAATATTTATGTTTTCTCAGGAAGGAGGGAGTAGGGGATGGATAATAGGTAGACAACTAATAGTGCTTGCCACACTGACTTTGTAAGGGATGTGCCTAAAGTTTCCGTAATTATTAGAATGTATGCTGTAATTTTCTGATATAGATTTTTATCACCCTAAAGAAGTTGTTTTCTATTATTGGCATGATGAGTCTTTAAAAATCAGAAGTAAATGCTAAATGGTTTCAAAAATCTTGTGGCATCTATTGAGAAGATAATATAATGTGCTTGTTTTTTCAATTAGTATGCTAATTTAGAGTAATAGATTCCAATTGATGAATCATTCTTGAAATCCTGGAATAAACCATGCTTGAAATGTGGTTACTCTATTAATCAGTTGCTATAATTAATTTGAAAAATACCATACTCAGAATTTTTGCATTGATGTTCATAAGTGAAATTAATCCATGGTTATCTTTATATTATCCTTGTTCAGTTATTTTCATGAAGGTTCTTCAGCCACATAGAATGAAATAGTGCACTTTCCTTTTTTATATGTATATGGGTAGCTCAAGTTTAGGAATTACTTGAAATTGTTATAGAATTCTTCTCTTCAATACCTTAGACATGTTAACTTATTAAGGTATAGGTCTCTGACTATGTAGTCTGTATCTCTTCATTATGAGTATTTCAGGATTTCTACTTATCATTGATGACAGCCAAAATATAACTTTGAGTATATCTCACCTGAGTTTAGAGACCATCTCAAGAAAGTTTTGACACATTGATCACTAATGAACAAAGAAAAGACAAGTTGTGGATGACATCAAAAATATCATACATCAAGAAAAGAATTGTCATTAAAAAGAAGAGAAAGAGCAAACCTAACAAAAGAAAAGAGAGAGAGGACACAAATAACATGCATTAGAAACCACATGGGTGAAGTCACAACGGAACCAAACGAAATAAAAAGGATAATAACAGAA
>NW_006408582.1:12857480-12882400 GCF_000296735.1 Chrysochloris asiatica
CGGGGATAATAATCAATGTAATGAAACAAGCTATATGAATGGTTGAATGTGAAGCTGATGATGTGCCCTGTAAACTTTCACTCAATGCAAAATAAAAACATTTAATTAAAAAAAAAAAAAGAAGAGAAAGAAAGAAAACACTATATTGGATGGCAGAAGAAATTCTGAAACTTCCTCTTGAAATTAGAGTAGCTAGAGTGAATGGCATTTTCAATAGCCTTATATGCATATGAAAGCTGGACAGTGAATAAGGAAGACTGTAGAAGAATTGACGCATTTGAGTTATGGTGTTGGAGGAGAATATTGAAAGAGCCACGGGCTGCCAAAAGAACCAATAGATTCATTTTGGAAGAAGTGCAGCCAGAGTTCTCCTTGGAGACCAAGATGGCCAAACTTCGTCTCTCATACTTTGGACGTATTGTGTGGAGGGACCAGTTGCTGGAGAAGATATCATGTATGGTAAGGTGGAGGGTCAGAGAAAAAGAGGAAGACCCCAAATGAGATTGATTGGCCAAGTGGCAGCATTGATGGACTCAAGCGTGGCAACAGTAGTGAGGTTGGCCTAGGATCAGGCAGTGTTTCACTCTGCTGTGCATAAAGTCTCTGAGTCAGTACTAATGCAGTGGCACCTAACAACAACAACAACTAAGTGAATGAAATAAATGTTAAAATAAGAGCTGACCAGAAAAACTTGGATACTTCTTGAAAGAAAGACTGACAGGAAAAATACGAAACAATAAAGGCAGTCCAACTGATTACTACAAAAACAAGCAAGTTGCTCGCCCAGGAGACATCAAGGCAAGTGGTTGGGTCCCCTCAGGGCAAACCAGCTCTAAGACTCAGACTCAATGGGAATACACAAGCAGACATGCACTCTGATTTGTGACCACATTTGTCACCGATAAGGAGAAGTGAGGGAAAAATAGCAATGCAGTTGTGACCTAAGCCCTACAATGTTCAATAGACTCCTGTGAACTCGGGTGGAGACCTGGTCGGCCAGCAGTGTGGCAAGACCTGGGGACTCTTGGGCCCAGAGTCAGTGACATAGCCATAGAGGACTAGAGTGGAGGGAGAGTTAAATGCCCAGCTGATTAGAAGAAAGGGCATATGCATAAGAACACCCACACTTGCAGATGATATCCATTTGACCTGGCTTCAATGACTGGATGATCAGAGCTCAACTATAAGAAGAAAGAAGAGGAAAAAAAGAGTATTCTGATACAATTTGATGAACTTGACCTACACCTATGGATGCAGTAGGTCAAAAGAGGGAACAAATCTTTACAGCAAGGAGATCCCACCCCCTCCATACACAGAGTAGACAGGGATGTGCAACTTGGACATTGGCTACCTAAAATGGGGGTGGGGTGGGGGGGGTTACCAAGGCAATAAGTGACTGGCTTACAAGCTTTCAAGAGGGAGCCTAGATCCAGAGGGTATGGAGGAAGGTAGACTCTTCTCTGAGTAGTATCCAATCTGTCTGGGTGGGGCTGATGAAAGGAGATGGAGATAGGTCCCTTGTGGTACAATGGTAAATAATTTTTATCAGGATTGACTGTGAGTGTTGGAAATGTAAAGGTGGACATGTTGTACCAAAAGGAGGGGAGTGATTGACTTTGCTAGAACTTGCCCAGTGAGCAGTCCAGGAGCTGAGGTCCCTGGAACCATCAAGGGAGAAGAGTGGAGTACGAGACCCTACCCAGAAAAGCAGTGACTCCAGAGATGGAAGCAGAGATCACAACGTGAAGAGATGGAGCGGCTGGGGACTCTAGACCCAGAAGGGAGAGGAGCTGTGGGCTGATGATCAGGGAGCAGGCTTGCAGGTTATACCCTTTGGTTGATTGATGATGCATGGAGGGGATTGTAACCATGGCAATGAAACGATATACAATAGGATGAATGTAAAGCTAATGTTCTCCCATGTAAACTATCACATAATTCACAATAAAACATTAAAAAAAAAATTGGTAAGACACTTCTGGCAAGATGGTGGAGTAGGCAGACATTCTACACAGACTCTTAAAAACAAAGAAATCTTTTTCAAGTGATTTCTTTTGAATATTTTAAATAAGTCTTTTGCAGCAGATTTGCTTAATGTGATGCATTGGTTGATTTCTTGATTGCTACTGCCATGAGTGTTGATTATGGATGCAAGAAAATTCAAGTCTGTGGCAACTTCAAATTTTTTTTTACATTTATCAAGATGTTATTTTTAGTCCAGTTGTAAAGATTTTTGTTTTGTTTTTTACATTGGTACACAACCATCCTGAAGGCTGTGGACTTTAATATTCATCAATAAGTGTTTCAAGTCCTCTTTGCTTCCAACAAACAGGGTTGTGTTATCTGCATATCACAAGTTGTTAATGAATCTTCCTTCAATCCTTATGCCATGCTAATCTCCATATAACTCAGTTTCTTAGATTATTTGCTCCACATACAGATTGGATAAATGTGGTGAAAGGCTACAACTCTGATACACACTTTACTGATTTTAAACCATTTTTATCCTCTTGTTCTATTCTAACAACAGCTTATTGGTTTGTGTGCAGGTTCGTCATGAGTATAATTAAGTGTTCTGGATTACACATTCTTCAGAAAGTTATCCATAGGTTGTTATGGTCCACAGAGTGACAAAACTTTTCATAGTTAATAAAGCACAAGTAAAATCTTTCTGGTATTCTCTACTTTTAGCTAAGATCCATCTGACATCAGTAATGACATCCCAAGTTCTTTTTAAAATCTGGCTTGAATTTCTGGCAATTCCATATGTATTGTTGCAACCATTTTTGAATTATCTTCTTATCCTGTCTTACTCTGGTAGCTCCACTGAATTCTGTCCAACTTATGTGATCCTGATTATATTTAAAATACTGGTAATGTAGCTTCCAGCATCACAGAAACACAGAAACCACTACATTATGATAAACAGAGACAAGTGGTAAATTCAGAGAAATAACACTAACTCTCTTCAAACCATTTTATAACATAGAAAAATGATGGAAAGCTCCTTAATACATTGCTTTAAGCAAGGAGAACACTCACACAAACATCAGGCAAAGACAACACTAAACAAAAAAATATATATATATAGACAAATGTCCCTCAAGAATATAAATGTAAAAATTCTCAAAAAAAAAAATTCTATACAATAGAATTCAACAAAACATCAAATAAAAAACAATAACAATTCATGAGAATATGGTATGCATGGATGAAGCAGAGACAGACTACTTCTGAATATTTAGTCACTGAAAACCTTATGAACAGAACTGGAACACTGTCAACACTAAAATATTGAATATTGAAACATGATGAAGAGCACAAGGATATTGTAAGATATAGAACCACAAGATGAGCCAATCAGGTTGAAAGTAACAGCAAAAGCACATGGGGAAGAGATGCCTCCTCAAATTAAAGTTTACTGTGAAAAGGTGAATAGAGTAAAGCCTTCAGGACCTTCATTTGCTGATGGGGCAAAACTTAAAATGAGGAGAAATGGCTGAAAACATTAATTTCTAATCAGAACCTCAAGTGTATGAAGTATGGATCTATGAAAATTGAAATTTTCCAAAAATGAAATGGAATGCATAAACAATGATATTCTAGGCACTAGTGAGCTGAAATGCACTGGCATTGTCCATTTTGAATTTGGCAATCACTTGACTATGGTAAGAATGACAAATTAAAGAGGAATGATGTTGCATTCATTATAAAAAAAGAACATTTTGAGGTCTATCTTGAAGTACAACATTGTCTATGATAGGATAATATCCATACACATACAAGGAATTATTTGAATTTATGCACCAACCACTAAAGCCAGCAATGATGAAATTGAAGATGTCCATCAATTTCTTCTGAAATTGATAAAACATGCAATCAAGATATACTGATAATTACTGGCAATTGGGATGTAAAAGTGGGAAACAAGGAGAAAGGATGTCATTGAAAAATATGATCTTGGTGATAGAAATGATGCTGGAGAACACATAATAGAATTTTTGTAAGACCAATGACTTCTCCACTGCAAATATCTTTATTAAACAACATAAAAGATGGCAATACACAAGGACCTCACCAGATGAAATATACAGAAATCAAATTGATTACATTTGTGGAAAGAGACATTGGGAAACTTCTATATCATCAGAGAAAAAAATATCAGGGGCAGACTGTGTAACAGACCACAAATTGGTCATATGCAAATTCAGGCTAAAGCCAAGGAAAATTAGAATACTACACAAGAACCAAATTATGACAAAGATTATATCCAACCTAATTTCTAGACATCTCATGAATTGATTTGATGAATTAGACACTGTTGACTGAAGATTAGCAAAGTTGTGGGATGGCATCAAGAACGAACATCATGTAGGAAGAAAGAAAAAGGTCATCAAGAAGACAAGAAGGAAAGGAAAAACAAAATGGATGTTAGAAAAGACTCTGAAGCTCATTCACCAGTGAAGAGATGCTAAAATGAATGGCAGAAATGAGGAAGTAAAAGAGCTGAATAGAAAATTTCAAAGGACAGCTCAAGAAGATGAAGTCAAATATTATAATAAATGTGAAAAGACCTGAAGTTAGAAAAACAAAAGGGAATAAAACATTCAACATTTCTCAAGCTAAGGAAACTGAAGAAAAAATTCAAGCCTCAACTTGTGTTATTGAAGGATTCTATGGCCAAACTACTGAATGATGCAGAAAGCATCAAAAGAAGATGAAAGGAATACACAGTCACTATACCAAAAAGAAATGGTGGGTGTTTGACCATTTCAAATACTAGCATCTGATCAAAAGCTAATGATACTCAAGGAAGAAGACCAAGGTGCATTGAAGGCATTGGCAAAGAACAAGCCTTCGGGACTTGATGGAATACAAATTGAAATATTTTAACAAATTAATGTGGTACTTAAGCACTCACTGATCTATGCCAAGAAATTTGGAAGAGAGCTACCTGGCCAACTGATGCGAAGAGATCCATATCTGAGCCCATTCCAAAGAGAATGCAGAAATCACTGAGCAATATCGTTACTACCACATGCAAGTACGTTTTTACTAAAGATAATCTTTAAAACTGCTTTAAAAGTACATTGATGGCTTCCGAGCAAACATCTTGCTTGTTCTTGTAGTAGTTAATCAGACTGCCATTATTGTTTTTTTATTTTTCCTGCTGGTTTTTCTTTCAAGAAGTATTTTCTGTTCTTCTAGCCACTCCAGGTTGGTCTGCTTGTCCTCTCAAGTGGACATTTCCCACATCAGAAGATTCAAGATGAGGATCAGGATTCCACCTATGGTCTTATGCAATGCAAAGGCTACGCAGGAAGCCTCCCTCCTTCACTGGGCAAGTTCTAGCCCCATTTTAGATATGCCGATCAGTTATAGGCTGAAGATGGACTTACAAGTTTTCAAGGATGATGTTTCTAACTATTCCTTCCCCCCACCCCATGTGTCTATTTTACAATAGTAGGAAAGGTAAACCAAGATTCAAAAGACAACCAAGCATCTTAACAGTATTTCCCGTCTTTTATCCATTCAAGCCATGCCTCAATCCCGTAGCCCAGAACCCTGTTGTTCCTGTCTCACTTAGCCCATGCAAACCTGCCTAACTGTTCTTCAATCCACCTTGCTCTTCTAGTCCCCTCCCCCTTCTTGTGTATTGCTTGCCCCCAGCTCCCAAACTATCCTGTGTCTATTCTCTACCTTGTTCTCAACCTTCCCCTTCCTCCCCTCACCCCACCCCAAACACCCCAGTAACCAGCATATTTTTTTTCCCCTTTTAGTGTGGGTACTTTTTCTTAATCTTTTACAATAGTGGTCCTATGTATTATTTCTCCTTTTGTGACTGACTAATTTCACTCAACATAATGTCCTCAAGGTTCATCCATGTTATGTAGTGGCTTGCACCTTCCTTTTGTTCTTCAAGGTAGCATAATATTCCACTGTGTATATGTACCACAGTTTGCTTATCCATTCTTCCATTGATAGGTACTTAGACTGTCTGCACCTTTTTGCTATTGTAAATAGTGTTTCTATGAACATTGTTGTGCATATAACTATTTGTGTTATGGCTCATATTTCTTGTGAATAAATACCAAGTAGAGGAATTTCTGGATCATAAGGTGTTTCTATTTTCAAATTTCTGAAGAAGCACCATATTGTTTTCCAGAGTGTTGGGACCTTTTGCAATCCTACCAGCAATGTAGGAGGGTCCCAGTCTTTCCCCATCCTCTCCAGCATTTATTGTTCTCTACTTTTTTATCTTTGCTGTTATTGCTGGTGTGAGATGACATCTTGCCTGAAAGCAGAGAAAGAAGTTTACCTGTTCTTTACTGATTACACAAAGGATTTTGATTGTGTTGATTATGGCAAGCTATGGTCCACATGCAGACAATTCCAGAATACTTAATGATGCTCATGAGGAACATGCACATAGACTAAGAGGAAATCGTTTGAACAGAACAAGGGGACACTAAATGGTTTAAAATCATGGAAATTATCCTCCAGGGTTGTATCGTTTCACCATATGTATTCAATCTTATGCTTAGCAAATAGTCTGGGAAACTGGGTTATATGAAGGAGAATGTTGCATCAGGATTGGATAAAGACTCTTAAACAACCTGTGATATGCAGATGATACAACTTGCTTGCTGAAAGTTAAGAGGGCTTAAAATAATTTCTGATGAAGGTTAAAGACCCCAGCCATCACTATGGGTTGTACCTAATTGTAAAATAAGCAATAATCTTCACAATTAACAATAACTAACATCAGAATAAGTGGAGAAAATATTGAAGTTGCAAAAGACTTTATTTTCCTTGGATCAACCATCAATAGTCACAGAAGCAGCAGTCAAGAAATCAAACAACATATTGTATTAGGCAAATCTGCTACACAAGACCTCTTTAAGGTGTTCAAGACCAAAGATGTCTGGTTAAGGGCTAAGGTACGCCTGACCCAAACCATGGTATTTTCAATAGCTGTATATGTGTGTGAAAGTTGGAAAATGAATAAGGAAGACATAGAAGAATTCTTGCATTTGAGTTAAGGTATTGGAGGAGAATATTAAAAGCACCATGGACTGCCAGAAGAACAGACAAATTTGTATTGGCTGAAGTATAGCCAAAATTCTCCTTAGAAGCCAGCATGACGAAACTTCATCTCTCATATTTTGGACATATTATTAGGAAGGGCTTTTTGTTTGACATCTGGAGACAGATTTCATGCTTGGTAAAGTAGAAGGTCAGTGAAAAAGACAAAGGCCCCCAATATGATGGATTGGCACAGTAGCAGTAACAATGGGCTCAAGCGTAGCAAGATTGTGAGGTTTGCACAGGGCTGGGCAGTGTTTCATTCTGCTGTGCATAAGGTGGCTTTGAGTTGGTACTGAGTGGACCTGGATGGCACCAAACAACAATGCAAGGATAGTTCAGCGTTAGAAAAACTATCAGTGAAACCCACCACATAAATCAAACAAAGTAAAATAACGAAATGGTTATATCGGTTGAAGCAAAAAAGGCAACCTACTTTTTTTTTCTTCCAAAATCCAAGATCCATAACTGATAATAACTCAACAAAATAAGAATAAAAGGGAAATTTCTCAGTATAACTAAGTGCAATATGCCAAACCAATAGCCAATATAACTTTCAATGGAGAGAAAATAAAAGCAGACAAGGATACTCTTTATCTCCACACTTATTCAATATTGTGGCATCCTGGTGTGGCACTGAAGGATAAGCACTGGGCCAAGGTTGGTTTGAACTGTAAGGTCATTGGTTCAAGCATATAAACCACTTCTCAGAAACTCTATACAGGGTCATTATGATTCAGAACTGATTCAACAGCACTTAACAACAATTCAATATTTTTCTGGAATTCTCAGCCAGAACTATAAGGCAAAAAGGGAAACTAAAGGCATCCAAATTGGCAAAGAAGAAGTATAATTCTCAATTTGCAGATGATATGATATGATCCAATACAATCCCAAAGACTCTGCAAGAATATTGTTGGAATTCATCGAAAGATTTAGCCAAGTAAACAGAGTGTAAGATCATCATACAAAATTCAGTGGTATTCCTTTACACTTAATAAAAACAGTTCTGAAAAGGAAATAAGAGGGAAAAATGCTATTTACAATAGCTCCCCAAAAGTTGAAATACTTATGAATAAATCAAACCAAAGAAGCAAAAGATTGATACAAAATAAAACCACAAAACACCACTACAAGAAACCAAAAGAGACCTACAAAAACAAAAGAACATACTATCTCATAGATAAGAAGACTTAACATTGGAAAATATCAACACTACCAAAAACAATCTATAGATATAATGCAAACCCAATTCAGATTCCTACATCTTGCTATAAAGAGATGGAAAAACTGATCACTGTATATGGAAAGGACAGTGAGCCAAATAAGCAATGCATTACTAACGGAGAACAATTTAGTAGTAGGTCTCTCACTTCTTCATTTCAAAACCTACTGAACAACTCTAGTGGTTAAAAGAGCCTGGTATTGGTATAAGGAAAAACACTGATCAATGGAGCAGAGATGAAAACCCAGAAGTAAATCCATTCCCATACGGTCAGCTGATCTTTGACAAAGAATAAAAACATATTAAATGGGGAAGAGAGTGTTTTTGACAACTGGTGTTGGCAAAACTTGAAATCCATTTGCAGCTAAATGAAACAAGATCCTTATTACTATTTACAAAAGCAAACTCAATGTGATTAAACACCTAAATGTAAAACATAGACATATAAAGATCACCAATGGATGGACAAAAAGGGACAAAGTTAGAGGCTCTGATACATGACATAAATGCAGTACCAAACATAACTGAAAACAAACAAACAGCAGAAGAAAAAAATATATGATTGCTGTTGTTTTAAAGACCTGTCTAGTCAGTTTTAAGGAGTCCTGGTGTGGCACCATAGGATAAGGACTTGACCTCAAGGTTGGTTTGAACCGTAATGTTGGCAGTTCAAAATCACCAGCTGCTCCTTGGAAACTATGCAGAGTTGCTATGCGTCAGAACTGACTTGATGGCACTTTACAATAACAAAAAGTCAGTTCAAACTCATAGTGACCCTGTACAGGGTTTCCAAGGAGTTTCTAGTAGGTTTCAACTACCAACTTCATGGTTAACAATCCAGTGCTTATCCTACAACACCACATTAGGACAAATTAGAATCTTATGTACATCAAAAGATTTCACCAAAAGAATAAATAGACCCCACAGACTGTGAAAAACTTTTTGCACTGATAATCAGACAATGGACTAAGCTCTAAAATTTATTGAAAAATTTAATTTCTGTAAAGGAAAAAACAAGTAATCCAATTGTTTGAGCAGAGGACATGGACAGACATTTCAGTTGGCCATCAAACATATGAAGGAATGTTCAAGATAATTATCCATTGTTATTGGAGGTGATGTTAAGTGCTGTCTAGTCAGTTCTGACTCATAGTAACCCTGTTTATGATTTTAAAAAAACACTGGTGAGTTTGAACTGGTGACTTTGTAGTTCAAACCAACCTTGCAGTCCAGTGCTTATTCTACAGTGCGACGACAAGACTCCATTATTGTTTTTGTTAAGTGTCGTCGAGTTGATTCCAACCCATAGCAACCCTGTATAGGGTTTCCGAGGAGCTAATGGTGAGCTTGAACCACCAACTTTGCAGTTCAAACAGCTTTGCAGTCTGGTACATTAACTCAAAGCGCCACACCAGGCTCCATGGTTGTTGTTGTTCTTAGGTACCATCCAGTTAGTACCGACTCATAGAGACCTTATGCACAGCAGAATGAAACACTGTCTGATCCTGGGCCAACTTCACTACTGTTGCCACACTTGAGCCCATTGACCCTCCACCTTACCAAACATGATATCCTTCTCCAGAGTCTGGTCCCTCCTGACAATATGTCCAAAATATGAGAGATGAAGTTTGGCCATCTTGGCCTCTAAGGAGCACTGTGGCTGCACTTCTTCCAAAATGGATCTATTGGTTCTTTTGGCAGCTCATGGCACTTTCTGTATTCTCCTCCAACTCAAAAGCATCAATTCTTCTATGGTCTTCCTTATTCACTGTCCAGCTTTCACATGCATATGAGGTTACTGAAAATACCGTGGCTTGGGCCAGATGCACCTCAAGCTGACATCTTTGCTCTTCAACACTTTAAAAAGGTCTTGTGCAGCAGATTTGCCTAATGCAATACGTCGTTTGGTTTCTTGACTGCTGCTTCCATGAGTGTTGACAGTTGATCCAAGAAGAATGAAGTCCTTGACAACTTCAATCTTTTCTCAATTGATAAGAATGTTGTTTATTGGTCCAACGGTGAGGATTTTTGTTTTCTTTACATTGAAACATTGAGATGTAATCCATACCGAAGGCTGTGCTCTTTGATCTTCATCAGTAAATGGTTTAAGTCCTCTTCACTTTCAGCAAACAAGGTTGTATCATCTGCATATTGCAGGTTGTTAATGAGTCTATCTACAATTTTCATATAACCCAGCTTCTCAGATTATTTGCTCAGCATACAGATTGAATAAGTATGGTGAAAGAATACAACCTTGTCGCACCCCTTTCTTAATTTGAAACCATTCAGTGTTCCCATGATCTGTTCAAACAACTGTCTCTTGGTCCATGTACAGATTCCTCACGAGCACAATTAACGGTTCTGGGATACTCATATTTTGCAATGTTGTCCATAGCTTGTCATGATCCACACAATCAAAAGCCTTTGCATAGTCAATAAAGTATAGGACTCCATTAGAGAGCTGCAAATCCAAACCATAATGAGGTATTATCTTCTCACCCCAACACTAACAGAAGATTTAAAAAAAAAAAAAAAAACAGAAAACAACAAAGGCTAGCAAGGGTGTGGAGAAATTAGAACACTCCTACACTGCTGTTGGGAATGTAAAATTATGTAACCACTGTGCAAAATGGTTTGGAGCATCTTCAAACAGTTGGAAATAGCAATGTCATATGATCCAGCAGTCACTCTACTTTGTATATATCCTTAATGAATAAAAGCTGTGATATGAATAGATATATGCACACTTGTTTATTTCAGCACTATTCACAATAGCAAAAAGATGGAGACAGCCTAAATACCCATTTGTCATATGCAGATGATACCACCTTGCTTGCTGAATTTGAGGCAAGGATTTGAGGCACTTGCTGTTGAAGGTCAAAGACTACTGCCTTCAGCATGGATTACAACTCAAAGTAAAGACACAAAAAAATTCTCACAACTAGAACAAGAAACAATATCAGAATAAACAGAAAAACTATGGAAGTTACCAAGGACTTCATTTTACTAGACTCCACATGTTCAAGGAAGCAGCAATCTAAAAATCTGATCCAACGTCATCTTTAAAGTGTTAAAGAGCAAAGTTCACTTTAAGTACTAAGGTTGAAGTGACCCACTCCATGGTGTTTCCATTATCTCATATGCATATGAAAACTGGACAATGAATAAGGAAGACTGAAGATTAATTGATGCTTTTGAATTATGGTGTGGGTGAAGAATATTGAAAGTACTGTGGATTGCCAGAAGAACAAACAAATCTACCTTGGAAGAAGTGCAGCCAGAATGGTTCTTAGAACTAAGGATGGCAAGGCTTTGTCTCATGTACTTTAGACATATCATTAGGAGGGATCCGTCTGAGCATGATTCAGAAGAGTACATGGTGCTAAGCATATCATTTCTGACATCAGATAGATCTTGACTGAAACCAAAAGATTCTAGAAAATTTAATGACTACGCAAATATTTTACTGACTATGCAAAGGCATTAGACTATATGGGCTATAACAAACTATCGATAACACTGCAAAGACTGGAAATCCAGAATACTTCATTGTGTTCCTAAAGAACCTGTACATAGACCAAGTGGTACTCTTTAAAATAGAACAAGGGCATACTGAATGATTTAAAATCAGAGCCAGGTTTGTATCCTTTCACCACACATATTCAATCAGTATGCTGAGCAAATAATCTGAGAAGCTGGGTTATATGAAGAAGAATGTGGCATCAGTATTGGAAGAAGATTCAAAACTTGCTATATGCCAATAACACAACCTTGCTTACTGGAAGCAAAGAAAATTTGAAAAACTTACAAAGGACTGAAGATCAAAGACTTCAGTATGGATTGCACCTCAATGTAAAGAAAATGAAAATCCTCAAAACTGGACCAGTAAATAACATCATGATAAACGGAGTTAAGATTGAAGTTGTCAACAAGTTCATTTTGCTTGGATCCACAATCAGTATTCACAATCAGTCAAGAAATCAAACAGCATAGTTAATTAAGCAAATCTGCTGCAAAAGACCTATTCAAAGTGTTCAAGAGCGAAGAGATTAGTTTGAGGACTAAGTGTGTCTGACCAAGTCATGGTATTTTTAATAACCTCATATGCATATGAATGTAGGACAATGAATAAGGAAGACCGTAGAAAAATCCAATATATTTGAATCATTGTTCTGAAAAAGAATATTTAAAGTACCATGGACTTCCAGAAGACCAAACTAATCTGCCTCAAAGAAATATAGTCATAATGCTCTTTAGAAGCAAGTATGGAGAGACTTTGTCTCTTGTACTTCGGACATGTTGTCAGGAGGAACCAGTCCCTAGAGAAGGACATCATCCTTGGAAAAAACGGAGAGTTAGCAGTAAAGAAAATGGATTGACATAGTGGCAGCAACAATGGACTTAAACATAACAATTGTGAGGAACAGGCAGGACCTGGAAGTATATTGCTCTGTTGTGCATAGGGCCACTGTGTGTAGAAATTGACTAGATGGCACCTAACCACAATGATGGCTAGTGATGACAAGCATTTCTTCATATTTTTTTGCTTCCTGAATGTCTTTTTTGGTGAAGTGTCTTTTCATGTCCTCTGCTCATTTTTAAAGTGGATTATTTGTCTTTTTGTTGTTGAGATGTTGATGTCTTCCATAAAGTTTAGAGATGAGTACCTTGTCTGATCTGTCATGATTGTGGTAGTGGTTGTGTGACACCAAGTTGATTCCAATGCTATACAGCAATCCTGTATAGAGTTTCTGAGGCTGCAAGTCTTTAAGGGAGCAGAAAGCCTTATCTTTCTCCTGAGGAGTGGCTGACAGATTTGAACAGCTGAACTTTCAGTTAGTAATCCAGCTCATAATCCACTATGCTCCTTTGTTATGCCACAGATAACACTTTTTCCTAGTTTGTGGACTCTTTTTTCACTTGTTTGGTGAAATTTTTAGCTGCAGACAAGTGTCTAATTTTTAGGAGGTTTCAGTCATCTAGTTTGTTTTCTATTGTTTGTGTGTTTTTAGTATGCTTGAGTGCATGTTTATGCAATGTGTTGGAGCCCCTTAATTTTTTAAGATGGGCTTTATATTTTTAAGTGTTACTTGAGTTCTTTGATCCATCTTGAGTTCATGCTTATATATGGTGTGAAATATGGGTTCTGTTTCATTTTTCTGTAAAGGAATATCCAGTTTTTCTAGCACCATTTGTTAAAGAGACTATCTCTTTATTTACTATTTTGGGCCCTTTTTTGTAAGATTAGTTCCCCATATGTGGATGGATTTACTTCTAGGATCTTGATTCTGTTCCGCTGATTGACAAGTCTTTTGTTGTACCAGTATCATGCTATTTTCACTACTGTGATGGTGTAGTATATTTTTGTTGTGGTGATTAGATGCCATTGAGTTGGTACTGACTCATAGTGACCCTATGCACAAGACAATGAAACACTTCCCAGTTCCTGGCCAACCTCATAATCGTTGCTATGCAAAAGCCCATCGCTGATGCTACTGTGAGGAAATTTGAAACCTCTTATTTTGTTCTTCTTCTTCGGCAGTGTTTCGCTTTTCATGGATATCTTTCCATGTTTTCAATCAATAGAAAGTTCTTGACTTATGTTTTCCACACTATTAAAGAATGATGTTGGAATTTGGATCAGACTTGCATTGTATTGTAGATTGCTTTGGGTGGTATTTACATTTTTACAATGTTAAATCTTCCTATCCATGAGCCTGGCATATTTTCCCATTTATGTAGGTCTTTTTGGGTTTCTTGTATTAATGTTTCCTAGTCTTCTTTGAATAGTTCTCTTGCTTCTCTAGTTAGCTTTATTCCTAAGCATTTCACCTATTGAGTTACTATGTAAATGGTATTGCTTTTATGATTTCTTTGTCAAGAATTCTGTTTGTTAGTATAAAAATTCTACTGATTTTTGTATGCTGATCCTGTACCCTGCTACTATGCTGAATCTTTCAATTAATCAAAGTAATTTTCTTGCTGAGACTTTGGGATTTCCTATGTATAATGTCATTTGCAAATAAAGACAATTTAACTTGTCAGTTTGAATGCCTTTTAATTTCCTTTCTTGCCTTATAGCTCTGGCTAAAACTTCAACCAGAATACTGAATGGTTGCTATTGTTAAGTGTTGTTCTGTGGTTCTGACTCATAGTCAACTCTGTATTAGGTATAGGGTTTCTGAGGAATGTCTAGTGAGTTTGAACCACTGACCTCGTGGTTCAAATTGACCTTGTAGTCCAGCCCATTAACCTACAGTGCCACACCAATGCTGAATAGGAATGGTGATAAAAGACATTTTTACCGGGTTCTCATTCACAAGAGGAATGTTTTCAGTTTTTCTCCATTGAGACTAATATTGGCCATGAGTTTTGTACATGTGCTCTTACTTATGTTGAAAAAACTCCTGTTTATTCTATTTTGTTGGCTATTTTTATCAATAATAGTTTGTGCAATTTGTCAAATGTCTTTTCTTCTTGGATTGATTTGATCATTGATTCTTTTCCTGTATTTTATTTCTGTGGTTGATTATGCTAATTGTTGTTTAATGGAGCGCCATCTTTGCATGCCTGGTATGAATTTTACTTGGTCATTATATATTTTTTTGATATATTGTTGAATTCTATTGGCTAGGATTTCATTGAGAATTTTTGTATTTATGTTTTTAAGAGATATTGCTAATAACTTGAGTCTAAGGATTACTTTGGAGTCCTGATGCGGTGCTGCAGGATAAGCACTGAACTGCTAACCACAGGTTGGGGGCTCAAACCCACTCCTTGGAAACTCATATAGGATCACTTTGTGTTGGAACTGACTCCACAGAGTTTAACAACACCACCACCAACAAGTATTACTTTGACAGTTTTGATGTTATACTTACATTTTTATTCCTTTCTAAAGAGATTGCCATTTCAGCATTGATTTCTTCTTTGATTTATTTAAAATATCTTTAAAGAAAATACTCATGTGAATATGTATTTTATTTCCTTGGCTATTGCTGTTATTGCAACTACTTGATGACTTTTGCTTTATGCTAGTGTATAGCTACCCTTCAAATTTTGAGAGACACCCTGTATAGTGCAAATGGTTGACACATTTGGCTTCTTACAGAAAGGTTGGAGGTTTGAGTCCAACCCAAGATGCCTTTGAAGATTTCCAAAAATATCAGCCTTTTGAAGAAAATATATTTCCAAAAATATCAGCCTTTGAAAATCCTATGGGATGCAATAGTGCTTTGACACACAAGGGGCACCATGAGATAAAAATGACTCACAGCATCCAGTTTTTACTGGTTTTTCTATTTTTGAGGTAACACTTGGTTATGTGGGTCTCCGTAAATGACCATTCACCCTCTCCTTACCTCATGGCAGCTAGTGAATTGTCATGTGACTTATATACTTGACCAATTACTATTTTTGTGCCAGATTTTTAATCTTAAAGGAGGTATGCCTGAATGTAGAGACAGTTGAAAAAGTATTTACAACAGTGGGGACAGTGATATGGAAAATCCAGAGAAGAGCGCAGCAGCAAAATGCCAGTAGAAAGCAAGTGTCTAATAGTAATGTCAGAGCTGTCACACCAAATAGTCGTCACCCGTGTGTCCTGTTACCTTGCCTGACTCCCCTCATAACTTGTCTAGTTTCCCAGACTTCAGTCAATTTTGTAGCCTACCTGCTATGCTTCGGATAAATTTCTTTATTCTTAAAGAGCCACAGTAAACTCTGCTGTTACTACTAAGAAATGGCATACAAACTTACTTTTACTGGTAACTTTTGTTTCCTGCTTTAAAGTAAGAAAACGTTGTCTAAAAAAATTGCGCTTATTTGGAAATCTGGGGAGATTTTAAAATTCAGAACAAATGCTTTGTCCCATGTACTTTGGACATGTCATCAGGATAGAACAGCCTCTGATGAAGGACATCATGTTTTGTAAAGTAGAGACAGCCTAAAAGAAGACCCTCAATGAGATGGCTTGACACAGTGATTGCAGTAATGTGGTCAAACATAGTGAGGATGACACAGGATCTGGCAGTGCTTTATTATATTCTACATGGAGTTACTATCAGTCAAAACCTAGTTGGTGACACCTAACAACAATACATAGTTAAATTTGTTAATAATACATTTTTACTTATACTTAGTTCATTTAATTTTATAAATCAAATTTTTTTTCTGATACAATTCAAGCCATGCATTTCTACTTTATTTTAGTTTTTAATTTCTGAGAAAAGTAGATTTAAGTCTCACACTATTGTTGAAAATAAGACTCGGTCCTGACCATTATATTGGTGTATTTCCAAATGTCAGTATTTGCAGGCATTTCGCTAGGACAATTTCTCCAGAGAAGAATCTTCTGGTCCTCTGCCAAAAGAACTATAAGGCTAGCTGCCAACATGCTAGAAGAAAATTCTCCAGAGAAAGCCAAGAATCTTGCACTGGATATATATTTTCTCTTAATCCCTTGCTTTTTATACAATGATTAACCTTTAGCCCAAAATAGTTTATTTCCATCTCTCTACAGGCATAATCTCCTGTCTTTTGCATTATTGGGAAAGAAGGACTTGAAGTGCTTTGGGGAAGAGCGAAAGGGACTTGGGTTTTAATAATAATTGCACAGATTTTCAATGTTCTGATATTAGCCAGGTCTCTTTCTCTTTCCTGTTAAAGTGGTTTTGTTGTTGTTGTTGTTGTTGTTGTAAGGTGGCATCTAGTCAGTTCTAACTCATAGCCACCCTATGTACAACAGAATGAAACACAGCCTGCACCAACCTCATACTTGTTATTAAGTTTGAGTCAATTGCTCCCTCCACTGTGCCAGTCCAGATTGTTGGGGGTTATCCATTTTTTCACTGACCCTCCACTTTACCAAGCGTAATGATCTCCACTTTATCAAACATGATATCCTTCTCCAGGGGACTGATCCCTCCTGATAATATGTCCAAATTATGAGAGATGAAATCTAGCCATCCTGGTATCTAAGAAACGCACTGACTGTATTTCTTCCAACACAAATCTGTCTGTTCTTTTGGCAGGCCATGGTACTTAAACTATTCTCCTTCAATTCCATAACTCAAACCCATCAATTCTTCTACAGTTTTACTTATTCACAGTAGAACTTTCACATACATATGAGGCTATTAAAATACCATTGTTTGAGTCCGGCACACCTTAGTCCTCAAACTGATATTTTTGCTCTTCAATACTTTAAAGAGGTCTTGTGCAGCAGATTTGCCTAATGCAATACATCCTTTGATTTCTTGGCTGTTGTTTCCATAAGTGATGATGGTCGATCTGAGCAAAATGAATTCTTTGATAACTTCAATCTTTTCTCCACTGAAAGTTGTTTATTGGTCCAATGGTGAGGATTTTTTGTTTTCTTTACATTGAGATGAAACCCGTACCAAAGGCTATGGTGTTTGATCTTCATCGGTAAGTAATTTAAGTCCTCTTCACTTTCAGCAAGCAAGGTTGTATTATCTGCATATCTCAGGTTGTTAATGAGTCACACTACAATCCTGATGCCATGTTTTTCTTCATATAATTCAACTTCTTGGATTATCTGCTCAGCAAACAGATTGAAGAGGTATGGTAAAAGCATACAACCCTGGTGTACACATTTCCTAATTTTAAACCATTTAGTGTTCCTTTGTTATGTTCAAACAATTGCCTTTTGTTCTATGCACATGTTCCTCATTAGCACAAGTAAATGTTCCATTCTTTGCAATGCTGTCCATACCTTGTTATGATCCACATACTCACAAGCCATTGCATAGTCAATAAAGGACAGGTAAACATCTTTTTGCTTTTTGGTAGTCTCTGCTTTCAGCTAAGATCCATCCAACATCAGCAATGATATCCTTCTTTCCATGTCCTCTTCTGAATCTAGCTTGCACGTCTGTAAGTTCTCTGTCAATGTATGGTTGTAGCTATTTTGGTATTATCATTAGCAAAATGTTAGTTGCATAGGACATCAATCATAATGTCCTATGATTTCCTCATTCTGTTGGATCATCTGTTTTTGGAATGGGCAAAATATGGATATTTTCCAGTCAATTGGAAAGGTAGGAGCCTTCTAAATTTTTTGGCATAGGTGTGTGAGTGCCTCCAGTGCCATATCACTTTGTCAGAAGATTTCAATTTGTATTCCATTTATTCCTGGTGCCTTGTTATTTGGCAATGACTTCAATGCACCTTGTAATTCTTCCTTCAGGTTCATTGGCTCTTGATTATATGCTACCTCTTGAAATGGTTGAATATCCATCTTGTTGTCGTTGTTGTTACAGTGACTCTGTATTCCTTCCTTCCATTTCCTTTTGATGCTTTCTGCATCTTTCTATATTTTGCCCATGTTGTTATTGTTGTTGTTAGGTGCCATTGAGTTGGTACTGACCCATAGCGACCTTAAAAAAAACTAAACACTGCCCAATCCTAGGCCCACCTCACTACTGTTGCCACGCTTGAGTCCATCGATGCTGCCACTTGGCCAATCCAGCTCATTGGGGTCTTCCTCTTTTCCTTTGACCCTCTGACCCTTCACCCTAGAATCCTTCAATGCCACAATTTGAGAGTTAATTTTTTTCTTCAGTTCCCTCATCTTGAGGAATGCTGAGTGTGTTCTTCCCTTTTGGTTTTCTAACTCCAAGTTTTTGCACATTTAGTTATAATATTAGACTTTGTGTACTCGAGCTGACCTTTGAAATTTTCTGTTCAGCTTTTGTAACTCTCACTTCTTCCATTTGTTTTAGCATCTCTGAGCTGGACAGCAAGTTTCAGAATCTCTTCTGATGTCCATTTTGGTCTTTTCCTTTTTTCTTCTCTTCTAAATGACCTTTTGCTTTCTTCTTGTATGATGTTCTTAATGTCATCCCACAATTCTTCTGGTGTTCAGTCTTTAGTGTCTATTGAATCAAATCTGTTCTTCAGATGATCTATAAATTCAGGTGGGATTTATTCAAGGTCATATTTTGGCTCTAGTGGACTTGTTTTTAATGTTCTTTAGCTTCCGTTTGAACCTGCTTAAGAGCAATTGATGGTCTGTTCCACAGTCTGCCCCTGGCCTTTTTTTGGCTGATGACATGGAGCTTTTCCATCATGTCTTTCCACAGATGTAGTCAATTTGATTTCTGTGTATTGCATCTAGTGAGGTCCATGTGTATAGTCATCTTTTATGTTAATAAGGGTATTTGCACTGAAGAAATCATTGGTCTTGTAAAATTCTATCATGCAATTTCCGGTATAATTTCTATTTCCAAGATCATATTTTACAACTCTTGATCCTTCGTCTTTGTCTCCAACCTTTGCATTCAAATCCCAGTAATTATCAAAACATCTTGATTGAATGCTTGATCAATTTCAGACTGAAGAAGTTGGTATAATTCTTCAGTTTCATCATCACTGGCTTAAGTGGTTGGTGTGTAAATTTGAATAGTATTGGTATTAACTGATCTTTCTTGTGGTTGTATGTATATTATCCTATCACAGACAGTGTTGGTCTTCAAGATGTATTTTGATATGTTCTTTTTGATGATGAATGTGATGCCATTCCTTGTCTATTTGTCATTCCCTGCATAGTAAACCATGTGATTGTCAGATTTAAAATGGCCAATAGCAGTCCATTTCAGCTCACTAATGCCTAGGATATCAATGCTTATGTGTTCCATTTCATTTTTGACAATTTCTAATTTTCTTGGATTCATACTTCTTATATTCCATGTTCTGATTATTAACGGATATCTATAGTTGTTTCTCTTTGAGTTGTGCCCCATCAGCAAATGAAGGCCGCGAGGGCTTACTCCATTCCCATCATCACAGTCAACTCTACTTTGATGAGACAATACTTTCCAAGTCACATGTTGAGTGCCTTTCCACCTGAGGAGCTCATCTTCTGGCACTATATCTGACAACATTCTGGTGTTCTTCATCATATTTCAATATTCGGTATTTTGGTGTTGACAGTTTTGCACTGCTATTCATAACGTTTTCTGTTATTAAGTATTTAGAAGTATTCCCGCCACCACAGTACAATAAACTGACGTACAAGTTATGGTGCAAAATCAGAGAACCTTTTACTAAACAAAAATACTGAAATGTGAGCCTGTTTATTGGCATATCCTCCAGCTAAGTCAGTACACTTTTGAAGATGGTGTTTCTATTTCTCTAACCTTTCCCTCAAAGAATCTTATACTCTTTGATTAAACCATGTCAAAATAGCACTTTTGGCATCCTTAAGAGACTCAAATCTTGTTCTTTTTAAATGCTCCTTGAGTTGGCAAACTAAAGGAAGAATGAAGGGGCAAGATAAGGGCTGCTGGGTGGATTGGGTAAGGTTTCCTAAAGAAATTCTCACAAAACAACCCTTGCTACACTAAAAGAATGAGCAGGTGCATTGCCATGATGGAAATTTGTCCTCAGTCTAAATTTCCTGACCTTTTTCTTAACAGTACAGATTTCAATTTTCTTAAAGCTCTTTCGGAATATACCTCTTTGATCATCCTGTGTCCTTCAAGAAAATCAATTGAGATTGCTCATTCAGAATTCCCCAAAACAGTTGTCAGAACTTTCTGAGAGCTCTCTGACTTTTAATTTCACTGACCCAGCACATCCCATTGGAAGCCACCCTTTTCATCAGACCATTCTTTTGCAGTTACCATAACAAAACTAAGAGAAGTGTATTACCAAGAGCACTTGTCTGCAGCCATTCAGTGACTACAAGGGCATATGTAAACATGTTTTGTTTGGAATAAACTCATGCGTGTGTGAACTGGAACCTTAGCAGCAATACTTTTTGACACACCTGTAGAGGCTTTGAGACATTAGGGCATCTGTGGAAGCCAGGGTTTCTGCCAGCAATAATACCGTCCTAGGCCACTAGAACTGGTCCCTCCTACCAAAACAGCAGGTTATGGCCTAAGCTTGTCTTCCCACATTAGAGAATATAGAAAGAAAAAAAAAAGAGTCTGTATGCAAAGAGGTAGAGGCATAAGTCACATGTAACTATCTTTTTGTAGTCATTCAATGAATGAGGCCTAGTTCATGCTCTGATGACACTCTGTGATCTGCATTACGGTCTAACACTGTGGTAGGTCTGTAATTTCTGGAAGCAACTGGAAAATTAGAGTTTTGGACATTGGTGCAGTGTTACACATAGACTGTTTGGATATATCCAAGGGAAGCCAGTTTGTACCTTGTACTCCAGGGAAACAGAAATAATGGATCAAGACATAGAGATTTATTATAAGGAACTGACTCATATGATTTTGTTGTTGTTGTTGTTGTTGTTGTTATGTGCTATGGAGTCGATCCCTACTCATAGCGATCCTGTATAGAGTTTCCAAGGCTGCACATCTTTACGGGAGCAGAAAACCTCATCTTTCTCCCGCGGAACAGCTGGTAGTTTCGAACTGCTGACGTGAGATTAGCAGTCCGATTCGTAACCACTAGACTACCTACCAGAGCTCCTCCATATGATTTTAGTGACTGGCAAATTCAAAATTTGTGGGCAAGGTAACTGACTAGAAACTATGGCAAGATATTTATGTTACATTCTTGTGACAGATTTACTTCTCCCTGGGAAATGAAAGTTTTTCTCTTAATAATGTCAGCTGATTAGATGACATCCACTCACAATATGGAGGATAATCTACTTGATTTAGCGCCAAGTATTTACAAAGGAGTCCTGGTGTGGTGCTGTGGGTTAATGCACAAAACTGCAAAGTGCTTTGAACTGCAAGGTCGGTGGTTCAAGCTCACCAGCTGTTCCTCGGAAACCTTATACAGGATCACTACGGGTCGTAATCGACTCGATGACACTTAACAACAATGTTAACAACAATTACAAAGGTTAATTGATCTAAAAAGGACTTTCACAATAACACCTAAACTAGTTCTTAAACAAACAATTGGGTGCCATAGCCTAACCAAGTTGACACAAAAAATAACCGTCGCATAATTCGTGATTGTGAATCCACTATTTCAGCCATATGCATTAGAGGAGTATCTAGTCACATTATGCACACGTGTCCTGTGTACCAGCAGTAAGGTATTATTACTGGGAAGCACTTATTCAAGTGGCTCACACATACAAAGGACAATGGAGATTAGTAAACACAGTTTTTTATCCTAAGGATATGAGCCAGAATTAAATGACAATACACCCCAAATGTGCATATAGAGAAAGCCATATCTTAGCAAAGTAATTTTCATTGTTGTTGATTGGAATGGTATTAGAAGGAGGTAAATGTCCTTCAAGCTAACTTCAAGAATCATTAATAGGTGCATGATCCATCATCAATTAATGAATTAAGAGATACTCTTAACAATTTTAGTAAGTGCATTATATTCAAGTTTTTGTTCTATATAGATCTGCAATTGAGATTATATGTGTAAATTATTATATGTGTGGATTAAAAACATAGAAATATGGGTGAAACAGGAACATCAAATAAACATTTTTCTGGTTTTAAACTTGTGTTTGCAGTGGTTAAAGCCAGATGAGAAAAGTAAAACTATATTTCTCTGTCTCTTTACCTCCATTTACAAAGCATTGTCTAGCTCTTGCTTTCCAGACAAGGGGTTTCTAATTTCCCATTATTGTTATTGTTCTTGTTGTTGTTAGGTGCCATCAAGTTGGTACCGACCCATAGTGACTTTATGCACAGCAGAACGAAACATTGCCTGATCCTGGGCCAACCTCACAATTGTTGCCACGCTTGAGCCCATTGATGCTGCCACTTTGCCAATCCATCTTGCTGGAAGGTCTTCCTCTTTTTCTCTGATCCTCCACCTTACCAAACATGATATCCTTCTCCAGTGACTGGTCCCACCTAACAATAATATGTCCGAAGTATGAGAGACAAAGTTTGGCCATCCTGGCCTCCAAGGAGCACTCTGTCTGCACTTCTTCCAACACAGATCTGTTTGTTCTTTTGACACTTTCAACATTCTCCTGCAACATCATAACTCAAAGACATCAATTCTTCTATGGTCTTTCTTATTCATTGTACAGCTTTCACATGCATATGAGGTTATTGAAAATACCATGGTTTGGGTCAGGTGCACCTCAAGCTGCTCTTCAATACTTTCAAAAGGTCTTGTGCAGCAGATTTGCCTAATGCAATACGTCATCTGATTTCTTGACTGCTGCTTCCATGAGTGTTGATAGTTGATTCAAGAAGAATGAAGTCCTTGACAACTTCAATCTTTTCTCCATTGATAAGAATGCTGTTTATTGGTTCAGTGGTGAGGATTTTCATTTTCTTTACATGGAGATGCAATCCATACCGAATGCTGTGGTCTTTAATCTTCCTCAGTAAATGTTTTCAGTCCTCTTCACTTTCAGCCATCAAGGTTGTATCATCTGCATATTGCAGGTTGTTAATGAGTCTTCTTCCAATTCTAATGTCACATTTTTCTTCATATAACACAGCCATTTAACCATTATAGGTTAAAGTAAATAAATTTGTGCTGGCTAATTTTAGTTATTATATATTATATTTCCAAAATTGTATGCCCTAGTCAGAATTCAAGCTTGAATTATGTTGGCTTCATTGAAAAATTAAAATGCAAATCATATATGTTACTCAATAGTATATTTTAAAACAAGCACTGAAATGACAAACAAAGTCTGAGAACATGTATTGTATGTAGTTCAGGCTTTGCCCTTTGAGCAGCCCCTTCTATTTCTATGAGCATCCATTTCTTTACCTGTAAGAGACATTTTCATATGTAGTTAATCTTAGAGCTTTGTAGGTTATATATCTTTTAGAGAATATCATAGAAGTGATAAACCTTTTCAACAAAATAATGCACAAACAGGACAAATATTTCTCCTTTAATGTTTCTAGCTTTGAGAGTCTGTCCCTTTCCAAGACCAAATTAACATTAACCACAAAGTGGATATTTTTTATAACTTAATCCTTTATGTAATAAGGAAACTCTATGTTTGGTTGTGTTGAGATATTTCACCCAGAATCAAACTTCCTGATTACTTCCTTTCAACCCTCCTCTACCCATAAGAACTAAAGAATTATATGAGTAAAAAAGTAACTGTGAATTAGATCAAATGCTAGAGCACATAAGGAGGCCAGGCTGTTGGGGAAAGACAAAGTATTAAAGGGCCAAGAGCTGTGGAAAAGCTAGTAAGATAATACAAGTAAGAGGATCAGGAGCCTTCAGAACTCTGATGACTTCTCACCACTCCTTTGAACTCTGTATGGATTGTACTACATCACTTGAACCCAGAGGAAAGATACATTCTTCAAGTGTGTGTGTGTGTGTGTGTGTGTGAGAGAGAGAGAGAGAGAGAGAGAAATCTTATTCCATCCTTTTGCTCCCTTGCAGACATCTACATTCTTGTGTGAAAAGTGGAGTTTCAGAGAGTTGTTTTTTGATTTTTTTCCCCAGTCATTTACTTTTCTGGCTTTTCTACCTCCACATTTACACAATATTAACATGTAGTTTCAGGAATTCACAGACCCCTAATATTAATCTATGGCTCCTAGAATGTTGTTGTTGTTGTGAAGTGCCGTCGAGTCGGTTCCGACCCATAGCGACCCTGTACAGGGTTTCCAAGGGTGTAAATCTTTATGGGAGTAGAAAGCCTCATCTTTCT
>NW_006408582.1:12885585-12886466 GCF_000296735.1 Chrysochloris asiatica
CATAGTGACCCTGTATAGGGTTTCTAAGGACCATCTGGTGAGTTTGAACTGCCAATCTTGTGTTTCAAACCGACTTTGGGACCTAGTGCTTATCCTACAGTGTCTCACTAGGACCCCAATATACATATGCTGTTGTTGTTGTTGTTATTAAGTGCATTTGAGTCCATTCCAATCCATAGCAACTGTGTATAGGGTTTCTGAGGAGTGGCTGGTGGATATGAACCACCAACCTTATGATTCAAACTGACCTTGCAGTCCAGCTCATTATCCTGCAGCACCATGCATATGTATATTAGAGTCCTGATGTGATGCTGTAGAATAAACACTGGACTGCTAGCACTGGATTTCTAACTGCAAGGTCAGCAGTTCAAAATCAGAAGTTGCTCTTAGAAACCCTATACAACAACAACTATATATATAGTTGTTGTTGTTAAGTGCTGTCGAATCTGTTCTGACTCATAGTGACCCTGTATAGGGTTTCTAAGGAGCAACTGATGAGATGGGTGTGAACTGTCAATCTTGTGGCTCAAACTGACATTGCAGTCCAATGCATTGTTCTGCAGCACCACACTAGGACTCCATATATATACATATCTATTGTTGTTGCTAAGTGATGCAGAATCAGTTCCAACTCATAGTGATCCTGCATAGGGTTTCCGCGGAGTGGCTGGTGAGCTTGAACCACTGACCTTGTGGTTCAAACCAACCTTGCAGTCTAGAGCATTAACCCGCAGTGCCACAGCAGGACTCTTTAACAACAACAACAACAACAACTTGTAATAATCATCTTTCTCCCAAAGAGCAGCTGGTAGTTTCAAACTGCTGACATTTCAGTTTGCAGCCCGATTCATAACCACTACGCTATCAGAGCTCACTCTCTC
>NW_006408582.1:12886566-12897043 GCF_000296735.1 Chrysochloris asiatica
GGGAGTAGAAAGCCTCATCTTTCTCCCACGGAGTGGCTGGTAGTTTCGAACTGCTGACCTTAAGGTTCGCAGCCCGATTCGTAACCACTACGCTACCAGAGCTCCTTGAATAAGAGTCTTTAAATTATATCATTATTAAGCTTCTTCTCCTGTTTTAATATCTGGAGGCTATATCTATTATTGCAGACAATTTTTGGTTGGTTACTATGAACTGTCATTGAGTTGACTCATAGCTACCTTACTCTATAGGGTCTCTCAAGCTTTTAAATCTTCACAGCAGCAGAAAGCTTCATTGTTCTCCCATGGAGAGACTGGCAGGATCAAACCATGGACTTTGTGGTTTTCAGTCCAGTGTTTTTTGAAGTAGAGAGGTTCTATTTACACAGAGGTAACATAAACACAGAGGGACAAACTAACTGCTCAATCACACAGACAACCAGTGGAGAACTACTGAAAGGGCTTTGTCAGGTTTATTAGATAATTCTCTTCACCTTTTACTATTTAAAGTAACTTTGTTACTTCCAGGAAAAGAAAGAGGGAAAACTGGGAATTCATATTGGATCAGATTTACCCAAAGTAGAATTCAACCAGAGAGAGTAATGGCCTGATTACTCAATACAAGTTCCAGATGTCAATCCAAGTTTTATCCAAGTTGATCAACAGCTCTAGTCACCACAGCCCTCACCAGAGAGAGTGCTCAGTCTTTCTCCCTACATGACCTTGAAGATTTAAATCAGTACCCATGTTTTCCAAGGTCAACAATCTCCTCATGAATTAACTAAATTTCATTCTGAAGGATTCTAAATGCAACAAAAGTTGATCCATTACAAAGATGAAAGAGCTGCTTAACAGCTGTGATAAAGAAAAATAAAACAATTGGACACTATTTCTACTGGGAATTAAGCTATTTTCACTGAGACCCACACATACCAGTGCACTTGAAGAACTAACAACAAATAAACTGAATGATGACAAAGCAAATTCACTCACACACTTGGAACTTATCTTTTTAAAACAGCAAAACGTGTGTAGGAAGAAGCAATTTTCACTTTCAAAAGTTTTATTTTTCTGTTGGAGGAAATTAATTGCTCTAGAAATGTCTGTGAGGAGCTCTGGTAGCATAGTGTGTTACAAATCAGGCTGCTAACCACAAGGTTAGCAGTTTGAATCGACCAGTTAGTTGTTCCACAGAAGAAAGATGAGGCATTCTGACCCTGCAAAGATATACAGCCTCAGAAACACCACACAGAGTCACTGTGATTCCCAATTGACTCAACACCACACCACCACCTCCAAAAATGGCCATGAATTTCCTCAGGGAAACTTTCGGTCGAAAAACACAAATCATTTTTAATATCCATAATATCAGTTCTTCCTAGTCTATTGGAAAAATTTTCATACAATATAGTCCAAAGTCAAAATAAAAATTGTGGAATTACTGATGTGTTACTATTGCTCTTTATTAGAATGTATATAGTAGGCAGACTCCTGGCTCAAGAAAATGGGCTAATTGAGAAGAGTTTAAAAGGGTTCTTTCTATGGAAAAGACTAAGTTCAAGAAAGCCCAATTCTTTGGTTAAGAATGCTGCTGGTGTGTCTTCATCAAATCGGTTCCAACTCATGGTGGCACTACATAGGATTTCAGAGAACTGCTGGTGAATTTGAACTGCCAACGTTGTATTTGGAAATACAGTCATTTATCTTACAGTGTCACACCAGGGCCCAGAATGCTGTTGTTGTTAAATGTCCTTGAGTCAGTTCCAACTCATAGTGACCCTGTACAGGGTTACCAAGGAGCAGCTGGTTAGTTTGAACTCCAACTTTGCTGTTCAAACAGACCTTGAGGTCAAGTGTTAGGCTTGAATTTTTCCTTCAGTTCTGTTAGCTAGTGAAATGCTAAGCAATTTCTTTCCTTTTGTGTTTTAACTCCAGGTTTTTGCACATTTTATAATACTCTAGTTTGTCTTTTGGAACTGCTGTTTGAAATTTTCTGCTCATCTCACCTCCTGCTTTCTTGTATTTGTTTCTGCATTTCTATGCTAAAGAACAAGTTTCAGAGTCTCCTCTGGAATCCATTTTGTTTTTTTCTTTCTTGTATTCATAATGACCTTTTGCATTCTTCCTGTAAGATGTTCTTGGTGTCATCATACATTTCCTCTGGTTTTTAGTTATTAGTCTCTAATGCATCCAATCTATTCTGGAGATGGTCCCTAAATTCAGGTGGGATATGTTCAAAGTCATATTTTGGCTCTTGTGGACTTGTTTTAATGTTCTTCAGTTTCAGCCTGAACCTACATATGAACAAGTGATGGTTTGTTTTACAGTCTGCCCCTGGCATGGTTTTGGTTGATAATATGGAGCTTTTCCACCATCTTGTACAACAGATATATTCATTTTGATTCATGTGTATTTATTCTGGTGAGGCCCATATGTATAATCAAATTTTATGCTATTTTTAAAAAGGTATTTGTAGTGAATAAGTCATTGGTCTTACAAGATTCTATCATGTGATCTTCATTATAATTGCTAATCCAAGTCCATATTTTCCAACTACCAATCCTCTTTGTTTCCAGCCTTTATATTCTAATCTCCAATAGTTATCAGTTTTTCTTGATTTCAGATTAGATAAATTTCAGAATGAATAAATTAGTAGAATTCTTTAATTATCAATGGTTTTAATGCTGGGTGTGAAGATTTGATTAATATTTGCGTTAACTGGTCTTCCTTGTAGACTTATAAGATAATATGGATATTATCTTATCACAGACAGTGTTGTACTTCAAGACAGATCTTGAAATGTTCATTTTGATAATGAATGTGATGCCATTCTTTGTCAATTTGTTGCTCACTCCCAGTATAGTAAACCATATGATTGTGAGATTCAAAACAGCCACTTAGGCTCACTAATGTCTAGGATATCGATGCTTATGTATCCCATTTAATTTCTGACAAGTTCCAATTTTTCTAGAGTCATACTTTGTACATTCAATATTTTAATTATTAATGGATGTTTGCAGCTACTTCTCCTCATTTTTAAGTTGTTCCCGATCAGAAAATGAAGAATCAAAAAACTTTATTACATTCACATCATTACTGTCAACTCTACTTTGAGGAGGTAGCTATTCCTAATTGTATTTTAAGTGACTTCTAAGCTGAGGAGCTCATCTTCTGGCATTATATCTGACAATATTCTAATGCTATTCATAATGTTTTCATTTTCCTGGACTACTTCTGACAATGTTCTGCTATTGTTCATAAAGTTTTCAGTGGTAAACATTCAGAAGTAGTCTGCCTTTTCTTCCTAGTCTGTGTTAGTCTGGAAGCTTTGCTGAAACCCATCCACCATGGGTGACCCTGCTGGTATTTAAAATAGGAGTGGGAAAATTCCAGGATAAAATCAATATACAAATCACCACAGTACAATACTATAAGAGAAGAGTGATGGGATATCTTGGCAGTGTTGTTGTTGTTGTTGTGTGCCGTCGAGTCGGTTTCGACCCATAGCGACCCTGTACAGGGTTTCCTAGGGTGTAAATCCTTACGGGAGTAGAAAGCCTCATCTTTCTCCCGCGGAGCAGCTGGTAGTTTCGAACCGCTGACCTTTAGGTTCACAGCCCGATTCGTAACCGTAAGCTAGTATAAATAACTCCTGATTCCTTATACTAATAGCTCAAAAGTTGCAGGTAAATGGAAAGAGCAACAACAGCTAAAAATCTTAATTGGAGGCAGTAAAAATTAATGCTGTAGAAAAATCCAGTCAGTTGTATGAACTGATGTTTGTAAAACTCTCACAGAAAGCTGAGAGATTAAAAGATAAAAGCAATGTGAGAAAATGGTAGAAGTACAGGAAGTTCCACAGTCCACAATATCAATAATACTTCTGAGCATGTCATTGTTGTTATGGGACTTTCAGTAGTTCTGATTCATAGCAATCCTATATACAACATAAGGAAACCTTGCCGGGTCCTGTACCATTCTCACAATTGTTAATATTTGAGCCCATTCCTGCTGCCACAGTGCCAATATAACTCATTGGGTATCTTTCTCTTTTGCACTGACCCTCCAGTTTACCAAGCATGATGTTCTTCTCCAAGGACTAGTCTCTCATGATAATATGTCTGAAGTATGAGACACAGGCTTCTATGGAGAATTTTGGCTTTACTTCCAACACAGATTTGTTGGTTCTTCTGGAATTCCATGGTACTTTCAATATTCTTTTCCAACACCATAATTTAAATGCGTGAATTCTTCTATGGTCTTCCTTATTCACTGCTCGATTTTCATGTGATTAAGAGGCTATTGAAAATACTACAGCTTGAATCAGGTGCATCTTAGTCCTCCAATGATATCTTTGCTCTTGAACACTGTAAAGAGATCTTGTGCAACAAATTCGCATAATGCAATACATCATTTGATCTCTTGACTGCTGCTTCCATGGGGGTTGACTGTGGATCCAAGCAAAATTAAGTCTTTGAAAGCTTCAGTCTTGTCTCAGTTTATCATCATATTATTTATTGGTCCAGTTGTGAGGATTTTTGTTTTCTTTACACTGAGGTAAATATGGAAATTATGAAACTTAAGTAACATTCAAAGTTATACTAGTATGAAAGTTAATCAAGAAAAATACTTATGTATGAAATTGAGAATGCTTATAGCATACCAGATGAAATTTAGAAACAAATTGACTATGCAATATATTCTGATAACAATATTTCAGCTACAATCTTATTATACCTAAAAAGAAATAAAGATATATTAGCTAAACATAAGAATAACTCTAAAGAAATAGAAATATATCCCCAGTAGAATAATGGACAAAAGATAAAGAGTATTCACAATAAAAGTAATTATCCAATAATCACAAAATAATTCCTATTTCCTAATAATAAAATAATTCAAACATGTTGCCTACCAAAATATATGTTAATATCAAATGTGAGCAGCAAGACTGTGGAGAAATAGGCAATCCAATAATATTTTGATTGTGTATCAACATTTTCGGTATATAATTTAAGGACATAAAATTTTTTAAAAGTCTTTTGACTTAGCATTATTTCTTGTAAATTAGAATCATGAATGTACACAAATATGTGTCTATACAGATATTCATCATATCATTATTTTAATGAGAAAATAGGAATTCTAAAAATTCTTAACATTGAATATAATAGTGCTTAATGATGAAAATTTTATTGTATGGGATTCATAGAAAAACATATCCTAATTTCAAATCTATTTAAATGATACACAGCAACAACATGAGCATATGTACAAGTACTGCAAGTGCATATACCAGCTTAACCAAACATATGTATGCATACAAGCATTACCTCAAATAGTACATCTATTACAAGTACACATTTAAAATACCTAACAGTGATTTTCCAAAACTTGAATAATACTTGATTGATGCTTATTACACATGAATATTTTTCTATAGTTTCCAAATGTTCTAAGATGAATGTATGTTACATTAAACCTCAAGGAAATATAAATTTTTTTAAAGAAGATCAATGTTATTGGTATTTTTAGGAAAGGAATGAGCAATTGTGACCCTGCTCAAACTTCAGCCTCCTGCTTAAGAATGTCAGTTCTGTCTTAATTTCCTCCTTCAACTTTCCTGTGAGTTCTTAAGAACGGCACAAACCTCACGTATTCTAAAAGAAAGTACAAATACTGAACCATTCTGTAATCATTCACCACCACTCACCTGCCAGTTTGCTCTACTGTGGTGGCTTGTATATTACTGTGATTCTGGAAGCTTTGTTACCGGTATTTTAAATAAACTATCATTCAGTTTTGTCTATGTTGCACAGAAAATGCTTCTGCCAAAGAAATTAATGTGTTCACAACGGTTCAAGTCTGGAAATGAACTTTTAATTGATTGATTTTAATTGATCTTAAGACTCCAAATAAATTGCTCATTATTCAGTTGAATTTGAAATGAAATAAGCCACAGTCTGCAATATGCCAAATCCAAGTTATGTAGCTTAGTTTTAAGTATGTATGGGGTTAGGATAAGCTATAGTGTATCAATGGTGGTGAGTTGGGGATAGACATATTTTAGAAAGAAGGAGGATATACAAGGGCTTTCCACAGTAAGATTAGCTTCATTCTTATCATATTTACACACACACACACACAAAAACCCACTAAAAAACAAATAGCAATGTTGTGAATCATAAAGAACATGGCAACTATCTCTTCCAAGAGAGTTGGTTAAAAATCAATGAAGAACAAATTGAACCAGAGTCTCCTATCTTCAATCATAGGCAACAAGGGTTTAGATGTGTGTGTGTGTGTGTGTGTAGTCATGTGTGTGTGTTTATATTAAATTTTAATGTTTCCAAAGCAGATCAATACAGCCTATTGGAGTGTAGCTGGACACTTGTCCCTAGAAATTCACATAGAGGTGAAAAGCAGTCTGTTTCTGCTGGAAGAGCAAAGAAGGAAGGAGCTAATAGCCAGGGAAATCGGCCAGAGAGATATCATGCCCAAAAAAAGCATAAACACATGTCACCCTGAAAATAGCACTCGCTGGACAAATGGTAGACTGGAAAAGCCTATTAAGAAAGAAATCACTGAGAACATTTTAAGTCTCTTCAACCATTTGACTTCTGCCATGATTGTAAAACCCACAACAAAGAGGGAAAGCCTTATTCACTGTGGGAGAGAAACTGTTCAAAGGAGGTCACCCCTTAGATGAAAGTTGTGCTATGGAACGTACAGTTGGCCTTAAGCCATTATCCTCCCATAGCCTAAGGAGATACCTTTGCTACTTAATTCTATAGTTCAAAATTGCCATAAAATAAAGATACCTTGGATCCCTCACCTATGAAAATAAGGAGGTGTCCCTGTGAAAATAAGGACATGTTTCATAGGCAATATAGCTGTGTCCACTAATCCCGTCATATAAAACCCTAAATCATCCCTAGATTCTGGGCCAGAATCCTAGTGTGATCCTTCCAGTGTGATCCTAGGAGTCGGTTGCTGCTAATGATTGGTCCCACATTTAATAGCATGAAGCTGGGATTCTTCCCTTTCCCTACTCTCCCTACTGGCTAATTACCTAAGTAAAAGAAACTTAGAAAAAGGCATGAGCGTGGCTAGGAAAGGGACATATAAGGTAGGCCCCATAAAGGGAAATTTTCAACCAGATGGTTCCTGATAAGTGTTTCTCAACAATCTCTAATGTGAGGAGGAAGGAAGTGCATATTTCACAGAAGATTTACAATAGGGCATAAAGTGCTTACCAAGAAGACATGAAACTTTTAAATCAGAGTGGAGGATGAATATTTATCATTAAAACCAAAGGAGAGCTTAAATTGGCAAATTTCCTTCAATATTCTGTATTTTTAGCTAAAAATCTTTATTTTGACAATCTTAGAATGACTCTTCCATCAAATCTAATTTTCCCATAAGGACAGTAAAAAGCATATGCTGCTATTGTTGCTATTGTTATTAGCTGCCATGGAGCATTCCCTAACTCATGGCAACACCTGATTCATAGTAATTACATGTTCAGGGGAAAGAAACGCTGTCCAGGCCTACACCATCTCCATGATAAGTTCAGACATACGATTTTCATTGGCTAATTTTCATACTTCATTTTAGTCTGAAAGCTCTAATGCAACCTACTCAACATCATAACAACTCAACAGCCTCCACCAACAGACAGGTAGTGACTGCAGTGAGGTACATTGGCCAGGAATTTAACTTGGTTCTACCCTAGGGAAGACAAGAATTCTATCTCTGAACTGCCAATGCCCCATAAAATATATAGTAAAGTGCTTCTATTTGCTGTGGTGGTCTTTAGGTGTTATTGAGTTACCTTTGAGTCATGGTGACCATAGATACAACAGATTGAAACAATGCCAGTCCTGTGTCAACCTCACAGTTATTGCTGTGCTTCAACCAATTGTTGCAGTCCCTGTGTCAATCTATCTCATTGAGGGCCTTTCTCTTTTTCACCAACCCTCTCATGATGTCCTTCTCCAGGGACTGATCACTCCTGATGACATGTCCAAATTATGTAAAATGAAGTCTCCTTATCCTTATTTCTGAAGAGCATTACGGTTATACTTCTTCCAAGATAGCATTGGTCATTTGTCTGGAAGTCCACAAATAGTCAATATTCTTTGCCAACACCATAATTTAAATGAATCCATTCTTCTTGTCTTCCTTAATCATAGTCCAGTTTCCACATGCATATAAGGTGATTGAAAATATCATTGCTCTCCAGTTCACCTTAGTCCTCAAAGTAACAGTTTAGCTTTTAAATGCTTTAAAGAGGTATTTTACAGCAGACTTGCCAAATGTAATGAAAAATGATTTACTGACTTTTGCTTCTTTGGGTGTTGATGATGGATCCAAATGAAATTAAATCCTTGACAACTTCAAACTTTTCTCCATTGATCATGATGTTGCTTCTTGGTCCAGTTGTAAGGATTTTTCTGTTGTTTATGTTGAGATACAATCCATACTAAAGGTTGTAGTCTTTAATTTTCAAAAGTAAATGCTTCAAGTCCTCTTGACTTTCAGCAAGGACGGTGTGTCACTGGCATTTCACAGGTTGTTAATGAGTCTTCCCTTAATACTGGTGCAATGTTCTTCTTTGCATAGTCAAGGTTCTCAGATTATTTGCTCAGCATACAGATTGAATACTTTTTGCAAAAGGAAAACAAAACTGACACAGCTTTCATGATTTACACAACTCAGTATCTCCTTGTTTTGTTCTAATTACTGCCTTTTGTCTATATACAGGTTCTGCATGAGCACAATTAAGTGCTTACAAAGACAAGTAATGCATTCATTAGAAAGAGATAAGTATACTAGGGGATATAAAATAGAAGTCAACATTTTCTTTCTTCACTTGTCTGTCAGTTTGTTGTACTGTGGTGGCTTGTGTGTTGCTGTGATGCTGGAAGCTATGCCTCCAGTAGTTTAAATACAGCAGCAGAATCACCTATGATGGACAGGTTACAGCAGAGCTTTCAGAATAAGACAACGTAGGAAGAAGGACAGGTAGGCTACTTTTGAGTGTTTTGCCACGGAAAACTCTTCAAATAGCAGAAGAACATTGTGAGATACACTGCCAACAGATGAGCCCCCAGGTCGGAAGTCACTAAAATACAACTGGGGAAGAGCTGCCTTCTCTAAGTAGAATTGACAATAATGGCATAAATGGAGCAAAGCACTCTCGACTCTGGTGGGCTCAATAATACATTCCAATGCCCCACACAACTCAGACACCATATTTGCAGTTATGAGGCTTATTAGGGAATTTAAGAGAGTACAGGATCAGCAAATGCTCAGGACACAGTTCTTCCAACAAGGAGCCTCTCCTCAGCTGTGCCCACAGACAAACCTCTTTCTGCCTGGGCTTGTTGATACATGCTCACATGGCCTACCATTCCACTATAATCCTCAACCTGAAGATGCTCAGCTTTGGCTCAATGGATCAACAAATCCAGCTTCCCCAAATGAGTGCCTGAAGGTACCCCACTCTGAAAGCAAGTTTTCTGCGCCAAATCACTCAGCCTTACCTGCAACATGGGCTAAGAAGTCCACTGTTCTGTCTAGCGTTCTGGCTCTTTGTTCTACTGTTGTTTTGCTTCTCTTGCCACTCCTCCAGTGCCACAGCTTTCTGCCCCTGAGTAAAGGACGTTCAATGCAAAGGGCTCTCAGTGCCCAAAGGATGTGCTCCATTCCTGATTCTTCGTTGATGGTAGTGAGATCCTCCTTCTGCGATGACTCATTTTATACCATTAGAGTGCCAAGATTTCATAATTAACCCAGTTACCAATCACAGCTGAATCATATAATCCATCAGTATTTTTCCCCACTTTCTCTCCCCCAGGCCCATCAAGAAAAAGTCATTTTGTGGAAGTTTACAAAGTCTATAGCTAGAAGATACATTAAATAATTCACTGTACAAGAGTTGGAAAATAGTGACTGGGTAGGCTTATTGTAAAATGGTGAACTATATCTCTACACCTCTTACATCACAAATGTTGTTGCTGTTAAGTTCCATCAAGTCAGTTCTGACTCATATCAACCTTGTATACGTTTTCTGAGCAGCAGCTGCTGAGCTTGAACCGTCGACCTTGTGGTTCAAACCAACCTTGAGGTCCAATGCTTATCCTACAGCACCACACCAGAATGTTACAATTTGACTCAATTAGTTTCTTTAAAACAGTTTCATGTTGATTTCTAGAAAATAGTAGCAAATAGAATGTCATGTTAAATGAAAACTGAAAATTAAGTATATTTAGCTTATGATAGGCAGAAAACAATCTGATCTCCCCAACTAAATCACTTTATTTTACATAGTTTATTTTAGGTTTGTATCCATTTATACCATATTTCTAATATATATATATGTTGTTGTTGTCAGGTGCCATCGAGTCAGAACCGACTCATAGCGACCCCATACACAGCAGAACGAAACAATGCTCTATCCTGGGCCAACCTCACC
>NW_006408582.1:12901463-12909721 GCF_000296735.1 Chrysochloris asiatica
TAATTTAATATACATATATTAACAGTGAATAAAATTGTGTGTATGCTATTATATGCCTATATGATTTATGTGAGTTTTTCTTGTCATTAAGTGCCATGGAGTCAGTTTCAATTCTTAGTAAAGGATTTTGGAGTAAAGGGTTTTGGAGTCTACAAACCTTCACAGGAATGGAAAGCTTCATCTTTCTCCCACTGAGTGACTCATTGATTTGAACTGCTGGTTTTTCAGTTAGTAGCCCAACACTTAACCCACTATGCCACCAGAGTTCCTTCAATTTCTTCCCTGGAGTCAAAAATAAAACAAACCATAACAAAAAAATTTCAGTGGAATATTTATAATCCTTTAGAAAATAGATGTAAAAATGAGTTGTGAAGAGATATTCTTTAAACTGTAAGTATCCACACCACTGCCACTAAGTCTGCCTTTTAATTACTCTCCAGGTAAGATGTGTTCAGCATGCTCTCACTTAACATCAAGCCATATCTATCACTTTCCTTCAGACCCAACTGAGAAGGCAAACTCCACCAGAGAAGCTTTTAAGATGTATTTTACTCTATATTGTTTATAAAGACTTCTGGTGTGGCACTGTAGGATCACAATGGACTGCAGTTCAAACCCATCAGCTGCTCCTCAGAAACACTGTACATTCAGAATAATGGTGAGTTGGCATCGACTTGCTGGCACTTAACAACAACAGCAACATATTGTCTATAAGAAACCCTACCAGCATATTGGTTAAGCATTGAGCTGCTAATCTCAAGGTCAGCAGTTCAAATGAAGCCACCTTGTGGGAGAAAGATGAAGCTATCTGTTCCCTTAAAGGTTTTATAGCCTCAGAAATCCTATACAGACTCACTAGGAATCCGAACCAACTTGCTAGCACACCACCACCACCATATTGTCTATAACTTGAGTGCATGCTCTCAGTATCTTTTTGTTTGGGGGAGGGGCTTAATAAAAAAGAGCTTAAGTATCCCCTTTTATAGTGAAAAGCCAAAATGCAATGATGACTAAAACTAAAATAATAATAAAAACAATAACAATGAAATCAAGAATTAACATTATAAGCATGCTATGCCCTGGTGGCATAGTGGATTACTATTCCTATTATTGGACTGCTAACTATAAAGTCAGCAGTTCGAATCCACCAGCTGCTTGGCAGAAGGAAGATGAAGCTTTCTCCTCCTGCTAAGGTTTACAACCTCAGAAACCTCTACAGGGTTGCTATGAGTCAGAACAGATTTGATGGCACATAACAATTTCAGATGTATATAAATAGTAAGAGAAAAAGCTAATAGAACTATAAGGAATTTCCTATGAGCACTGGAAGAAAGATACTTCTTAATCAAGTTCTGTATCCCCATAACCTGACTCCATCAACTAATTTTAACACACTGTTTTTGTTGTTATGTGTCATTGAGTGAATTCCGATCCATAGTTACCCTGTATAGCATTGTAAGAAGAAATCTGCCCAAACTTCATTTTGCTCTGCAATTATTTCATTCCATGACTTTCAAAACTGTAGTCCAGAGAATTGCCTAATTTATATTTCCAACTCTGAACTCTCCTAAAAGCTCTATACATATGTGATGTGTACCTGATGACTTCTTTTGGAAATCTTGCAGGATCCTGATATGCAATATAGTTAAAATGATCAGGAACCCTATACTGGGTGGCTGTGAGCCAGAACTGATCCCATGGTATATCACCACCACCACCACCACCACCACCACCACCACCAAGCTCTTTCTTCAAATCTGCCTCTTTCAGTGTAGCTTTTTCAAGCTTCACAATGTAGCTAGTTAGTAGTGTTCAGGTCAGAAACCTGGGACTCGGTCTTACCTCCCCTCTTTCCCTCACTTTTCACATCTGATCCAGAACAAAGTTAAGCATATGCTGATTTGAAAATAAGTCACCCATTTAATAATTAGGTCTCACATGATTTCTGCCACCAAATTAATCTACATCAATATTATCACTTGCTTGGAATGTTACATTAGTTTCCTAACTAGTCTAATTGCCTACATAATTTGCTCTGTTTTGATTCATTTTCTACACAGTAGGCAAAATAATCTTCATTAATATAATCTTAGTAGGTAACTCCTGTGATTAAAACAATGAGGCCATCATTTTCTGGGTACTGAGTATTTCTATCCATCTCATACTATTCTCCTTAATCCTTCATATTAGTTTTATTTTTGTTTCTCTGTTTTACCAAACTCTTTTCCCACATCAAGGTCCTTGCTAGGAGACTACCACTAACTGGAACACTCACTCAGCAGCTGGCTAACTCCTACTTAAACTTACATTCCAATTCAAATATTCTTTCTTAAAGAGTCTTTCTCTGATGCATTGTGATGATTAACTTTATGTTTCAACTTGGCAAGGATATGATGCCCAGTTGTTTGGTAAAACATTAGTCTAGTTGCTGTTATAAAATAAAAAAAATGGCCTCAAGCAAGGCAAATTACCTTCCATAATACAGGTGGAACTCAATCAGTTGAGGCCATAGGAATCAAATTAATTTCCCTGTAGTGTTCTGCTTTGAGAATATATAATATAGATATTTTGATAGATCATTCTTACTCTTCACTCTTCTCCTCACCTGGATTTAAGCATACAAGTCTAAAGAAGTCTCCACCTGTCACTTGGACCCTTATATCTATCTATCTATCTATCTATCTATCTATCTATCTATCTATCTATCTAATCTATATCTATATCTATATCTATATCTATATCTATATCTATATCTATAGTGATTTCTTCTTGTTCTTGTTATCTTGTTAGGTTCCATCGAGTCAGTACCAAGTCATACCGACCTTATGCACAGCAGAATGAAATACAGGCCAATCCTGTTGCCACGCTTGAGTGTATCAATGCTGAGGGTCAGAGAAAAAGAGGAAGACCCCCAACAAGATAGATTAGCCAAGTGACAGCATATATGGTGATAGTGATGGTTAAGTGCTGTGGAGTTGGTTCCAACTCACTGAGACCCTGTACAGGGTTATCAAGGCTGTAAAAAAAAAAACAGCTGCTGACCTTGAGATTAGCAGTCCGAATTGTAACTACTATGCTACGAGAGTGGTATATATGTGTATGTATATACAGAGAGAGAGAGAAAGGAGACTGTCAATTTTGATTCAGCAATCCTGTAAAGGGTTTCCAAGACTAAATCTTTACAGGAACAGACAGACTCTTCTCTCTCCTGTGAAACTGCTGATGGGTTTGGACAAACAACCTTGTGGCTAGCTGTCTAAGGTTTTGTCCTCTATCACCACCAAGGCTCCATATGTATGTTGTTGTTGTTAAATACGGTGGAGTCAGTTCTGACTCATAGTGATCCTGCACAGGATTTCTGAGGCTCCAAATCTTTATAGGAAGAGAGAAATAATAACATGGATGGAGTATTATTTTATTATTATTACTCAGGACTGTACTTTGCTGACTCAAATGAGATGAAACAGCTGCAAATATCCATTAATAGTTAGAATGTGGGATGTCTAAAGTATGCATCTAAGGAAATTGTTGTTGTTGTTAGTGCTGTCGAGTCGGTTCCGACCCATAGCAACCCTGTACAGAATTTCTGAAGAGCAGCTGGTGAGCTTGAACCACTAACCTTGAAGTTCAAATAGCTTTGTAGTCTAGCACATTAATCCACAGCACCACACCAGGAAATTGGAAATCTATAAAAACAAAATAGAATGTTTGATATGCTACACATTAATGATCTAAATGGACTGGCATTGGTCATTTAAAATCAGATAAACCTGAAGTCTACTATGCCCAAATGACAAGATGAAGAGAGTGTCACATTCATTATCAAAAAGAAATTATTTCAAGATCTATGTTGAAATAAAAGGCTGTCAGTGATAGGACACTATTCATTGGTCTACAAGGAAGATGAGTTAATTATTATTATTCCAATTTATATACCAACCACAATAATTACTGGTGATGAGAATATGAAAGACATAAACAAAGAAGGATTTGTAATTAAAAAATTTGTTGATAGAGTGCTGGAGATAGCATGATAGAATTTTTGCAAGCCAGACTTATTCATTGTAAATACCTTCTTTCAAAAACATAAATGCTAAGTATACATATCGACCTCTCCAGATGAAATACATAGGAATCAAATCAACAATTCAAGAAAGAGATAATGAAGAAGCTTACTATCATCAATCAGAACAAGGCTAGAAGCTAATTGCTTCTTTGCAACTTGCTCCTGTGTAAGTTCAAGTTGAAGCTGAAGATATTTTAAATGAGTTCAGGAAACCCAAGTATGATTTTGAGTATATATCATGCCTGTATTTAGAGATCATCTCAAAAATAGATTTGATACAATGAACATTTATGACCAAAGACAAGAAAAGTTGTGGGATAACGTCAGGGACATCATACATAAAGAAACCAAAAGGTCATTAAAAAAGACAAGGATGAAAGAAATGAACAAATGGATGTCAGAAGACAGTGTGAAACTTGCTCTTGAGGATAGAAACATGCTGAAAAAAAGCAAGAAGGAGAAATGAAGTAAAGGAGCTGAAAACAAGCTTTCAAAGGACAACTTGAGAAAAGAAAGTAAAATATTATAACAAAATGTGCAAAGACCTCGAATTAAAAAAAAAAAAAAAAAAAGGAAAGGACATGCCCAGCATTTCTCAAACTGAGAGAACTGAAAAATACTCAAGCAAAATATTGAATGGCACAGGAAGTTTCAAAATAAGATGGAAGAGATGCTGTCACTGGACTGAAAAGGATTGGTCAACAGTCAACCATTTCAGGAAGTAGCATATGATTAAGAACCAATGGTATTGAAGGGAGAAGCAAAACCTGCACTGAAGGCAGTGACAAAAACCAAGGTTCCCGGAATGAACAGAATAGCAATTGAAATGTTTCAACTAATAGATGCAGCACTGGAAATGCTCCCTCATTCATCTATTCCAAGAAATTTGGGTAAGAGTTACCTGGCCAACTGACTAGAGGAGATCCGTATTTTGTGCCCATAACAAAGGAAGGTGATACAACGGGATATGGAAATTATTGAACAATATCATTAATATCATAAACAAGTAGATTTTTATTGAATATAATTTAAAAGATGCTGCAGCAGTGCATAAATAGGGCACTACAAGAAATTCAAACCTGATTTGGAAGAGGACATGGAATGAAGGATATCATTGCTGATGTCAGATGGATCTTAGCAGAAAGTATAGAATACCAGAAAAACATTTACCTGTGTTTTATTCACTATGCAAAGACATACTACTGTGTGGATCAAAACAAATTATGGATAGTATTGTGAAGAATGAGAATTAACTGTGCTCAGGTGATAACTGTTTAGATCAAAAAGCAGTCATTCAAACAGAACACGGGAACACTGCATAATTTAAAATCAGGAACAGCAAGCATCTGAGCTGATTCCTGTCACCACATTAATTCAATATGCATGATGAGCAGTTAATCTGAGAAGGTGGACAATATGAAGAATAATGCAACATCAGATTGGAAGAAAGCTGATTAACAATCTGTGATATGCAGATGACAGAATTGTGCTTGCTGAAAGTGAAGAGAATTTAAATCACTTACTGATGAAGACCAAAGACTATAGCAATATCAAGTATACCTTAACATAAACAAAACACAAATGCTCACAACTGATCCAAGTAGCAGAAGTAGCAGAATCATGTTTAATGGAGAAAAGAATGCAGTTGTCTAGGATTTCTTTTTTTACTTAAATCCACAATCATGAAAGCAGTGGTCAAGAAATCAAACAATGTATTGCAAATACAAAAAAAAAACTGCTGTAAAAGACCTCTTTAAAGTGCTAAAATGTGTTGGAAGAAGTACAGCCAGATTGCTCCCTGGAAGCCAGGATGGCCAAACTTTGTGTCTCATACTTTAGATATAGTGTCAGGAGGGACTAGTACCTGGAGAAGGATATCATGTTTGGTAAAATGGAGGGTTGGAGAAAAATAAGATGACCCCCAATGAGATGTATTGGCACAGTGGCAGCTTTGATGGGCTCAAATGTAGCAATGATTGTGAAATTGGTACAGGACCAGGAAGTGTTTAGTTCTGTTGTGCATACGGACTCACTATGAGTCTGTACTGACTTGATGGCACCTAACAACAAAGAGCACAGCCTTCGATATGGATTACATTTCAATGTAAAGAAAACAAAAATCCTCACCACTGGACCAATAAACAACATTCTTATCAATGGAGAAAAGATTGAAGTTGTCAAGGACTTCATTCTTCTTGGATCAACTGTCAATTATCATGGAAGCAACAGTCAAGAGGTCAGATGACGTATTGCATTAGGCAAATCTGATGCACAGGAACTTTTTAAAGTATTGAAGAGCAAAGATGTCAGCTTGAGGACTAAGGTACGCCTGACCCAGGGCATGGTATTTTCAATAACCTCATATGGATGTGAAAGCTGAACAGTGAATATGGAAGATTGTAGAAGAATTGATGCCTTTGAATTGTGGTGTTGGAGGAGAATACTAAAAGTGTCATGGGCTGCCTAAAGAACCAACAAATCTGTTTTGGAAGAAGTGCAGCCAGAGTGCTCCCTAGAGGCCAAGATGGCGAAACTTTGTCTCTCATACTTTGGACATATTGTTAGGAGGGACCAGTCGCTGGAGAAGTATATCATGTTTGGTAAGATGGAGTGTCAGAGAAAAAGAGGAAGACACCCAACGAGATGGATTGGCCAGGTGGCAACATCGATGGACTCAAGTGTGGCAACAGTAGTGAGGTTGGCTCAGGATTGACAGTGTTTCATTCTGCTGTGCATAGGGTTGCTATGAGTCGGTATCGACTCGATGGCACCTAACAACAACAACAACAACAATAACAAAAGTGCTAGAAAGCAATGATATCAGTTTCATACATCTCTGATGTAGGCAATGGATCCCTGATGGTGCGGTGTGAAGGGGTGAGCTACTAACCAAAGATCAGTGACTCAACCCACCAGCTGCTCTGCAGGAGAAAGATGAGACTGTCTGGCCCCATAAAGATCTACTACATAGCATTGAAGACTAATGATGAATCTGTGTAACACCTCATGACATCAATGAACCTGGAGAACATTGTTATTGTGTAAGTGCTGGCTAGTTGGCTCTGACTCATAGTGACTCTGTATAGGGTTTCCAAGGAACAGCTGGTGAGTGTGAACCTCCAAACTTGCAGTTCAGACCGACCTTGAGCTTGAGTGCTTATCCTAGGTGCCACACATTACACAGTGAAATTAGCCAATCACAAAAGGACAGATATTATATAAGATTCCTACTGTAAGAAAGGAGATCTGGTAGCATAGTGGTTATGAATCAGGCTGCGAACCGCAAGGTCAGCAGTTCGAAACTACCAGGTGTTCCGCAGGAGAAAGATGAGGCTTTCTACTCCCGTAAAGATTTACAGTCTCGGAAACCCTATACAGGGTCACTATGAGTCGGAACCGACTCTATGGCACACAACAACAACAACAACTGTAAGAAGTTAAGAAAATAGTTTCACGCTGAAAGAAACATTCTATGATGCTTACCAGGAATGGGAATGAAGGGAGAATTATTCACTAGATAAAGGGTATACTGCGAACCACAAGGTCAGCAGTTCAAACCTTCCCGTTGCTCCTCAGAAATCCTATAAAGAGCACTAGGAGTCGGAACCAACTAAAGGTATTTGACCAGAGGGTAGACATGTGTTAACTTAGGTGATGGGAAAGAAAGGAAGGTAAAACAAGACAAAAGATTAAATTACAAAAATAAAAAAGTGGATCAGGACCAGGTCAAGGTGGAGCCAGACCTAAGATCCTGCCTAGAAGGCTTTGTTGTTGTTATGTGCCGTGGAGTCGGTTCCGACTCATAGAGACCCTACACAGGGTTTCCAAGGCTGTAAATCTTTACGGGAGCAGAAAGCCTCCTCTTTCTCCCCCAGAATCGCTGGTAGTTTCGAACTGCTGACCTTAAGGTTCGCAGCCCAATTTGTAATCACTATGCTACCAGAGCTCCTTATGATAACCACCCTTAACTGGGAGAGCATGGAACAACATTTCAGAGGATGCAGGTGAAGCAATCCGGAAGATTGGTACTATGGCCCACAGTCTAAGTAAGAGGCATGGGCAGAGGTAGCAGGAATAGAGTGGAAAAGAAGGAAAGTCATCTCTCATCAGCTGATCCTTCACTGTAGAAGATATTATATTAAACTCTGTAAATGAGAGTAGCAACTTGGTTAGACATGGATAAGAAGGCCCC
>NW_006408582.1:12909821-12948511 GCF_000296735.1 Chrysochloris asiatica
ACTCAGAAACTATAGAGCAATTTTACTCCTTCTACTAGTATGGAGTCCTGGTGTGACACTGTGGGCTAATGCGCCAGACTGCAAAGTCATTTGAACTGCAAGGTCAGAGGTTCAAGCTTACCAGCTGCTCCTCAGAAACCATATACAGGGTCACTATGGGTCACAACTGACTCAATGGCACTTCGAACAACAACAACTCTGTTCTATAGGGTTGCTGTCGAGGTCCTATGTCGGGGTCCCGCCTCAACAAGGAAGTGTGGGTGTCACGAAGAAGGGAGATCTTATTTCCCATAAACAATATTGCTTCCTTTAAAGCATTTATTCTATTTTGTAAACCTTTATCTATTTGCTCTTGGACTATGAGAGCAAGACTAACATTTCTAGAAAGTTGATTCACACGAGAGGCAGTATGAACTGATTATACAAGGGAGGCAGTGGAAAGGACAAAAGAAGTAATTTTTCCTATTAATACAGTGATTCCTAAAATGAGAGTAGCAACAAAACACGTGGCACATTTAAGGGCCAAAGCAGCACACTGAATGACCTTAATTCTGGTAGCATTAACAGGTAATAAAACATACGGTGGTTGATGAACAATACAATTGGAAAGAAAACAATTAGAGCAACAAACATGAGAAACACTGTGGAGGTCTTTATACATTTTAAACAAACTTTCAGAACCTGTGTAAATTATGGAATAAAGGTGCTGCCACACAAGCAGTAACGGGGTTAGTAGAAGTCACCAGTTGTCCCTGGGTCACAATGGTGGTCTCAGCATCGCGGGTCAATGCCTTAATCTGTCCCAAGGTTGAAGCAGTCAGTCGTCGGGAAGGAGTCAGTGGCATACTTGCTAGTTTTTGTAGAGGCAGACATTGGAGGGGAGAAATCAAAAGTCCAGCTGTTGGAGCCTGTGGGTGCTGGTGTAGACATGCCCTCAGCTGGCACGGGGGGTGGGAAGTGGCCATCTTCTTGCTATAGGGTCGAATTAGTTGGTCTGGAATCTATAGTGTCCTGTGAGAAGACTATCTTTGCCCCTTGGTTAGTAACACATCATGTAGGCTATAAGAATCAGAACGCAGATAAAAGGAGGTTTGTAACAGCAATCAACTCAGTGCTGAAGTTTTTGGCAGAAACTGCATCAGCAGGGTTAGAGAGAAGAAGAAGCAGACAAATGAATCCATTCTAAAGGTCCCTGCACTTGCCAAATGACCCCAGTAGATGTCAATATCGTCAAGAAAACAATAAGATCAGGTTTTTCTTGACCCTTTTCCTGGGGACAGTCCCAATGAAAATGTCCGGTCTGTCCCCATGAAAAGCAAGTGCCATCGGAGCGTTTCCCTCCCTGCTTTAACGGAGGAGAAAGAAAAGAAAAGGTCACCCTGCCGACAGGCCTCTTTCATAGCTGCTTGGAGGCAGGAACGCCAAGGCACACACTCACTTTTTCCCTTTTAAGCCGTGGTCTGCGGCAATTATAAGACCAATCTGGCTCTTTATAACCAGCGGCTTCCTCCTCTACAGTAATCTCATCTTCAGGACTCATTTTCTCAAAATCGGGACTAGAAGAGTCGGACTCCTCTTGCACATCAGCTAAGTCCACTATGAACTTATGGGCTGGGTGTTTGTTAGCAAGTTTTTTTGGTTTTGTTTCATTTAGGAGCAATGACGAGTCATCACAATCCCGAAAATCATTCTCAGACCCATCAAGCAAATCAGTTTCAGCATGAGTAAAATCTTGTTTAACAATATACCAATAACTGATAGCATTTTCAGGAACAGGATCATCGCTGTCATCTCTATGATCTATAAGCCAAAGTTTCATATCATGCCCTACTTTTTTCCAATCTGATTCATCTAATGTTCCATTCTCAGGTAACCGGGACTAATCATCTGAATAAATTTTTAAAAATCAGACAAGTTTCCTTCATCAAAATGAATTCCCTTTTTCTGCAGAAGTTTCTTAAGAATTTTGAGATATACAGAATGAGGACTGGATTCTATCTGACCCATCCTCTTCAATTCCTTCCTGTTCCTTCCCAGTCCTACTGTTTGACTGAGGGGATTGCGAATTCCCAGAACAGCGTCCTCACCAGACCAAGCGCAATTATTTACCCTGATCTTTGTGCCCCACATTGGGCGCCATGCATGTCAAGGTCCTATGTCGGGGTCCCACCTCGACAAGGAAGTGTGGGTGTCATGAAGAAGGGAGATCTGGTGGCGAAAGTGATAGAGAAAGAGAGAGACAAAATATATACAAAAAAGACAGATACACAGATATGATGCAAGCTGGCAGGTAGACAGATCTGCAAACATTTTGCCTAGCATTGCACAGCATTGCACAGCATTGCATGCAGAATTCACTCTACCTCAGCCTTTTATTCTCTTTTTTAGGGAGGGATTTGTTACAAAGGAAGGATGTAATTCACTCAGGGAGGATGTCACAAAGGGAGGATGTGATTAAGACAGGATACGGAACTGAAATGTGATAAATCATTCAAAACAGGACATAATGATTCACAGGAACAACTTTTAAGATATTTTCATAGTTTTTCTTAACAATCTAACATTTTTATTTTTACAGAAAAAAAAAAAGGTTCAATCAAACTGTTAAAAATTAACTTTTAGGCTTAACTGATCTAGAGTAGCAACGTGCTGTTTCTTAAGGATACATAATATAAAGCAAGGTTCCTGAAAGGAGCCAAGCTGTCTCTGTACACTTTGCAAATTTTTGTTTGTGAGCAAGATCTCAGGCACCGGGCTTCATTTATCTATACCTAAAATGCTACATTGTTCTTAATATTCCTATATACTTTCAGAAGGAAGAAGAGCATCTGGGTTAAACTGATTATATTTAGAGGTGGTTTAATGGGGCTGCCACTGATCAACCCAGGGTCTGCGTATGCTGTCCCCAGCAGGTTGCAATGATTCAGAATAAACTTAAAGGCAATGAGTTTTATATGCACGACAAAGCTGGACTATGAATAATGAAGACTAAAAATGAATGGATGCATTTGAATTATATTGTTGGAAGGCCAGAAGAACAAACAAACCTGTCTTGGAAGAAGTACAGCCAGAATGCTTCTTCTAAGTAAGGAGAGTGAAATATAAATGCTATTAGGAGGAACTACCCCCTGAAGGATCTCATGCTTGGTTAAAGTGCATGGTCAGTGAAGAAGAAGGTGACCCTCAACAAGATGGACTGACACAGTGACTGAAATAATGGGCTTCAAATTGTAGTGGTTGTGAGACTGATGTGGGAAAGGCAGTGTTTTGTTCTATTGTGCACTGAATTGCTATAAGTTAGAATTTATTTAGTAGCACCTTATAACAACAATACATGTACATGCATATGAAAATTAAAGGTGAGGCTTTTTGCTCCAGCAAGATTTTCAGCCTCAGAAACCCTATGCAGGGTCGCTATGAGCTGGAGCCAATTCCAAGACACTTAAAAATCAACAAGAGCCATCAAGTCATTTCTGACCCTAGTAACCCCATATAGGGTTTCTGAAGCTGGTGCTGTTAAGTGCCTTCGAACCCATTTCAGCTCAGAGCTGTATAGGGTTCCCAAGGCTGAACATCTTTGCAGGTGCAGAAAACCTTATCTTTCTCACATAGAGTAGCTAGCAGACTGGTCTAGTGGTTCCAGTCTAATGTTTATCCTATAGAGTCACCATGTTCCATATATATTATATTATGTTATGTTATGTTATGTTATGTTATGTTATGTTATGTTATGTTATGTTATGTTATGTTATGTTATGTTATATTACTTCATGCATTGGGGTTTTCTAGAGAAATAGATTCAGAGAGAGAGATTGAATATTTGGCAGTTCAAGCTCATCCCTCACTCCTCAGAAACCCCATATTGAATCGCTATGGGTTAGAACAACAACACCAATATAACTAGCTATATCATATGTGTGTGTGTGTATATATATATATATATATACACACACACACACACACACATATGATATAGCTAGTTATATATATGTTATATATATCAAAATATATTTAGGATTTTTATATATATATATATTTTTATATATTAAAATAACAAATATATAAATATATATTTTTTGGATTTATATATATATATATATTTGTCGTTATTTTGTTAAGCGCTGTTGAATTGGTTCCAAGCCATAGTGACTGGTTTCGAGGCATTGCTGGTGGATTTGAACAGCTGACCTTGCAGTTCAGCACATTATCCTGCAGTACCACACCAGGAGAAGGAGATAGTCCTCTCTCCCTCTTCCTCTCCTGGTGTGGTGCTGCAGGATCAGCACTGAACTGTTAATCACAGGTTAGTGGTTCAAACTCACCAGGCACTCCCTGAAAACCCTATACTGAGTTGCTATGAGTCAGAATTGCATTTGCTGTTGTTGTTAAGTGCCTTCGAGTTTGTTCCAACCCATAGCGACCCTGTACAGGATTTCCAAGGGTGTAAATCTTTGCGGGAGTAGAAAGCCTGATCTTTCTCCCACAGAGCAGCTGGTAGTTTCGAACCGCTGACCTTAAGGTTCGCAGCCCGATTCGTGACCACTACGCTACCAGAGCTCACTGTATTTAACAACAACTAAATTCATATATATATATTCATTCTTCCTCTCTGATTCTATTTCTCTAGAGACTTGTATTCATATAAATTAACATCATAGTTTTTACCTTTATATTTATTCATGTGAGCATTTGTTAGTTACCTGATTGACTCTTTTCCTTTGTACACTATGTTCTGGGAGGTCAGTGACCATGTCTATATATGTCTAAATTGCTATTCACTTTATCCCAGGGCTGACACATAGTAGGTGCTCAAGAAACATTTTATATTATCTCCCATAAATGATGAATTCGTTCAAGTATAAAATTAAATATACTCTCTTAAGAACTATTCCATGTAACATCTAAGGGATCTTGTCAAAGAGCTTTTGGAAAAGACCTCTTCTCACCCATCCTTCCAAACTCTATATGCCAAAAGCAAAGCAGGATTCTTGATGACTTATGCAACTCAGCTCAGGAGCTCCAGACCTTCTTCTTCCCTTGGCTCAAAGCTCAAATAATATGAACATTTTCTTATTAAAAAGGAAAAGAGCATCTAAGGTATTTTATTCTGAGTATTTGTTCAGTGAAGAGAAGTTTACACAGCTTGTGGAGAATTATTCAGCAGGAAATTAAACCTTCATAATTCTGAATTTTCACTTTGCTTTCAGCTGGCAAAGCTTCTTGGCAAGCCACTCTCCTCTCTAGAACATTAGTAATACCACATCCGCCACCAACATGTGCTTTCTGAGCCAAATCACAAAACAGGTTAGACAGCAGCATGACTCTCTGGAGGTCTAAAATACTAAGTCTTACATAGACTATGAATGTACTAGCAAGGTATCCAGATAGCGACCAGCAACTAATATCGAAAATGTACACAGTAATGTGTAATGTACAAGCTACTCAACTGAAATAATGGATTAACAGAGAAAATTCTCTTCATTACCTGTGTGAATATATTATCTGATTTGAGCCTCCCAACAGTTGAGATTGATCTTAAATCTGTTTTACCAATGAGGCAAGTGAACAGTTTAAAGAGGGTAGATAGGTTTAGGGCTTAAATGGACTAGTGTCACAAATGCAAGATTCAAAATCCATGCTTTTAACTAACCTCTTCAATGACCTCATACTGCTTCTCTTCAACCTGATTATTTGACTCCATCATTTAGGAAAGATAATTGACTTCACCTAAAAACAAATAGCTATTACAAAGGGTTTGCATGTCACACAAACAAACAACTAGATTAATTTGTATACTGTTATGATTAAGTGCCATCTTGTCAGATCCGACTCACAATGACCTTGTATATGGTTCTGAGGAGCAGCTGATAGGTTTGAACTGCTGACCTTCTGGTTGGAAGTCCAGTGCTGATCCTACAGTGCCATACCAGGAATCTACTTTGGATACTAAGGAAAGCCAAATCGATATTTATCTTTTTACTTTGCTTGATTTAACAAGGCAAGGGCAACTATTTTTATCTCAACTGGACTACATTTCTTTTGTTGTTGTTAGGTGCTATTCAATCATTTCAGACTCAAAGAGACCCTGGGTATATTAGAATGAAACACTTCTCAGAAACTAGTCCAGTGCCATCCTTACAGAAGTTGCTACATTTAAGCCCATTATTGCTTCCCCTGTGTCAGTCCATTTAATTGGGGGTCTTCCTCATTTTTCTGACCTTCCATTTTACCAAGCATGATGTCCTTCTCAATGTGCTTCCTGATAACATGTCCAAATTATGACGGACTTCATCTGTAAGAGAAATAATTTGAACAAAATGATTAATGATTCCCATTAGGAGGTTTTTATACATGTAATATGAAAAAATTGGGCAATTATTTACCCTATTTCATTTAATCTACATAACATAGATTGTTACACTCATCACTATTTTTATGTATATAGAAAGAAAAAAAAATTATTCCAGTTAAACCATGACTACCAGTGGCAAGATATATATAACACTATCAAAACTGTTAAAATGTTTTAATGTGCTTTTTAGAATCTATGAAATATAGATGATAATTCAGTTTAATATGATAGGAGAAGCATTGCCTCTCGGAAGACATTTCTTTATAAATACCCTCCTCTTTCTGTCTCTTCTGATGAAACCTTAATTTAAGCCTTCATCAGCTCTTCCTTGGACTATTAATATACAAAACCAATTTTTTTCTCAACTCAGTTCTCCTTGATCAAATCTTTGTTAAGTATTATTATTAGAGTAATTTTTCTAAAATACAACTCTAGCAATGACTTCCTCAGATTAAAGATCATCAGTGGCTTCTAACCTGTAGGATTAAATCCAAACTCTTTAAATTGGCATTCAGGGTTAGTTTATAATCAGTTCCCAAACTACTTCTGTAGTTTTTATATCTTTCCAAACCTCAGAGTGTATGTTATAAATATACCATAGGAGTCCTGGTATGGTGCTGCAGGAAAATGTGCTGGACTGCAAGGTCAGTTTGAAGTGCAGGGTCGATGGGTCAAACCCACCAGCCACTCCTTGGAATCCCTATACAGGATTGCTATGGGTAAGAACTAATTTAATGGCACTTAAGGAGCTCTGGTAGCGTAGTGGTTACGAATCGGGCTGCGAACCTTAAGGTCAGCGGTTCGAAACTACCAGCCGCTCCGCGGGAGAAAGATGAGGCTTTCTACTCCCGTAAGGATTTACACTCTTGGAAACCCTGTACAGGGTCGCTATGGGTCGGAACCGACTCGACGGCACTTAACAACAACAACAACAACAACATAGATGTGAACTTTCTATTTTTTTTCTCAATAAAATCACTATCCTCCTTTCTATGTCAGTAAACTCTTTCACATCCTTCAAGACTCAAGTAAAATGAAATGTCCTTTAGGAAGGATTCCTCATTCCCTCTCAGGCAGGGCTTTCTTTCTTCCCTCCCTTTCTTTATAAGTATGATGCTGTCAATTCCTTCTTTAACCATCTTTCTCTTCCTCAATACCTACCACATGCCCACAACATGACCACTCAAATATTAGTCTAATTAAACAAAGAGTTAAACTAGTCTATCTTATAAATTCAATAGTTAAGAATTTTATTCTCAAAAACACAAAAGCTCACTATATCACAAATCACTGAGGTAAGATGACTTCTACTATTCTCACAGCTTTCTACATTTGCATAGACGACTAGGAAAGCTAGCAGGGAGACTCATTAATCATTTGGTCCAAATCTTTCCTTTTATAGATTGGGAAAAAGAAGGCCCAAGAAATGAAACATTTTTGTCCAACATTATACAGCAAGTAAATTGAGACATTGGGCTCAGAACCCATAGTTTCCTGCACCCAGTTTACAGTTTTCTGTGCTTACATGGAAATGAATGAAAGAAAAAAAATACATGGAGTGAAGGTATAACCTAAGACAATCTCTAGTCAGCTGGTCTCCATAGTCCACCTCCAACAGGACTAAACAGACTCACTGAGATTACTAAAAAGCAAAATAATGTACTAAGAAATTAGTCATAACAAAATCCAAATCCCTATATCCTTAGATTGCATAAGTCCTCAGACAACATTTTAAAGATTAGTGAATTTGCATAGTGTTTTTCAATTGATTAACACAGCACTTAGCAAAATTAAGACATAATAAACATTAGATATTGTATTTGTGTTCTGCTAGGTGAGCCCTGAAAAATTATTTTAAATTCAATATGTTGTTGCTAAATGGCGAGTGGAGTTAAGAAGCGCTTTATTCAAAACATCTGAATAAAACACATGGCTTTCTTTAGTATAAACTCTCCAGGGAGGGTACTACCACCCTGTTTATATAATACACATATGTGTTCACTTTAAGAATGGAGTAGGTGGCACTGCCACCAACTATCATAGCTTTTGGGTATTGACCCACAGATGGTAAATGGATCAATTGAGTGACTAGAAGGATGCAAAGATATGTACAACTACAAATGACAGCACACACAGACAGCAATAATTAGCAAGATCAAAGGCTACATAGAGCTATACAGTAGAGACACCAAGAAGATTCACATTGCAGCAGCAAGATCAGGCACCAGAAGACCTTTACAGGACTTCCAACCATATCTGGAAAGAAATCAAAGACTGAATCCTTGGCTATTTCATTTCAAAATAAATAAAGACTCCTCTACTTCCTTCACAAAAGATCAGCCAAGCTAAATTTATGCTCTAGAATATTACCCTGGGAGCTGTCCCTGAAAGAAATCATTTTAACCCTAATTCTACTCTTTGTTTTGAATCCAACTCTTCTGTCTCTGCCCACACAGCCATTAACAGACACATTAGAAAAGCATCCAATCAAAAATATTTATCCAGCAAAATGATGCAAGGTGCTGTACTAGGGGTAGTGCCAGTACCCAAAAAGTATAGCAACATCTACTCTTAGAGTTTTGTAAGCTTATTCTATTATTCTTGTGTATTCCATCGAGTGAGGCCCATGTATATAGTCACAATTCATGTTGTTGAAAATAAAATAAAATTGAATGTATCTGTGGAAAGAGACAAAAAGATTAAATACAAGATGATTTGTGGAATTATATCAAAGATATAGTACATAAAGAAAGGAAAAGTTTATTTAAAAGACAGAAGAAAGAAAGAAAGAAAGAAAGAAAGAAACTGTCCAAAATGGAAATCTGAAGAGACTTAGATCAAAATAAGCAAAGTATTATAAAAGGAGAAGAACAATTTTAGGAGATCACTCACTTCCCAGTCTCAAAACATGCTACACAGACACAGTGATCAAACAATGTGGTACTGATACAATGAAAGCCACATAGATCAATGGAACATAGGTAAATCTATCAACTGATCTTTGACCAAGGACCAAAACACATCAAATGGGAGAGAGATAGTTTCTTCAACAAATGGTACTGGCAAAACTAGAAAACCATTTTCAGAAGAATTAAACAAGAGCCATATCTCACGCCATTTACAAAAAATGGATTCAAAACTGCCTTAAGAACAGATTTGATGAATTAGACTCTAATGACTAAAGATCAGAAGAGTTGTGCGATGACATCAAGAATGTCATACAGAAAGAAAGCAAAGCATCATTAAAGAGACAGAAATAAAAGAAGAGGCCAAAATGGATGTCAGAAGAAACTCTGACATTTTATCTTAAATGCAGAGAAACTAAAGGAACCTGAATAGTTAGGTTATTATAAAACAAAAAAAGCGGAACAGAAAATTTCAAAGGGCTGTTAGTAAAGTATTATGAAATATGCAAAGACCAGGAGTCAGCAGCAGTAGAACAACAATCAGCATTTTTCGAGGTGAAAGAACTGAAGAAAAAAATTCAAGCCTGCAGTTTCAATATTGAAGGATAATATGGACAAAATATTGAATGATGAAAGATGCCTCAAAAGAAGATAGAGCCACTGTATGAAAAAGAACTGGTCAACATTCGACCATTTTAAGAGGAAGCATATGATCAAGAACTGATAGTATTAAAGGACAAAATCCAAGTTACACTAAAAGCATTGGCCAAAACCAAGTCTCCAGCAATTGATGGAATAACAACTGAAATGTTTCAACAAACTGATGCAGCTTTGGCAGCACTGACTAATATACGCAAAGATATTTGAAAGAGATCCAGATTTGTGCTTAATCCCCCCCAAAAAAGTGGCCCAACTGAATATGAAATTGTTGAACAATGTCAATAATATCACACACATAAAATTTTGCTGAAAAGAATTTTTAAAATGATTGCAGTAGTACATCAACAAAAATTCAAACCAAATGGAGAAGAGGACATGGAATCATATCATTGCTGATATCTGATATCAGATATCTCAGATGGATCTTGGCTAAAAGAAGTAAATATCAGAAAGATCTTTACTTGTGATTTATTAATTATACAAAGCCATTCAACTGTGTGGATAATTCTCAAAGAATGAGAATTCCAGACATTTAATTGTGCTTATGCAGAACCTATATATAGACCAAAAGGTAGTTTTTCAAACAAAAGAAGTAGATACCATGTGGTTTAAATTCAGGAAAGATGTGCGTTAGGGATGTATCCTTTCATGAAAATTACAAAATTATTTACTAAGCAGATAATCTGAGAAGTTAAATTTATACAGAAGAGCATGACCTCAGGATTGAATGAAGGCTCTTTAACAATCTGTGATACACAAATGACACAAATTTGCTTACTGAAATGAATGCAAAGAGGATTTGAGGCATTTACTGATGAAGATCAAAGACTACAGCCTATAGTGCAAATTACAACTCAGTGTAAAGAAAACAAATATCCTCATAACTGGATCAATAATCAACACCATAATAAACAGAGAAAAGATTGAGGTTGCTTTTCAATGATTTCATTTACTTAGATCCATAATCAATGATCATGGATGCAGAAATAAAACTGTTTTATAGTGGACAATTCTGCTGCAAAAGACTTCTTTAAAGTGTTCAAGAGCAAAGTAGTCAGTTTGAGAATTAAGGTGTGCCTAACCCCAACCATGGTATTTTCTCATATGCATGTGAAAACCAGACAATGAATAAGAAAGACAAGAAAGAACCAACTGAAACCTTTGAATTAGGGTGTTTACAAGAATATTGAAATTATTGTAGACTTCTAGAAGAACAAACAAATCTACCCTCGAAAGGAGTACAGCCAGAATGCTCCTCGGAAGAGATTTCTTCTCATGTACTTTGAACTTATTATCAGGAGGGACCAGTCTCTGGAGAATATCATGCTAGGTAAAGTAGAGGGTTCATGAAAAACGAGGAAGACACTCAACAAGATGGATTGACACAGTGGCTGAAACAATGGGTTCAGACATAACTCTCACTGAGAGGATGGTACAGGACTGAACAGTGTTTTGGTACAAAGGGTCACCATGAATCAGAGCCAACTTGATGGCACCTAACAGCACCATGGGCAAAAATGCTGCAATATGCAGGAAGTATCAAATGAATACAGAAGGAATACCTGGAGTCACTGTGCCAATAAGAATTGGTGCATATGATCAAGAACCCATGGTATTGAAGGAAGAAGTCCAAATTGTATCAAAGGCATTGTTGAAAAACAAAGTTCCAGGAATTGATAGAATACCAACTGAGATGCTTCAATAACCAGAGACAAGGCTAGAAACGATCACTTTACTATCCTAAGACAGTAGGGAGACATCTACCTGGCCAAATCAACTGGAAGAGATCATATCTGTGCCCATTCCAAAGATGATCCAGTAGAATGTATAAATCATTGAACAATATCATAAAAATCACATGCAAATCAAATTTTGTTGAAGATAGTTCAAAAAAAGGTTACATCAGTATATAAGAAAAAAACTGCCAGAAATACAAGCCAGATTCAAAAGAGGATATGAAACAAGACTTATCGTTACTGATATCAGATGGATCTTCATTTAAAGCAGACTACCAGAAAGATGTTTACCTATGTTGTATTGACTATGCATAAATATTCCAGCATGTGAATCTTAAAAAATGATGGATAATATTACAAGAAAAAATGAGAATTCCAGAACATTTAATCGTATTCATGTAGAAGCCGTATGAGGAAATTCAAGCAGAGTAAGGTTTTGTGGTTTAAAATAAGAAAAGATGTGTATCAAGGTTGTATCCTTTCACTACACTATATCAATCTGTTTTCTGAGAAAATAATCAGAGCAGTTAGACTCATTAATGACTGGTAATATGCAGATGAAACAACTTTGCTACAAGTGAAGGGGACTTGAATCTCTTACTGGGAAGATCAAAATTATAGCATTCAATATATGCCACATGTCACTGTAAAGAAAACAAAAATCTTCATAATGGGACCAATAAGCGTCTTAATAAGCAGAGAAAAGATGAAGTTGACAATGATTTCATTTTAATTAGATCCACAATCATGAAAGCAGCAGCCAAGAAATCAAATGATATATTACATATTAAAATCTGCAGGAAAAGATCACTTTAAAATATTAAAAAGGAAAAAAAAAAATGTCACTGTGAGAACTAAAGTGGGTCTGTCCCAAGCCATGATATTTTCAATTGCCTCATATAAATATGAAAGGTAGACAGTAAATAAAGAACACCAAAGAAGAATTTGATGCATTTGAATTCTGTTGTTTGGTGAAGAATACTGACTATACCAGAGAATACCTGAAGAATGAACAAATCTGACTTTGAAGAAGTACAGTCAGAATGCTCTTTAGAAGTAAGGAAGACAAGATTTCATCTCATGTACTTTGGACATGAAGGAGCTCTGGTAGCATAGTGGTTACAAATTGGACTGCTAACTTCAAGGTCAGCAGTTCAAAACTACCAGCTGTTCCAAGGGAGAAAGATGAGGCATAGAAACCCTGTACAGGATCGCTATGAGTCTGAACCGACTCCACAAAACATAACAACAACAACAACAACAACTTTGGACATGTTGCAAAGAAGAACCAATCCCAGGAGAAAGACATAATGCTTGGTAAAGCAGAGCATCAGCAATAAAGAGGAAGATCCTCAGTGAGATGGATTGACACAGAAGCTGCAAGCATAGCAAAGATTGTGAGGCTAGCACAGGACTGAGAAGGGTTTCCTTCTAAACTATATAGGGTCACTCTGATTGGCAACCAAGACACTGGCATCTGTCAACAACTACAACATTCTACCACTAATTAATTGTTGTCTTCTTTGTTGTTTTGGGGTTTTTTTGTTGCCTTCTTTTGAAGGTCATTTGTTAAGTGTCAAAATCCTTGGTTTGAGCATGACACAAAGTCCACAGTGCCTTTCTAGAAGGGAAAACCTACTAATGTCTGAGAGCATAGGCTGGTATGATATTAATATATTAAGAGAAGTTAAAGGGTAAACGGAGAATCAAGAAGCAAAATTTCTTATTTCAAAATAGTTGCAGATTATGTGATATAGAGTTTAATTGAACATAGATTTTATTCACTTGCCCACTTTCTTCAGTTAGTAGTGATCTGTACTTAGAGCTATACTGTGAATATGGAGTCCACATCTGGCCATTGGAGGAGAAATGGAGTAGTGGCACAGGTAATATGTATTTTCTGAACCTGCTTTATGGGAAGAACACAGCATTTGGAACTGCAATATCTAGATTTGAATCCAGGCTCTGCCTCTTTAAGGTCTATGATCCTGTCTGTGCATATCACAATACCTCTATGATCTTTAGTTAGCAAATTTTGAAACAAAAAGTAATATTAGAATTGATCAGGATACAGTTGCAAGCAAACAGAAAAGCTTCTGCATACGTTAAATAGAAATACTTTTTTGTAGATGTTGTTAGTTGTCACTGAGTTGGCACCAACTCATGGCCTTATGTACAAGTATAACAGAACAAAACATGGTCTGGTCCCACAACATCACGATGAACTTTGATATATTCGAGCCCATTCTTGCTGCTCTTGTATCAGTATGTCTCATCATTGAGAGTTTCCTTTGTATTTTCTGACACTTCACCAAACAGTATGTCTTTCCTTAGCAATTGGTCTCTCTTTATGAGGTTTCCTCTTTTAGTGAGACAAAATCTTGACATTATTGCTTTTTAGTAGGATAAGCACGGGACTGTGAACCACAAGGTCAGCAGTTCAAACCCTAAACAGGGTTGCTATGAGTCAGCACTTGACAACAACAGTAGTATTCCAGTTGTATGCCTTCGAAGACAAATCTGTTTTGTCCTGGTGTGGTGCTGTAGAATAAGCACTGGACCACGAGGCCAGTTTGACCTACAAAGTCAGTGGTTTAAACTCACCAGTCGCTCCTCAGAACCATTATACAGGGTAGCTATGAGTCAGATTTGGCTGGATGGCACTTAACAACAACTGTATATTAGATATTATCCCCTAACACCACAGTTAGAATGCATCAATTCTTCTACTGTCTTCCTTTTTCATTGTCTAACATTTGAATACAAATTAGGCAATTAAAAGACCATGGCTTGGGTCAGGTGCACTTAATCATCAAAGTGATATCTTTCTTATTAAATTATAACAAATTCTTTTACAGCTGATTTGCCCAATACAATATGCCTTTTGATTTCTTGACTGCAGTGTTCCTGAGAGTTTATTGTTTCTCCAAGTAGAATAAAATAATTGACATCATCAACATTTTCTCCATTTATCATGATGCTGTTCAACAGTTCAGTTGTGAAAATCTTTGTTTCCTTCACATTCAGGTGTAAATATTCAGATTTCTTGACTGATGTTTCCATGAATGTTGACTGTGGACACAAGTAAAATGAAATCTTTGACAACTTCAAACTTTCCTTGGTTTATAATGATCTTATTTATTGGTTTAGTTGTTAGGCTTCTTGTTTTCTTTAAATTGAGTTGCCGAAGGCTGTAATTTGATCTTCATCAGTAAATTCTTCTAATTTTCATGGTTGTGTCAGCTGCATGGTTGTTAATGGGTGTTTCATCAATCCTAATGTCATAAGGTCCAGCTGCTCTGATTATTTGTTCCACACATAGATTAAACAAGTAAGGCAAAAGGATACAAGCCTGCCACACATCCATTGATATCTGAACCATGCAGTATCCTCTTGTTCTGCTTGAACATGCCTTGATCCATGTGCGAGTTCTGCATGAGCATAATTAAGAGTTCTGGAATTCCCATTCCTTATAATGCTATCTGTCTATCTATCTATCTATCTATCTATCTATCTATCTATCTATCTATCTATTTATCTATATTTTTTATGATCCACATACTCAAATGCCTTCACATAGTTGATAAAAGACAAGTAAACATCATTATGAACTTTTCTGATTTCGTCAAAGTTTCATACAACACTAGCAGTGCTATCCCTCCTCATTCTATGTCCTCTTCTGAATCTGACTTGAATTTCTAGCAGTTTCCTGACAATGTATGCTTGCAGTTATTTTTTTAAAGTATTTTCATCAGAATTTTGTTGGCATGCAATATTAATGACTTGCTCTGTAATTCCTGGATCCAAATTATTGTTCAAATGAATTAGGATACCGTCAATGAGAGGGATTGGCACAATAACCATAGCAAAGAATCAAATATACTAATGATCACAAAGATGGCACAGGATTGATTAGACAATATTTCATTCTGATACACATGAGGTTGTCATGAGTCAAAACTAACTTGACAGCAACTGGCAACAACAACATCGGGGTACAATTACAGACAACAATAAAGCATTTGGCCACATTTACAGAAATAGATTATTATTCAATATTAAGTACCTTGCAGCTCTGGGTTGACTTCCAAGAACAATTCCGAGTCCTCATTATCACCCTACTTCTGTCATGATCATAGGCATACAAGAGGGTGCCAGATTAAAAAGCCACTGAATGACAAACCACACTATCTATGCTATCGATTTCTTCATCAAAACATATGTCTACTTTACTCAGTTCTGAATCAAAATCTCCCGAGAGTACCTTTGATTGCTAGAACCTAGAACACATGCAACTCTTTAGCTGCAAAGAAATCTGAGACACTGATATTTTATATTTCTAACATGTCTAGTGCAGTCGGGAAATGTGTAGGCTACTAAGAACCTGTGATGTTCACATGGTCACATGGTCATATATATTCATCAAAACCCATCTGTCAACTTTGTGACACTGTGTTAGCTTGAATATTGTGTGATACTGAAAGCATACCACTGGTATTTAAAATACCAGCAAGATCACCCTTGGTGAACAGGTTCAGTGGAGCAAGTCATCACTACAACTACAGAAATTGTTAGCAGCTGACACCTTTTAGTTGTTGTTAGGTACCACAGAGTCAACTCTATATACAACACTTCCTGGTCCTACACCATCCTCACAGTTCTTGTCATGCTTGAGCCCATTGTTGCAGCCATTGTATCAGTACATCTCCTTGAAGGTCATTCTCTTTTTCTCTGTCTCTCTATTTTACAAAGCATGATGTATTTCTCCATAGATGGGTCTCTCCTGGTAACACATCCAAAGTATGTGAGAGACAAAGCTCTACCATCTTTGTTTTCAAGGACTATTTTGGTTACATTTCTTCAAAGAGAGTTTTTTTTGTTGTTGTTTTTTTTTGGTTGTCTTCTGGTAGTCTGTGGCACTTTCAGTATTCTTTACCAACACCATAATTCAAATGCATCAATTCTTCTTTTGTCTTCCTTAATAGTTGTCTGAGTTTTGCACACATATGAGGCAATTGAAAATCCATGGCTTGAGTCAGCTACACCTTAGTCTTCAAAGTGTCGTCTTTAACATTTTAAAGAGTTCTTTTCAGAAGACTGCCTAATAGAATATGTTGTTTTATTTTTTGACTGCTGCTTCCATGACTGTAGATTATGGGTGCAAGAAAAATAAAATCTTTGATAACTTCAGTCTTTTCTTGGTTCATCGTGGTATTATTGTTCCAGTTGTTAAGATTTTCATTTTCCTTGTATTGAGGTGCAATTCATGCTAAAGGCTGAACTCCTTGATCTTTATCAGTAAGTAAGTACTTCAAGCCTTTGATTCTATTAACAAGGTTGTGTCATCTGCATGCCACAGATTGTTGATGAATTTCCTCCAATCCTGATGCCATGGTTTCTTCATATCATCCATTTTCACTGGTTATTTACTCAACATACAGTTTGAATAAGTACGGTGAAAGGATACAACCCTGATGCACACCTTTCCTCTAACAACTGTCTCATGAGCACAATTATGTGGTTGGAATCTCCATTCATCTCAATGTTATCCATAATTTATTCAGATCCACATAGTCTAATGTTTTGCATAGTCAATAAGACACAAGCCAACATCTTTCTGATATTCTCTGTATTCAGCCAAGATCCATTTGACATCAGTATTGATATCCTTCATTTTACATTCTCTTCTGAATCCAGCTTGAATTTCTGTCAGCTCCCTGTCAATGTATTGCTGCAACTGTTTTTAAATTATCTTCAGCAAAATTTTACCTGCATGTGATATTAAAGATATTATTAAATGGTTTCTGCATTCTGTTGGATCACCTTTCCTTGGGATGTCGATCTCTTCCACTTGATTGGCCAGGTAGCTGTCTCCCAGATTTCTTGGCATAGATGAATGAGTGCCTCCAGCACCATATCAGTTTGTTGAAACATTTCAGTCTTTATTCCATCTGTACCAGGAGCCATGGGCTTGTCAGTGCTTTCAGTGTAGCTTGGATTTTTTCCTTCACAAAAATGATTCTTGATCATATTATACCTCTTGAAATGGTTGAACATTAATTATATCTGGTACAGTTACTCTTTATATTCCTTCTGTCTCTTTTTGATATAGCATGCATCATTCAATATTATGTCCATATTTTTTTTGGTCAACATTTGAAGTTGAGGCTTGAATTTTTCCTTCAATTCTTTCAACTTGAAAAGTGCTGAGCATATTCTTCTCTTTTGGTTTTCTAACTTCAGGTCTTTGCCCATTTCATTATAATATTTTACTTTGTCTTCTGGAACTGCTCGTTTACATTCTGTAGTTGAATTAATTTTCTGAGAATTTCTATAAGTTGATGAGTGCTACCTTGTCCAAGATCAAGCTCTCTTTGATCTATATAAAGGTATAAAAGTCCAGACGCTTTGCCCCAAGGCATGATATATCTGAAGAATCTTCCTGACTCCAAAACTCTTCGTGCAGTTGATAGAGTTGTTCCTTGTGACTGCCTCACAGTTTAACTCTTTTTTTCTGTCTAGTACTATGCTCTTTATTCTCTCACAGCTATTGATCTCATGATAATGCTCCAAACATTTTCCTGGGGTCTAATCTCCATCCTGTCATCCCTGTCCTGATGAACCTGACCTAGAATGGACATATTAGAAGTAGACTGGAATAAAGTTTGAGCAAATCCATATTCACCACAACTTCTTATGAGTACTAAATGTTAAAATGAACACAAATTATTCCAGGATCTAGCATAGCTCCTGGCTCATGGTGAACCAATAAAAATTTAATTAGTAGTAATTATGACCTAACTGACATTGTTTCTCTGCTAGTCATAAGGTTTTCAGTGACTAAATATTCAGAAGTCGTTCGTCACTCCTTCTTCCTAGTCTGTCTTCATCTGGAAGCTCATCAGAAATCTGTCCACCATGGGTGACCCTGCTAGTATTTAAAATGCCCGTGGCGTTGCTTCCAGAATCTTAGCAACTCACAAGCCATCACAGTATGACAAATGTGTTTGAGGAACCAAAAGAACCAACAGATCTGTGTTGGAAGAAGTGCAGCCAGAGTGCTCCTTGGAGGCCAGGATGGCCAACTTCGTCTCTCATACTTCGGACATATTGTCAGGAGGGACAAGTTGCTGGAGAAGGATATCATGCTTGGTAAGGTGGAGGGTCAGAGAAAAAGAAGACGACCCCCAGAGAGATGGATTGGCAAAGTGCCAGCATCAATGGGCTAAAGCATGGCAACAGCACTGAAGTCGGCCTAGGACTGGGCAGTGTTTCATTCACAGGGTAGCTATGAGTTGGTACCAACTCGATGGCACCTAATAACAACAACAACAACATGATCTAACTAAGATTTATTGAGCCTTATATAACCATACCTATTCTTATGAAAAAAAGAGGCAGTAGGGGATACTGCTATAACATAGAAGGCAATATGGTGATAGAAATAGAGACTGGAGTAATGCAACAATAAGCCAACGGATGCTGACAATCATCAAAACCTCCAAGAGGCAAAGAAAGGATTCTCCCCTGAAGTCTTCAGGAGGAAGCAGCCTTGTTGACATTTTAATCTTACTTTCTAAGATTTGTTTTAGACTTCTGGCTTCCAGATGTATAAGAGAATAAATTTCTGTTTTAAGAAGCTAGTAAGTTTGTGTTCATTTATTTTAAGAAACTGGCACAAGCCATGGGAAATTAATGCATTTTCAGTAGAAGATAAAAGCATACATTGGTTAAATTGGAGTTAGTTCGGGCTACGAACCGCAAGGTCAGCAGTCAGAAACTACCAGCTGTTGCACAGGAGAAAGTTGAGGCTTTCTGCTCCCGTAAATATTTACAGCCTCAGAAACCCTGCACACGGTCACTCTGAGGCGGAACCAACTCCACGGCACAGAGCCACCACCACTCATTTGAGATGAATAGCAAGATACTAATAAAAATGCCAAAGACATTGGCCTTGAATTTAGACTCCCTGTCATCTTCCACTTCATCTCACATAGACGGTGTCTATGTGGGGAATGACATTCAAAGATACAGTAAATAAATACTCTGTAAGAAGTCTTAATAAGTAAAATAGCTCTTGTCAAAATTTAATTTATGGGAGTTATAAGTTATACACAATCCAAGGCAACTAGTAAATTATACACAATAAAATTCAACTTTAAATTTCAGAGGAGCATTTTCTGTATTCCACTTAACATGTGGTCTTGAATATTCTTACAAAGAACTAGAGTTGAGCAACAATAGGCCCAAACACAGATAGAGAGTATCAGCTTTCATATGCTAATCATTCATTGAAGGTTATAAACATGGGAGGAAACCCTCCATTATAAGACCAGAAGATGTCTTCTAAATATAGAGACTCTTGCTCCATCCCAGCATTCTCTTCCCTTAAGCCCTTAAGTCAGCCAATTTTTTTTTTTTAATTGGAACTAAGTAGATAGACAGAAATAAATACAAATTTTTCCTGCTTACTTATAAATACAAACAAGCTTGGCAACAGCTATGGTGTGAGTTGGGAGTAGAGGGAAACTGTCACTTTCTGGGCAATCTTAAATCCCAATCTCAAGGAAGATTGCAACTGAAGAAAAGTTAGAAAGCGGGTGACCTAGACCAGTGCTTCTCAAAGAACATCTGGTGAAGAGAGGTTTGTGTTTTGTTTTGTGTTTTTGTTTGTTTGTTTGTTTTGTTTTGTTTTGTTTTCATTTTCAACTCATCAGGGTCCAATATTCTGGTAAAATACAATCTAAATTAATTACTAGAAAAAAATGAAATAGAAGAAGACATAAAAAATTCAAGCCTTTAAAAAATAAAGTATCAGTCAACAAGTATAAATTACACTTTCAAAATGCAATAAAATTTCTTTAACTTTTCTTTTAGTTTCTATGCTTTCTGTAGTACAAATAACATTTGCGTGAAGATCATCCATGTGCTTGAAAGGCATTTTCCAGAGGCACATCCCAGTACCATATGCAAGAATTTACATTTTATTAAGCAAGCAACCTGAATGTTAGAACACTAGACACTGAAGATAGTATAAGCATTGGACTGGGTCGACAGTTTAAACCCACCAGCCACTTCTCAGAACTCCTATGCAGGGTCGCTATGAGTTGGAATTGACTCGATGACACTTAACAACAACAACAGAGATTGAGGACTAGTTCTTTAGCTAAAAAAGAATACATTTATAAAACAAAGTAATTCTCTTCCTTCCAAATGAAATCAATTAAACAATTTCTAATTAGTTCGAAACTACTAGTTGTTCCACAGGAGAAAGATGAGGCTTTCTGCTCCCATAAAGATTTGCAGCCTCGGAAACCCTGTACAGGGTGACTATGAATCAGAACAGACTCCACAGCACATAACAACAACAACAACAATTTTGTTTTATATCTGCTAGAGATTCATAACTATACATTAATGTTAGCGTGTACTTAAGTGTGATGTTTTTATACTTCATCTACTTTCAGTTAAAGTACCACTGTTTTCAAAGTAAGCATTTTTTGTTTTTTTGTCATCTTTATTACAGAAATCGTTTGGCATGGAAAATGTCGGATAAACATCAGGAGAAGAGACACAATGACTGACTTTAGGAAAACGACACTGGACCTAGAATAACCAGAAATCATTTGGGATTCATTTAACTCTGGCTTAGTGAAAGGACTAAGATTAATGCACCTAGAAACTGAGTTATCAGTATCAAGCAGCTGTAGAGTGACTATTTCTGATGATTCATTTTGTCAAGAGCATAAGTTACAATATAATTTCTCCCTACGTTTCTGAAATCCCTTGATCTAAATGGACATATCTTTATGTTGCCATCCAAAACTCTCAATTCAATTAATTCTATCATAAATACCGTACTGTTGTTGTTGCTTAGCCCTTTCTTGCTTCAGAACAAAAGGATTGCATAAGAATTGAATCTTTGTGACCAAGGTAGCATCATTTCGAGGGATGGTATAGACCAAAAGAGAGAATAATTAAAATGTCCATTTTTATAGCGTTTTATGGGTTAGAGAAAAAGAGGAAGACACCCCCTCCCCCCCAATGAGATGGCTTGGCCAAGTGGCAGTGTCAATGGGCTCAAGCATGGCAACAATAGTGAGGTTGGCCCAGGATCAGGCAGTGTTTCGTTCTGCTATGCATAAGGTCTTTACGGGTCGGTACCGACTCAATGACACCTAACAACAACAACATCATCATTTTATATAAATGATTTCATGCATGTTGAAATCTACAGCAAGTAAGTGATAGAATCAGATTTGAACCCAGGTCAGCCTTGCTCCAAAGCCTATGATAGTCCCACTACATAATAGTATCGCCTACCCAAGAAGGTTTTATAAGTTCATTATAGAAGCATGCCTTTTATATCTATCGTGCTTGTTCATATGAAGGCTTGGGAATCTGTTACTTACTACCTATGAGACTGGACTGCAAATCACAAGGTCGGCAGTTCAAACCCAGCAGCTGCTCCTCGGAAACCCAATATAGGGTGGCTATGAATAAGAATTCATGGCACTTAACAACAGCAACATACTCTGTCTAGAATCACATGACCTTCATATACAAGAGCTTAGGCACAATCTCATAGGAAGTAGGTTACCAGGCATATCCACAAAAAGGGTTTCTCCACAGCCTTTTGATTTGGATATTCTTACAAGATCAACTAACCATCTGTCTCAGGCTCATCGACATAGCTGATGAGCCTGATTTCACAATGAGAATCCCCTCTAATTCCCACTCATTGAAAGAATCCTGAGAGAACGAAGGTTCTATATAAATCTGCGTTTCTCAATCTTACCAGTCTTATAGTCTCCCTAGTACATGAGACCAGACAAATCCTGAGATACAAGAAGTCAACAGGACAACCCCAAAGTCAGTGAGCACTACAGTTGGGCAACCAGATAACCTAACATATTTTAAGAAAATCCTATGAAATGCTGCAAGACACGGAGAGGGTTCCTTTGTTGTTTTGCATTGAAATGATAGTTCTCAGTTACGTAAAACTCATTCTTCTTTTTGAACTGTATTTTATCATTGTCTTTCCTTGGCTGTTCCATAAGGTTATATATCATATACAAGAAGATATCTTGTTGTTCAGATGGTTAGGCGAGAGGATGGAATGTTGTTGTTGTTATGTGCCGTGGAGTCGGTTCCAAGGAATGGAATGCATCAGCACAATTTCCCTTAGACAGAATCTTGACAACAAATAATCCTTATGCCAGAGGTGGTCATAACAATTTGCTACCAAACGGTTCCTCCTTTATTTCCCCTCAAGAGTCCCCAAAGTCTGCCAAATTGCACTTAAAAAATAACATCCCAATTCTTTATTAGAAAGGTATGGAAAGGTGTTGTACTAAGATGGTAAAGTGAGTGGATACTCTACTTACTGCCCAAGCAGGTAACACACAAATAAAATGGCACAGCTGGTATCTGAGAACTCCAGATGGCAACTGAGGTATTAGAGGGTCAAAGTGAGTCCAGAAGTGCAGCAGAGGAAGAGCACAAATGACAAAGAAACTAGAAAAATCTACTGCTAACATTGCAATGAGCTAAAATGCTCATTGCAGCCACTTTGGGACATGGTTGGTTGACACTCCAGACTGGAAACACAAAAAGAAAGCTAATCTGAGCAAGCTAAAATTCAATTATTATATTTTTAAGGTGGTGCAAATTGGCATGGGAGTTTGTGGACTGAGCAATTTAGGTTAGGGTGAGGGGTGACTGTGGTAATATGACATAGTGATGTTGAATCTCCCTAAAACCTGAGACAGACATGTACTAGGAACAGGAGGAACTGCAAAAGGCAGCAGGATGAGGGGGATGCTTCAGATTGAAAGATGACAGAGAGGCACATGTAAGGAACACCATGAGAAAGCCTGTACAAGGACACCCAGGAGGGAAAGACATAGAGTACACCACCATCACTAAAGAAAAGTCAAGTCCCATTGTTTATATCTACACATGTAAAACAATCAACAGTCTTGAAGAAATCAAATGACATTAGGCATATCTGCTGCACAAGACCTCTTTAAAGTGTTCAAGAGCAAAGATGTCTGTTTGAGGACTAAGGTGCGCCTGACCCAAGCCATGGTATTTTCAATTACCTCATATGCATGTGAAAGCTGCACAGTGAATAAACAAGGCCATAGAAGAATTGACGCATTTGAGTTATAGTGTTGGAGGAGAATATTCAAAGTGCCATGGGCTGCCAAAAGAACAAACAGATCTGTGTTGAAAGAAGTACAGCCAAGGTGCTTCTTGGAAGCCAGGATGGCCAAACTTCATCTCTTATATTTTGGACATGTTATCAGGCGGAACCAGTCACTGGAGACTGGTTTGGTAAAGCGGAGGGTTGGAGAAAAAGAGAAAGACCCCAACAGGATGGATTGGCATAGTGACGGCAGCAATGGGCTCATGCATAACAACGATTGTGAAGTTGGCCCAGGACCGGGCAGTGGTTCATTTTGTTGTGCATAGGGTTACTGTGAGTTGATACCGACTCGATGGCACCTAGCAACAACAACAACATCCCTCCTGTGTTTGTTGTTGTTGTTGTTGTTGTTGTGGAGTGGGTTCCGACTCATAGAAACCCTTTACAGGGTTTCCGAGGCTGTAAATCTTTACGGGAGCAGAAAGCCTCGTCTTTCTCCTGAGGAACAGCTGGTAGTTTCAAACTGCTGACAGTCCGAGATTAGCAGTCTCATTGGTAACCACTACCACTACTGTGCTACCAGAATTCCTTTAAGTATATCAGAACTCCTGAAGCAGCACTGAAAAAAAAAAAAAAAGAAAAGAAAAATCTAAGGATACCAGTGCCCTCTAGTGGTTCTCAAGAGAAGACACCAAGGTCCCTGCTGCTGGGTCAATTCTAACTCATAGTGACTCTCTTGGACCGAGTGGAGCTACCCCACTAGGCTTTTCCAGGCCGGAGTCTTTGCAGAGGACTACTGGCACATCATACTCCCACAGAACGATAGGCGGATGTGGGTCCTGGACTTTCAGTAGGCAGCCAGGCACTTGGCTGCTGTGCCACCAATGTCCAGTCAGAAAATTTTCCTAAAAAACCATAATATGAACTTTAAAGTAAAAAGTAAAAGATAGCAAAAACTATAAATTGAAAAAAAAGCATAACACACAAAATTACAAAATGGATGCATAAAAAGCAAAATAGAAAGAAGAGGAAATTTCTCCTACAAAGGCCAGACCAATGAAAATAACTGATAATTTTTCTAATTGTTGGAAAGTGCCATAGAGTGGATTCTGATCCATAGTGCCCTTGTATAGGGTTTCCAAGGAGCAGCTGGTAAGATTGAACCGCCGACCTTGCAGTTTGACGCATTAATCCACAGCGCCACACCAGTATTCCATTTTTTTTTTTTTTTTCCCCCTAAAGGAGCTCTGGTAGCGTAGTGGTTACGAATCGGGCTGCAAACCTCAAGATCAGCAGTTCGAAACTACCAGCTACTTTGCAGGAGAAAGATGAGGCTTTCTGCTCCCGTAAAGATTTACAGCCTTGGAAACCCTGTTCAGGGTCGCTATGGGTTGGAACCGACTCGACGGCACTTAACAACAACAACAACATAGTTGCACTAAATATATTTAAAGAAAGCAAAAAGCACAGCACACAGAATACAAACTAGTGGACATCAGTAAATGGAGAAATGAAATAAGAGACTCAAAAGAGGAAATTAAAAACATCAAAAAAAAACAACTACTAGATTGAAGAATAAGGCAACTGAATTAGAAAAAGCAGATGAAACACTAATCCACAGAGTTGAACAAGCACAACATAGAATAGATGAACTAGACAAACAAATAACCACACTTATCAAGCCACAAGAGAAAGAAGAAAAAAGAACAAAGAAAAGCGGACAAACCAAAAGGAAATAGGGGATTCAATTAAGAAATCTAGCTTCAGAATTAGTGGAGTCCGAGAGCAGTATGACAGAAAACAATAAAGGCACAGAAATGATTTACCAAGAAATAATCAGATGATTTCCCAGACATGAATAGAGAACCAAGTATGCAAGTACAGGAAGCTACACAAACCCCAATAATAAGAGACACAAAACAATGAACTCTCTGCCATATCGTAATAAAATTATTGAAAACCAGAGATAAGGAAAGAATTCCAAAAGCAGCAAGAATAAAGCATAGTGTAACGTACTAAGGGTTTTTCATAATGATTTGTATGGATTTCTCCGCTAAAACTCTTAGATGTCAGAGACAATGACGCAACATATATAAAATACTGAACAGAAATCATTGACAACAAAGAATTCTTTACCCAGTGATATTATAATTCAAAAAACAAGGAAGAAATCAAGACACGCCCAAACATAAAGTAGCTCTGGGAATTTGCAACTACCAGACCAGCTTTGCAAATATTACTTAAGAGAATACTCCAAATGGAAAGGCAAGAACATAAAATAAATATGCATATCTAAATCTGGGGAAAACTAGATAAAAATAAGAGGAAGAGATACCTAAAAATGCAGTAACACTGGCCAGGCAACTGTAAGGACCAAGCATATATGAAGGAGCTTCAGAAAATTATGAAAAGATTCCATTTTTAAACAAACTTTTGAAATTCCTTGAATCATCATGAAATAAACTCAATAATCTCACAAACAATACAAAATTAAGTTTGCAAAAAATAAGCACAATGTAAACTTTTCAAATAGAGGTTGTATATTGAGGTTAATGAAAATATATCAATAAAAATAGGGAAGAGAGAAGTATATCAGGAATAGATTTAATATGCAAGATTGTATGATAACTGTTCTTCATATATTAAATAGTATTTCAGTTGAAAGTTGTGAAATGTAATATAAGTGATAACCAAGAAAATAACATTCCAAAGAAAGTAAAAAATTCATCACAAGAAAGCAAACAAATACAAAATACAAAAACCAGAATAAAAAAACAAAGAAGATATGAAACACTCATAAAAACAGTAGCAGAACATAGCCAGGAGGGCTTCAGCTGAGAGCAAGGATCCAACTGATATAAAGTGAGGGGAGATGCACAAGAATACCCAAACTTGTAGATAGCACCCATTCGACCTAGCTTTGATGGTTTGATGATCAGAACTCCACTAAAGGAAGATAAGAAAAGATTTTTTTTTTTTTAAATAAAGGAAACAAGTGTAAAGTACTACAATTTGATGAACTTGACCTATACTTATGGATGTGGTGGTGTTGGTTATGTGCCATAGAGTCGTTTCTGACTCAGTGACTCTGTACAGGGTTTCTGAGGCTGTAAATCTTTACAGGAGCAGAAAGCCTCATCTTTCTTCTGCGGAACAGCTGGTAGTTTTGAACTGCTGACGTTGTGGTTCTCAGCCTGATTTGTAACCACTACACTACCAGAGCGCCTTACTTGTGGATACAGTAGCTCAAAATACCAAGTATAAAAAAATGCCTTGCAACAAAAAAGAGTAGCTATGACCATACTGGTATCAGATCAAATAGACTTTAAATCAAAATCTATTACAGAAGATAAAGAAGGATATTGTTGTTATTGTTAGGTGCCATCAAGTCAGTACTGACTCATAGCAACCTTATGCACAGCAGAATGAAACACTGCCCGATCCTGGGCCAACCTCACTACTGTTGCCACGATTCAGTCCATCTATGCTGCCACTTGGCCAATCCATCTCATTGGGCGTCTTCCTCCTTTTCTATGACCCTCCACCTTATTACATAGGAATAAAAGGGTCAATTAAAAAAAACATAAAAATTATGAATATATATGCACCTAACAACAATGCACCAAATTAGTGAAGCAAACATGGAATATGAAAGAAAAAACAGACAACTCCACAAAATAGTAGGAGTCTTCAACACACAGAGTATCTAAAAATTAATAATAGGAAAAAACAATAAGGACATTGAGAACTTAAAATCATAAACCAATTGCACCAACACGTATATAGCACACTGCACCTAGCATCAGAATAATACAAATTCTTCTCCAGAACACTTGGATCATTTTTCCAGATTAAATCATATGCATATTTGTTGTTGTCAGGTGCCATTGAGTCGGAACCGACTCATAGCAACTCCATGCACAGCAGAACAAAACAATGTCTGATCCTGGGCCAACCTCACTACCGCTGCCACACTTGACGCCATCAATGATGCCACCTGGCTGATCCATCTCGTTGGGGATCTTCCTCTTTTTCTCTGACCCTCCACCTTACCCAGCATGACATCCTTCTCCAGTGACTGTTCTCTCCGGACAATGTGTCCAAAGTATGAGAGACGAAGCCTAGCCATCTTGGCCTCCAAGGAATACTCTAGCTGCACTTCTTCCAAAACAGATCTATTGGTTCTTTTGGCAGTCCACAGCACTTTCAGTATTCTCCTCCAACACCACAACTCCAAGGCATCAATTCTTCTACAATCTTCCTTACTCACTGTCCAGCTTTCACATCCATATGAGGTTATTGAAAATACCATGGCTTGGGTCAGGCGCACCTTAGTCCTCAAGCTGACATCTTTCCTATTCAACACTTTAAAAAGTTCCTGTGCAGCAGATTTGCCCAATGCAATACGTCATCTGATCTCTTGACTGCTGCTTCCACAAGTGTTGATAGTTGATCCAAGAAGAATGAAGTCCTTGACAACTTCAATCTCTTCTCCATTGATAAGAATGCTGTTTATTGGTCCAGTGGTGAGGATTTTTGTTTTCTTAACATTGAGATGTAATCCTTATCAAAGGCTGTGCTCTGTAATCTTCATAAGTATATGTTTCAAGTCCTCTTCACTTTCAGCAAGCAAAGTTGTATCATCAGCATATCACAGGTTGTTAATGAGTCTTCCACCAATCCTGATGCCACGTTTTTCTTCATAGAACCCAGCTTCTCGTATTATTTGCTCAGCATACAAATTGAACAAGTATGGTGAAAGAACACAACCCTGTCCCAAACCTTTCCCAATTTTAAAACATTCAGTGTTCCCATGCTCTGTTCGAACAACTGCCTCTTGATCCAGGTACAGATTTCTCAGAAGTACAATTAAGTGTTCTGGAATACTCATACTTCTCAATGTTGTCCATAGTTTGTCATGATCTGCACAACTACAACACAAAACAAGATGCAAGCAATTTAAATAGTCAAAACTCATACAAAGTATCTTCTCTGACCATAATGATATTGCACTACAAATAAAAAATGGGGGAAAATGAGGAAAGACTAAACAAATAAATGAAAACTGAATATTACTCTACTAGCATGTTGTTGTTGTTGTTATGTGCCATCGAGTCGGTTCCAACCCATAGCGACCCTGTATAGGGTTTCCGAGGGTGTAAATCCTTACGGGAGTAGAAAGCCTCATCTTTCTCCCGCGGTGCAGCTGGTAGTTTCGAACCGCTGACCTTAAGGTTCACAGCCCGATTCGTAACCACTACGCTACCAGAGCTCCTTACTCTACTAGCATAGTGGTTACAAATTGGGCTGCAAATGGCAAGGTCAGCAGTTTGAAACTATCAGCTGTTCCATGGAAGAAAGATAAAGCTTTCTGCTCCCGTAAATATTTACAGCCTCGAAAATCCTGTACAGGGTCGCTATGAATCAGAACTGACTCCACTGCACGTAACCACCACTACCATATTATTGTTGTTGTGTGCTGCCGAAACAGTTCTGATTTATTGCAACCCTGTATAGTGTTTCCAAGGAGCAACTTGTAAGTTTGAAACACCTACCTTGTGGTTACAGTTCTGTGCTTATCTTACAACACCACACCAAGAAGAAACCAAAAGTCCTCCACAATCCCGTGCCATCCTCACAATTAATGCTACAATTGAGCCTATTTCTGCTGCTGCTGTGTCCGTCTATTTCATTGGGAGTCTTCCTCCTTTTTGTTGACCCTCCAATTTACCAAGCATGATGTCCTTCTCCAGGGATTGGTCCCAAATTATAGCATGTCCATGGTATAAAAGACAAGTCTGGCCAGGTTGGCTTCTATGGAGCATTTTGGCTGCACTTCTTTCACCAGAGATTTGTTTGTTTACTGGTAGTCCATGGTAGTTTTAATAGTCAACACTGTAATTCAAATGAATTAATTCTTTTACAGTCTTCCTTATTCATTGTCCAACATTCAAAGGTATATGAGGTGATTGAAAATACTAAAGCTTGGGTCAGGCACACCTTATTTAGTCCTCAAACTGATTTCTTTGATCTTGAAAACTTTAAAAAGGTCTTTTGCAGCTGATTTGCTTCATGAAATAATTGGATTTCTTGACTGCTGCTTTCATGAATGTTGATTATACATCCAAGCAAAATGAAGTCTGACAACTTAACTCTTTTCTCCACTTATCATGTTATATATTTGGCCAGTTTTGACAAATAAATTTTTGTTTTCTTTATAATGAGCTTCAATCCATACTGAAGACTGTAGTTTTGATCCCAATTAAAATTTTAGGCTAGCAGTTCAAATGTATCAGTGGCTGTGCAGGAGAAAGATGAGGTTTTCTACTCCTAGAAAGATGTACAGCCTCAGAAACCTTAAACACAGTTCCTGTAAATTGGAACTCACTCAACAACACTCAGTAACAGCAGTAACAGCAGCAGTAGCAAGTATCTTAAGGCTTCTTTGCTTCCAACAAACAAAGTTTTATAATCAGCATATCACAGAATGTTAATGAGTCTTCCTGCAATTCTGTTGTTACGTTCATCCTCATATAATCCACCTCAGATTCTCTGCTAAATGCACAGGTTGAATACATATAGTGAAAGGATACAACACTGGTGCACACCTGTCCTGACTGTAAACCATTCAGTATCTCGAGCAACTGTATACAGATTCCTCATGAGCACAATTAAGTGTTCTGGGAAACCATTTCTTCACGGTGTTATTCATAATTTGACATGATCCACACATTCAAAGGCCTTTTCATAATCAATAAAGTATAAGTAAACATCTTTCTGGTATTCTTCCATTTTAGTCAAGATCCATATGAGGTCAGCAATGCTATCCCTTATTCCATGTCCTCTTCTGAATCTGGCTTGAATTTTTGGTGGTTCCCTGTCAATTTCTGTTGTAGCCATTTTTAAATAACCTTTAGAAAAATTTTACATTTTTGTGCTATTAATGATAGTGTTCGATTATTCCCTCATTCTGTTGGGTCACCTTTCTTTGGAACGGGCACAAATATTCCAAGTGGTTAGCCAGATAACTGTCTTCAAAGATTCTTGGCATAGATGAGTCACAGCCTCCAGTCTTTTATCAGCTGGTTAAAAGATTTCTATTTGCAATCCATCAACCCTTAGAGCCTTGTTTCTGCCAATGCCATAAGTGCAGCTTGGACTTTTTCCTCCAGTACCATCAGGTCTTGATCAGACTATGCCTCTTGAAATGGATGAACATCAACCATTTATTTTTAGTTCACTGACTGTTTATTCCTTCCATTTTATTTTGATTCTTTCTGCATCATTCAACAATTTGCCTTTAGAATCCTTCAATATTGCAAGTGAGGTTTCGATTTTTTTCTTCAGTTCTTTCATTTTGAAAATGGTGAGCGTATTCTTCCTTTTGATTTTCTAACTCCGGGTCTTTATATATTCCATTATAATATCTTACTTTGTCTCCTAGAGCTTCCCTTAGAAAATTTCTGCTCAGTTCCTTTAATTCTTTATTTCTTTAATTCACTTTAGCTTCTCTACACTGAAGTGCAAGTTTCAGAGTCATTTTTGAAATCCATTTTTTTCTTTCTTTCTTTCCTGTCATTTTAAGGACTTTTTTGCTTCATCCTGAATGATGTTCTTGATGTGATCCCAGAGCTCTTCTGATCTTCAATCGTTAATGCCTGATGCATCAAAACTGTTCTTGAAATGGTCTCTAAATTCAAGGTGGGATACATTCAAGGTCATATTTTATATCTCATTGGCTTGTTTTAATTTTCTTCAATTTCAGCCCAAACTTACGTAGGAACAATTGATGGTCTAGTCCACAGTCTGCCCCAGGCCTTGTTTGGGCTGATAATATTGAGATTATCAACCATCTCTTTGTACAGATCTAGTCAATTTTATTCCTGTAAATTCCATCTTGTAAGGTCCATTATAAAGTTTTATGTTATTTAAAAGGATTTTTGCAATTAAGCCTTTGTTCTTGCAAAATTCTATCATGCAATCTCCATTATTTCTATTACCAGGATTATATTTTCCAACTACTGATCCTTTCTCTTTGTTTCCAACCCTTGCATGCCAATTGCAAGTAATTATCAATACATCTTGATTGCAAGTTTGATCAACATCTGACTGAAGATGTTTGTAAAATTCTCAATTTCATCATCACTGACTTTAGTTGTCGGTGTGCAAATTTGAATAATAGTGGTTTAACTGGCTTTTCTTACAGGTGTATTGATATTATCTTGTCACAGACAGTATTGTACTTCAAGACAGATGTTGGTATATTCTTTTCTATGTTGAATATGACACCATTCCTCTTCAATTTTTCATTCCCATTGTACTAAACCATGTGATTATCAGATTCAAAATGGCCAATACCCATCCAGTTCAGCTCACTAAATTCTAGGATATTGATGTTTATGCATTCCATTTCATTTTTGACAATTTCCAATCCTCCTAGATTCATGCTTCATACATTCCATGTTCCAATTATTAATGGATACTAACAGCTGTTTCTTCTTATTTTGAGTTGTGTCCCATTAGTAAATGAAGGTCCCGAAGACTTTATTCCATTCACGCCATCATTATCAACTCTAGAAGCTGAGAATACAGCTCTTCCCCAATCGTATTTTGGGGGCCTTCCAACCTGAGGGGATTAATTTCTGGCACTATATCTGACAATATGATGGTGCTCTTCCTCATGCTTCAATATTCAAATTTATCATAAAGAGAGTGTTCTACTGCTACTAATAAGGTTTCAGTGACTAAATATTCAGAAGTAATCTGCATCTCCTTCTTCCTAGTCTGTCTTCATTTGGAAGCTCAGCTGAAACCTTTCCAGTGGGAGCGGCATTACTAGTGTTTAAAATACCTGTGGCATAACTTCCAGAATCACAGAAACATGTAAGCCATCACAAAGTGACGGAAGAGTGGTGGGCATGAGGAGTACCAGAGAAGAATTGATGTCTTTGGATTATGATATTGGCAAAGAATATTGAATATGTCATGAGCTTCCAGAAGAATAAGCTAATTTGTCTTGGAAAAAGTACAGCCAGAATGCTCTTTAGAAGGGAAGATGGCAAGTCGTAGTCTCATGTACTTTATGCATGTTATCAGGAAGGATTTGTTCCTGGAGAAGGACATTATGATTGGTAAGGTTTTGCAAAGAAGAGGAAGACCTTCAGCAAGATGCATTGACACAGTGGCTGCACTGATGTGCTCTAACATAATAACAATGAGAATGGCATAGGACAGGGCACTATTTTGTTCTTTTATACATAAGGTCACTATGGTTTAGACACAATAGCAACATTCCTTAGTGAAGTTTATTTGTATTCATCTTCATCAATGTTGCCTCTTCTAAAATATATTTTCTGTGTTATTGAAATTCTGTAAAATAAACAGATTAAATCACCTGGACATTCTGTCATCCTTAATGTTTGGATTAAAATGTCATTAAAATATCTGGAATCGATATATTATGGATCGTTTTCCATTTCTTCAAGCTCTTTTTTTTGGTCTATTTATGTAATGGTTGAATCTCCTTCTCAGATCTACAGCCAAGGGATAGATTGCCTGGCAAAACTGCTAGGCCAAAACTCAGCAGCTAGCCAGATATGTACACTGTCTACTTCTGCTTCTTAATAAGCATATACATCAATTAGATTTTTAAAAATTTAAAAATGAAGCTGAAATTTCTAAACCACTTGGATCATTTCACAGATCCCTCTCTCTCTGATCTTTTTTTCAAAGACTGTCATTAACATTTGCTTTAATCTAATATTTCTTGACCACAACATTGGGAGCTATAAAAAGAAAACCTTGTGAATTACTGAAGGCTCAACACCCTGCAAAGGCATTGCGGTGTTTCTAAGTATACAGTACTAAAATGTATATACTGAATGACTATTATATTTTAAACAACAGTTTAAGGAAAACAAAAAACAGGGGCCAGTTAATTCATTTTCCAATTAGACTATTCTATGGATTTTAGGTAAATAACCAAAGATCATATCTGTGAGTCGTAGTCATTATCATAAACATTTACAGTTGCTACCTAAGTTTGAGCACAGAGAAAGCGATGAACTGCTCGTTAAGTCTAATTGAGAAATCTAAACACACCAATAGGTTAACCTAACACTGAGAGTTACCCTTTCAATAAATGACTGAGGAACCGTATTCATTAAGAACACATTTGAGCTGTGAGCAACAACGCTTCAGATATAAGTTGTGTGGACATTTAACCAGAGTGATTCTCCCAGGGATTCCATACCAGAAAAGAATTATCTCTAATTTAAGAACTATCTTCTCATCTCTTAAGGTTCACAGAGTCCACACTAAGCTCAACGCTCTCCTCTGTGCCAACAGGCGAGGCATTTTCTTTTTCCACAAAAAGATCTGTAAACATTGAGTCATCTGTATGGATAACTTTTCTTACATGTTGTTTTATTTTTTTAACCAAGAAAAAGTAAAACCACAGTTTAAACCAGTAGCAGCAGCCCAGAATTAATGAATAATTAAAGAAAAAAATAGGGTCTGAGAAAACCTGCATTGACAAATCACCCCACAGAGAGCAAAGATGAAAGGAAAGGGGTGTCATGAGGAATTACAAAGACAGACGAAAGGACTATTTTTAAAAGAATCTTATGAAACACCTTATAATTCACTTAAATTGCCTCTAATTTTAGATAAGAAGTTAATATGAGATTCATGGCATTTTGGTCAGAAAATTATGTGGGAACAAAGTCTAATGAATCTGGACATATTCCATCCTTAATTTGGAAAACGGCTAAAAATATGGGCACACTCACACACATTTGATCATCTGATTGCCATTGCAGGAGGACATCATATCCAGATAAATAAAAGCAATTAATTTCTGCTTCACCAGATTTTTGGAAGAGAGATATCCATAATATATATCACAGGAACCTGTAACTCAAGGAAGAAACTGGAAATACTAAAGAAGGTACTTCCATTTACTGTTAATGAAGAGATTACTGATTTGAAATAGAAGACTAAAACAAAGAATTAATCAGCCCCAATCCATTCCACAAGATTTGCTTAAAATTTATAAACAACTCTTGATATTTTAAAAAATTCTCTAGTACACACACACAAAAAAAGGTAGCATCTTATGAACTTAAGCTTTCTTTGACTTTCAAATAACATATTCATAAATTTCTAACAATAATCTGAGCAGAGAAGTGGAAGAAGGTGTACCACAATATGATTTTTTGGGATATCACTTCCCATCTCACCCCAAATGAAGCATATAGTGCACCAAAGTTTTGCGAACCATGTCAACACTCTTCTACTCCCTGCAAAGAACAGAGCACAAACGGATGGGGGCCTCGTTATTACAAGTGTCAAATTGATAAGAACTAAGTTAATATCACAATAAAGCCATTGGAGCAGTTGTAAGCAAAATTGCAAAATGTAGAGAAGAAGATTATATGTGATCATGACTATAGAAAAAAATCAAAGGAGCCCTGGTGGCACTGTAGAATATGTACTGGACTGTTAACTGTAAGGTCAGCAGTTCAAATCCACCAACTACTCCCTGGGAGAAAGATGAGGGTTTTTGCTTCCATAAAGACTTGCAACCTCAGGAAACCTAGATAGGGTTACTATGAGGCAGAATCAACTTGATGGCAGTAGGTTAATTTTGTGTTTTCATAGATAACTTGAATTGACCTAGATTGAATCATCTTTCAAAGTTAATGCCATCTATCAGTTTTGCAATCTTAGAGAAGTTGTTTTTCTTTAAAGTTCCATTTCCTCTTATACAAAAATTGGTATTTTAATATCTACCAGATAGGATTGTTAAGATTAAAGTACAAAAAGCGCATAAAAGCTTTATGGTGAACCCGACACATTCCACTGTTGTTAAATGCCCTGAGTTGGATTTGACTCATAGCAATTTACCAAAAAGGGAAACACTGCTTAGCCCTGTACCAACCTCACAATTGCTATGTTTGGGTCCATGGTAGTAGCCACTGTATGGCTCCATCTCATCGGGGGCCTTCTTTTCACTGACTCTCCACTTTATTGAGCAAGATGTCCTTCCAGGTCTGGTTACTCTTTTGTAGCATGTTCAAAGTATTAGAGACAAGGAATAATTGGCTGTAATACTTCTAAAATAGAGTTTTTGTTCTTCTGGCAGTCCTGGTATATTCAATATTCTTTTCCAACAACATAATTCAAATGCATTATTATTATTATTATTATTGCTGGCCTTCTTTATTCATTGTCCAGATTCTGTATGCATATGAGGCAACTGAAAATATCACAGCTTGGGTTCAGGTGCACCTTAATCCTCAGAGTGACATTTTTTTTTTTTCTTTTTTAATGTTTTAAAGAGGTCTTTTGCAGTTGTTTTTGTTTCTAAGTGCTGTCGAGTCAGTCCCAAGTCATAGAGACCCTGTATAGGGTTTCTAAGGAGTGACTGGTGAGTTTGAACTACCAACCTTTTGGTTCAAATAGATCTTGCAGTCCAGTGCCATACATATGAAAATAGCCTTCCATCTATAAAGACCCACATAGTCACATAGTAAATACTTTAGACTTTACGGACCTTGTAGGTTTTTTTTTTTTTTTTTTTTTTTTTTGCAACTACTCACTTCTGCCACTGAAGCTGTAAAGAAGACATATATGATACGCAAATAAATGAGCATCACGCATCACTGGGTTTCAGTAAACTTTATTTGTAGACAACGAAATTCAAATTTCATATAATTGTTGATGTAATAAGGCATTATTCTTTCTTGTTTTATTTTATTGAGCATTTGGATAAGTGCTGCCATTTTTATCTCAAATGATTATTTCAAGGTGTGTGTACCATCCTATTGTTATGATTCTCCTTATTGATTTGTCTAATGTTAGGCTGAAAAAAATAGCCATGAAGGGGAGTTCATTTCCAGAATGAAGGGTGAATCTGTGCCATAGTCTAGAGGATTCCATCAGTCTCAATCCAACTAGTAAGCCTGGTTGTTTTTGTTTTTTTTTTATGATTTTGACTTTTCTCCCACTGAATACAGTATCTCCCAATGTGACCCCTTTCAGAGCAGTTGGAAGTGGTAGCTGGGCACCATTGAGTTCTGTTCAGAGTCATGGAGACTGATGTTTGCATGGTCCTTTTATCTACTGAACTAATTGTTTCCATGAATCTTTGATTTTACTTCATTCTTCTAGCCTCTGTACTTGGAGAGAAAAATAGTCATACCTTAGATGTTCACTCATGAGCTTTTAAGACCCAGTTGCTAATCACCAAAATAGGATGTAGAATGTTTCTTTGTAGACTATGTTATGCTAATTGACTATGGTATACCCCCCTGGAGACCACGGTCCAAAGGGAAAAATTCAGAACGATTAGGAAAGAAGGAACAATGTGAACAGAAAACATAAGGAGGAAATGGGATAGGTGATGCTACATTGTAGAGATTGCAATCAATGACATGAAACAAAATGTATATGAATTGTTGAATGAAACATTATTTTCTCTGTAAATCGCCATCTAATTCACAGCAGTTTATATATATAAATATATAAACTATATATATATAGTTTTGACTCTGTATTTTAGTCACTTGCTTGAATCACTCTACTTTGTTTCTTCATGTAAGTTAAAATTGTCTGCTGCCTCTGAGACATTATGGTGTCATTGTGTGTATGTTTAATTGATGAATGTATGTTGGTGTGTTCTTAGGAACTCACCATCTGTCTCCTGGTGTTGTGATAGAGACGAGAAGTGTATGCAGAGTTTTCTGTTCAATGTTTGTGCAATGTACATGTCAGGGCAGATTTGTCTGGTGTTGACTGCTAATTATCAATGATAAGGAGGTACAGTTATGGATACTGGTGCTTTCCCAGTGGATGGAGCCACAGGAGGCATAGATTTGGCTGGGTTGGATGGGCACAATTGCTATCTTCCAAAAACAAGCAACAGCAATAAAAGATGCAATTAGGTGAAATTCACACAGCAACAGATGCTGGGGTGGTACATCCAGCACCAGACCCAGGCAGAGCAGATGCTGTTTAAGAGGTGTTTAGGAATCAGGCTGTGAACCGCAAGGTCAGCAGTTTGAAACTACCAGCTGTTCCACGGGAGAAAGATGAGGCGTTCTGCTCCCGTAAAGATTTACAGCTTCGGAAACCCTGTACAGGGTCGCTATGAGTCAGAACCGACTCCACGGCACACAGCCAAAAGCCAACCACATCTCTGGCCACCAGGAGTAAGAGAGAGCTGTATCCCCTTGCCAGGAATTTCTAACATTATGTCCTGGGCCTCTGGGCCACTGTGTCATTCAAGAGCTGCCAGAAAAAATTCAAGATTGCCGCTCTGCCAGCTGAAAACACACACATCCTCTCTCACTGCTCGCGCTCAACTTCCTCTCGCAGTTGGCACTCAGTCTACCTCTCTATCCTTTCCTCTAATGTTCTGGGTTCCAGATCACCATCTACATCTGTTTTACTTAGTCTTCTGTGTCCTTGTTACAGTGGATCTGCTTAGAATGTGTATTTTACCATCTTGCCCATAAATTCTTCAAACATAGAATCAAAAAAGGTATCATAAGTATACAGTAAAGAATTTAAAGCAGTACCTTCAACAGATTAGACGAATGCTTAAGAAAACCTCAAATCAAAGAAAACACAGGAAAAACCTTAGAAGAATTCAGGAAAACACTACAAGAACAAATTGTCAAAATAAATGAGAAATTAGAAACCATACAAACAGAAAATAGAAATCCAGAAGGTTAATTCTATGATTTCAGAAACAGAAATACATTGAAGGGGCAGAGAAGTAGAATTGAATCAGTGGAGGCTAAATTGATGAGCTTAAAGACAATTCTCTCAACATTTGTCTGGTAGATAAGCTATCAGAAACAACAACAACAAAAGAAAGC
>NW_006408582.1:12948628-12954928 GCF_000296735.1 Chrysochloris asiatica
GGGGATAATAATCAATGTAATGAAACAAGCTATATGAATGGTTGAATGTGAAGCTGATGATGTGCCCTGTAAACTTTCACTCAATGCAAAATAAACACATTAAAAAAAAAAGAATTATGTGAGACACCATATGTGATAAGAATTCCAGAACAGGAACAGATTAAAAAAACCTGCAGAGAAAACTCTTGAAGAGTTGTTGGAGGAAAACGTTCCTAACATCAATAAAGATGATAAGATACGTATTCAAGAAGCTGAGAAACTCCAAATAGGAAAGACTCCCCCAAAGAAAATCACCAACATATATTAAAATCAAACTCTCTAAAACCAAAGACAAGGGAAGAACAGTTTGAGAAAATAAAAAGTTACTTAAAAGGAGAACTAATAAAACTAAGCTCTAATTTTTCAGCAGACACCTTTATAGGCAAGAAGGCAATGGGATGGCATATATAAAACTCTGAAAGAAAGAAATCATATATCCAGTAAAACTGTCTCTCAAATATGATGGCAAAGGTAGGGCATTTCCAGATAAAAAGAAATTAAAAGAATGTTAAAAATATTAAGGGAGTACATTGAACCAAAAACTAACAAGAATGAACAAAAACCTTATATTAACATACATGACAATATACCCCCAAGCTCAATCCAGATATGTGGTGTTGTTGCTGTTTAGTGTCATCAAATTGTTTCTGACTCAGAGCAACCATATACACGGTTTCCAAGGAGCGACTTATGGGTTTGAACTGTCAATATTGTGGTTAGCAGTCCAGTACTTATCCTACAATGCCACAACCCAGATTTAGAAATAGCCAATGTAAAAAAAAAAAAAAAAAATCTACAGGACTGAAATAGGGAATCATAGATATCAGTTTGCAACAACAACAAAGGGGGGGGGGGGGAGTAAAAACAGATGATAGTTTAGATACCAGAGAATTCTCGTGCGGTGGGTTAATGCACTGGACTGCAAAGTAGGTTTGACCACAAGGTAGATGATTCAGGTTCACCAGCCACTCCTTGGAACCCCTTCTCAGGGTCACTATGGGTTGGAATCTACTTGATAGCACTTAATAATAACAACTCAAAATAAATATGTAAGAACTACTCTTTGCTCATGAACCATACAAGACTAGGTAGCAGCAATCAACACATCAATGGATACATGAACTATGATATATCTCACAATGGAATATTATGCAATGTTAAAAAAAAATTATAAATCTATAAATCGCTTCACAATATGGATGAACCTGAAGGATATTCATTGTTGTTAAGCACTGTCAAGCCAGTTCCAACTCATAATGGTGGGTTTGAATCCCCAACCTGGTGATTCACAGTTCAGTGCTTAGTTCACAGCACCACACTGTACTAAATAAGTCAATCACAAAAGAACAAATATTACATGAGACCACTATTATAAAAGTAAAGAAAAAGTTAGACACAGAAAGAAACATTGTTTGATGGTTACCAGGGATAGGAGGGAAGGTGAAGGACAATCACTAACTAGTTAGTAGACAAGTATTTAACTTGGGTGAAGAGAAAAGCAATACACAATAAGGATGTCAGTACAACATGACCAAGGCAAAGGAAGACACTGGGAGACAGAAAAGAGTAAAAGGCAAGAATGGTAAATACTATTAAATATATAATCTTGCAATAACAATAAATTCAATATGCAATATTTTTTGAGTAGATACATAGGTAGATATGCAAGCTGTATGTGTATTAAGGTATATGATAGTACACAACAAAGCATAGATAGGTTTAACAAATGATATTTCTATATACATTTTTGTAGGTACTACAAAAATATTCAAGTATATAGTAGAACAATGTAAAGAAAACAAAAATCCTCACCACTGTACCAATAAACAGCATTCTTATCAATGGAGAAGAGATTGAGGTTGTCAAGGACTTCATTCTTCTTGGATCAACTATCAACACTCACGAAAGCAGCAGTCAAGAGATCAGATGACGTATTGCATTGGGCAAATCTGCTGCACAGGAACTTTTTAAAGTATTGAAGAGCAGAGATGTCAGCTTGAGGACTAAGGTGTGCCTGACCCAAGCCATGGTATTTTCAATAACCTCATATGGATGTGAAAGCTGGACAGTGAATAAAGAAGATTGTAGAAGAATTGATGCCTTTGAGTTGAGGTGTTGGAGGAGAATACTAAAAGTGCCATGGACTGCAAAAGAACCAATAGATCTGTTTTGGAAGAAGTGCAGCTAGAGTGTTCCTTGGAGGCCAAGATGGCTAAGCTTCATCTCTCATACTTTGGACACATTGTCCGGAGAGAACAGTCGCTGGAGAAGGATGTCATGCTGGGTAAGGTGGAGGGTCAGAGAAAAAGAGGAAGACCCCCAACGAGATGGATCAGCCAGGTGGCATCATTGATGGCATCAAGTGTGGCCGCGGTAGTGAGGTTGGCCCAGGATCAGACATTGTTTCGTTCTGCTGTGCATGGGGTGGCTATGAGTTGGTTCCGACTCGATGGCACCTGACAACAACAACAACAATAGTAGAACAAACAAGTGGCAAATTTATGAAAACTTCTTACACCTAACCTTTGGGCTTGAAGGAGATGACTAATGGATCACACAAACAACAGTTTTCACTAGCATGAAATCAGAGGAACTAAATGGTGCAGGGCTATCACCCCCTAAGGCTCTGAAGGAGATCATCATTGAAGGTACTAGACAGAGTAGGAGAAAAGTATAGAACAATAGTCTAAATTCTGAAAAATTCCACATTTACTTGTCTGGCATACTGTCAGATCTTTAAGACTATGACCCTTGTTGTTGTTGTGAAGTGCTGTCAAGTCAGTTTCAACCCATAGAAACCCTGTATAGGGTTTTCGAGGAGCAGCTGGTGAGCTTGAACCGCCGACCTTGCAGTTCAAATCGCTTTGTTGTCTGGCGCATTAACCCACAGTGCCACAGCAGGACTCCCACTATGACCCTTTGTTGTTGTTGTTATTGTTGTTATGTGCCATTGAGTCGGTTCAGATTCATAGCGACCCTGTACAGGGTTTCCAAGGCTGTAAATCTTTAATGGAGCAGAAAGCCTCTCATCTTTCTCCCGCGGAACAGCTGGTAGTTTTGAACTGCTGACCCTGAGGATAGCAGCCTGATTCGTAACCACTATGCTACCAGAGCTCCTTACTATGACCTTTAGACACCCCTTAAATTTGGAACTGAAACCATCCCCTAAGATCACCTTTTAGCCAAAAAATAGGCCTATAAAGTAAACAATGACACCCATGAGGAACATATTTCTCAGAACAATCAACTATATGAAGTCCAAAGGGCAACATTTGCCTCAAAACAAAGTTCAGAAGGCAGAAAAAATGGATAGATGGAAATGGGAAACCCAGGGAGAAGTTGGAGGAGTACTGTTACATTATGAGGACTACAAAACAAAATGTCTGTAAATTGTTGGATGGGCTATTAATTTGCTCTATAAACACTCTTCTAAACCACAAAAAAAAAAAAATGTCAGAAAAACAAGCAAAATGAATCTAGAAATTTTAAAGTGAGGATAATGATTACTTGGTTGGAGAAGGTAATGACTGAGAGTGGGCCTGAGAAAGATCCTGGGGTGCTGTGGTGCTAATGTATATTCAGCTGTAAGTAAAAAAGTATTGTTCTCGGGTTTCAGTTCACACATGCATGGGCTTATTCCAAGCAAAACAGGCCTCTGCAATCAGTGGATGGCAGCAGACAAGGTCTGTCAGTAATTTGCTTGTCTTATTCTCATTAGATAGAGTCCTGGTGTAATGCCATGGGATAAAGCACCAAACTACGAGGTCAGTTTGAAGGACAAGGTAGCCGTTCAAACTCACCAGCCACTCCATGAAAACCCTATACAGAATTGCTATGAGTCTGAACTAACTCAATAGCACTTAACAACATTCTCATCAGAGTGTCTTTAAAAAAAAAAGGTGGGGGAAGTATTTTTTGTGCCATGAGAAAAAAATAAAATAATTTTGAGGTCAGGACTAATACCAAAATTTTAAAAGTGGATAATGTCTCAAATCATTGAAGCTTCACAACAAATTTCCAGGAATGCCGCCCCACATAAAACAATAGCTTTTAGATAGATTAAGCATGTTAAGGAAGGTCAGAAAGAACTCAAGGATGAATTCAAGGCAGAGAGGTCAATTTACAAAGCTATAGTGAATGCTTTTTTGAATTCCAAAGGGATCATCTTGATAGATTTTCTCAGAGGATGCAGGACAATCACAGGGCTTATTATAAAGAAGTTAAAAAAAAAAAACCTTGAAAACTACATTATAACAAAAATGTCAGAAGTTGTGCTTGGGGTATAATTTTTCCATCACAACAATGCAATATTTTTCTTTTATGAATGAATGGGTTGTCCTACTAGAACTTCATTGGGAAACTTTATTTCATCCATACTACAGTCATGATCATACACCCTCAAACTTCTTCCTGTTTCTCAACCTCAAATAACATTTTAAAGGAACAGGATTTGCATCCTTCAAGGACGCCCAAACTGCTGTTTTGGTGTAAATCAAAGAGCACAGAGTTCTTCAAAGAAGGGTTACAGAAATGGAAACACCACCTTCAGAAATCTATAGAATTGGAGGATTAGCCAAGAAGCAATAGCTTCACATTTTGATATTCATAGTTAATAAATTTGGTACTTATGTTTACATTTAATAAATAGAATGCTGTGGCTCTGTTGGATAAGCAATGGACTGTTATGCACAAGATCAACATGTTTGAATACACTAGCTGCTCTGCAGGAGAAATATGTAGCTTTTAACTTTTGCAAATATTTACAGCCTCAGAAAACCTATATAGGGTTACATGAGTTGGGACTAACTTGATGGAACTTAACAACCACAAAAATTAACATCACTTTAAATGAATACTTTTTCATTAGTTCTCATAAATCGTATTTCCACAAAAAAATTCATCAAATATGTATACATTCTTTTTGGTGACCTTTTAATGGAAATATAACAAACAAGGGTAAATGACAAAGTATGCTGCTGTAAGGAGCCATTGAGTCAGTACCGACTCATAGGGACCTTATGCACAACAGAACAAAACACTGCCCAGTCCTGGGCCAACCTCACAATCATTGTTACGCTTGAGCCCATTGCCGCTTCCACTGCTCCAGTCTATCTGGTTGGAGGTCTTCCTCTTTTCACTGACATTCCACTTTACCAAGCATGATGCTCTTCTAAAGGGATTGGTCAATAGTGATACTGTGTCCAAAGTATGAGAGATGAAGTCTCACCATCTGCACTTCTAAGGAGCATTCTGGCTGTATTTCTAACAAAACAGATTTGTTTGTTCTTTTGGAAGTCAATGGTTCTTTTAATATTCTCCTCAAACACCATAATTCAAACACATCAATTCTTCTACGGTCTTTCTTATTCATTATCCAACATTCATATGCATATGAGACTATTGAAAATAGCATGATTTGGGTCAGGCACACTTTGGTCCTCAAACTGACATCTTTGCTCTTAAACACTTTAAATAGGTCTGGTATCACAGATTTACCTAATGCAATACATCGTTTGATTTCTTGTCTATTGCTTCCATGAGTGTTGGTGGTTGATTCCAGCAAAATGAAGTCTTTGACAACTTCAAACTTTTCAACATTTATCTGGATGTTATTTACTGGTCCAGTTGTGAGGATTTTTATTTTCTTTACATTGAGGTAGAACCCACACCAAAGACTTGGGTCTTGATCTTCATTGTTGTTGTTGTTGCTAGGTGCCATTGACTTGATACTGACTCATAGTGACCCTATGCACAACATAATGAAACACTGACCGGTCCAAGGCTAACCTCATTGTTGTTGCCACTTGACTGCTTCTTCCATGACTGTTGATGGTTGATACATTATACACTAAAGACCGAAGACCAGACGAGTTGTGGGATGCCATCAAGAATATCATACATGAAGAAAGCAAAAAGTCATTAAGAAGACAAGAAAGAAGTAAAAGGTCAAAATGGATGTCAGAAGAGACTCTGAAACTTGCTCTCCAGTGTAGAGATGCTAAAGCAAATGAAAGGATTGAGGAGGTCCAAGAGCTGAGCAGAAAATTTCAAAGATCAGCTTGAGACGATAAAGCCAAATACTATAACAAAATATGCAAAGATTTGGAATTAGAAAACCAAACAGGAAGAACACGATCAGAATTTTTCAAGCTGGGGGAACTGAAGGAAAAATTCAAGCCTCGACTTTCATTATTGAAAGATTCTCTGGGCAAATTATTGAATGATGCAGAATTCATCAAGAGAAGATGGAAGGAATACACA
>NW_006408582.1:12956023-13004688 GCF_000296735.1 Chrysochloris asiatica
CAAAGATGTCAGCTTGAGGACTAAGGTACGCCTGACCCAAGCCATGGTATTTTCAATAACCTCATATGGATGCGAAAGCTGCACAGTGAATAAGGAAGATCATAGAAGAATTGATGCCTTTGAATTGTGGTGTTAGAGGAGAATACTAAAAGTGTCATGGACTACCAAAAGAACCAATAGATCTGTTTTGTAAGAAGTGCAGGCAGAGTGCTCCTTGGAGGCCAAAATGGCTAAACTTCGTCTCTCATACTTTGGACATATTGTCAGGAGGGAACAGTCGCTGGAGAAGGATATCATGCTTGATAAGATGGAGGGCCAGAGAAAAAGAGGAAGACCTCCAATGACCTGGATCGGCCAGGTGGCATCATTGATGGCGTCAAGTGTGGCAGCAGTAGTGAGGTTGGCCCAGGATTGGACATTGTTTTGTTCTGTTGTGCATAGGGTCGCTATGAGTCAGTGCCAACTTGATGGCACCTGACAACAACAACCATTATTGTCTGGGTGCTATAATTTTCCTGTTACAGTTAGACACCAAAATCTGATATTTAACAAGCAATTGTATAATAAAAGTAGAATCATTGTACCCAGAAATTTAGATTACTGAATACTGTTCCAGTTGATTGCTGTTAAGCTAGATGGTAAACAGGTGGAACTCATATTTCTTGAAGAAGTACTAACATTATTAATGCTGATTCTAGAGATGAGGAAATAAATTAAATGAAGACATATTGGTGGGTCATTTTTCATGTGACATGCAGAGGAGGGAAGAAATATAAATGCCTGCCAATTGTTTTGGATTTTTATCAAAATTGGCAAGGAATTCTTATTTGAAAAGAAAGAAATAACATCAAGTAAATTTGTGGATCTAAAGATAGAGCATAAGAGCAAAGATAATCTTATTCATTTTCCTGGAAGCTTAATAACTAATTTGGCTCCTGGTTTGTATTACAAAAAAGGGGGAAGGGTAGTTAAACATAAGGCTGTTCATGTCTGTGAGTCATAGGAAGTTCTGTAGTAAAGGGAAATTATATCATGTAATTTTATGAAGTGTTGGATAGTGCTTCCATTTAATAAAGACACAAATGTATGCTTTGTCACATAGAGAAAACTTTTGAAGTATTCCCATCATAGCTTTGATTCATTTCAAAAGTTGAGTCCTGTAGCCTATTTCTCCTTAACTCCTTCAGCAAATTTAATTTTTGTAGGAGTAAAAATAAATAAGCTCTATGAAAATGTCACTTTACTTAATTCCTCAATACTTGTACCCACTTTCAAGCCAGAGGTGCAAATCAATTGAGGTATAAAGATTTTTACCTACTTGAAAAAATCTTGCCTATAAGTACTCAGTCTAAAGAAAGGTAAAGGCTAAGCATTTCATATGCACAGGGAAAATTATATCTTTTTATTTAAATTATAAATCGAATTATTAATTTAAATTAAAATTTCTTAAATTAAAATTATTAATTTAAATTAAAATTTCTATTTAAACATATTCTATATTGTGATTCTTATTTTATAGAATTGATAATATACTCCTGAGAGGATAAAAACATTTTTCTCATCATTGTCTTATTTATAACATCAAAAAAAAAAAATGTAAAAACGGTGAGTAATTAAACACATATGACTAAAACTTCTAGATTCACTTAAGATATGTAAGAACTAGAAAATTATCACAGTGACTTTCCTTGGACAATAAGACAATTGAGGTTGCAGAACAAAGTCATAGTCAAGATTTGTTTAATGTGACCTGACTCTACTAGAACCCACAAACTAGTAGGAAAACATATGCCTCAATGTTGAATTGCTCAAGACTGAATGTGTTCTTTTATGGAAGAGAGAAACTCCTGCGGCCACAAGTTTGAAGGGGGTCAAATTGTTTTAGGCTTTATCTCTAGGAAATCCACCAAGTTCTTATGGTGGAGGTCCAAGAAAGATGAACCTGGCAGGAATCAAGGAAGTGTATTATTGTGCAATGCCCCAGGGACTTCCTACTCACCAGAGGAAAAGACTTTACCAGAGCCACATCCTACCTGGAGGAAGTTCATTTCTCTGATTCAAGCCTCCTGTCGTCTTCCTGTACAACCAAAAATAGAGTCTAAGAAACACTTGTGAAGACCAAAAAAAAAAAAGCCAGTAAAAGTCTGAGATTTCCTCTAGTATAACAGTGAGTTTGAGGTGAAAAAGCAGCAAGACACAGACTTTATCTAAAAAGGAGTTAATTCTTAAGGAAGCCCAAGAAAACACTCCCTCCCCTACTTGAAAAAACAAAACAAAAATACTGCATCAATTCAATTCAACCCTACAGGTCAGAGTAGAACTGCCCCATAGGGTTTTGATAAATCTTCACAGAAGCAGACTGTCTCATCTTTTTCCTGCAGATCAGCAGGTAGTTTTGAACTGCCAACCTTTTGGCTAGCAACCCAAGGCTTAACTCACTGTACCACCAGAGCTCTACCAATGAAAACAGGGGAGACAAAAAACAAAAACAGTAGAAATATCTGTAACCCCTAGCACCTAGAGCTACAGCAAACATCAAACACAATCGAATTTCTAATCCAGATTAGAAAAAAATCCTACTTACCTCAACTTCCCGTTATATGACACTCTATGAGTAGCTTTCAACAGAGTATTAGAAGACATGCTAGGAGATAAGAAAAAGCACAGATGAAGAGAGAATACATGCATCAAATTCAGTTAAGATTTGATGCAGATTTTTTAAATTTTAAGACATTTACTTCTAAACAAGAATAAATGCTATAGGATAAGCTCTGGACTGCTAATATTAAGATCAGTGGTTTAGGCCCAGCAGCCTTTCCTCAGAGCCTGTATAGGTCAGAATCTACTTGACAGGACTTAGCAGCAACAATTGACAAAATAGGAAACACGCAAGAACAAATGGATAATGTAGCAGAGAGATGAAAACTCTAGGAAAGAATCAAAAGACATGTTAAATATCAAAAACACCGCAATAAATGAAGTATTCCTTTGATTGATACATAAGCATAAGCAGACTGAACAAGGAAGAGTAATTTGTGACCTTAAGATATAGGCCAATAGAAACTTCCTAAATCAAAATGCAAAGAGAGAAAATTGGGGGAGAATTAAACTACAGATAATATTATTCAAGAATTGTGAGACAGTATCAAGAGATAGAACACACATGTAATTCGAATAAGAGAAGATAAAGGAGTAAAATAAATATTCAAAATAATAATTTTTTAAATTAATGACAGACACCTAATGGCATATCTAGAAATCTCAGAGGGGGGAAAAAATAGCAGAATAATACAAAAGTATATCTGTTGTTGTTAAGTGCAATCGAGTGGTTCCAACCCACAGCGACCAAAGAGCGTTAGTGAGCTTGACCGCCGACATTGCGGTTCAAACCGAGTTTGCAATTCAGCGCATTAACCCACAGTACCACACCAGATCTGTTATCTAAGCATATCGTATTAAATCACAAAAATGCAAAGTCAAAAAAAAAAAAAAAAAAAAAAAAAATAAAAAAAAAAAAAAAAAAAAAAAAATCTTGAAAAAAGTCACAAGACAAAAATCACCTTTCTTTAAAGAGACATAGCCGAATTCTTGTCAGATGCCTTAAAAGCCAGGGGAGTGAAATAAACTATTTTAAATGTTGAAGAAGAAGAAACACACTAACAATTCTATGTGTAGTTAAATTTTTATTTAGACGTAAAAGAGAAATAATTCTCAGAGTAAAACACAACAATTCTTACCCTGTAGGTAATGTTAAAAGCAGTTCTTTAGCGAGAAGGGAAATTATATAGGTCAGAGATGCAGATATATCCATACATAAAGAAAGTAAAGGAATCTTGGTTTGATTCTACAGGATAATACACTGGACTGCAAGGTCAGTGGTTCAAACCTACCAGCTGCTACTTGAAAACCCTATGCAGGGTCACTATGGGTTAGAACTGACTCGATGGCACTTAACAACAATAACAACAAAGAAAAGAAAAACATTTGGAAAGGAATAAGTAGAGGTAAAATAAAATATTTCGTTTCTCTTGTTGTTAGTTTATTTTAAATATAATTGTTTGTAAAGTAATGATGATAGCGTATAGATAAATGCAATGATGACAGCAATGCCATGAAGGACAGGAGAGAAGGAATAAAAATATTCTGCTGTAAGGAGTCTGCACTACAATATCATTATATTTAATAATAATATTTAAATATAATTTAAAGGTGGATTTAGATTCATTAAAATGTCATGTTGCAAACTATAAAGTAACCACGGATACATTTAAAAGAGAAGTATAAATAATGTGCTAAGAAATGAGATGTAATAGAATAATATATATTATAATAATATATATAATACAAAATGTTTAATTAAAAACAAAGATTGCATTAAAAGGGGGAAATAGAATAAATGCAATGAAGACAGTTACAAACGTTATTGTTGTTGTTAAGTGCTGTTGAGTCAGTTTTGACCTATAGAGATTCTGTATAGGGTTTCCGAGGCTGTAAATCTTTACAGGAGCAGAAAGCCTCATCCTTCTCCTGTGGAACCACTGGTAGTTTCAAATCGCTGACCTGGAGGTTAGTAGCCCAATTTATAACCACTACACTACCAGAGATCCTTAATTACAAACATAGTAGATACTAATCCAACATTGTCAATAATTACTTTAAATGTGAGTGACCTAAAAATATCAATTGAAAAACAGTGTCAGAGTGCACCAAAGAAAGAGGGTGTCAGATGCTACTATATTTTGACTATAAGAAACCAGCTTAGATATAAAGATTTAAATAGGTTAAAAGTAATGGAATTGAGATGTATATAGTATGATAGTACTAATCAAAAGAAAGCTGAAGGATTTATAATAATTTCAGATTTCAAAGCAAAGAAAATTAACAAGGATAAATATGCAGCAAAAGGGAAATTTATAGCACTAAATCAACATATTAAAAATTAAAAAATCAGAAGCTCCACCTTGGGAAACTGAAGTAGGAAGAGCACTTTTATCCTAAAGCAAGCAGAAGAGAAGAAATAATAAAAATCAGATCAGAAATTTATGAAACTGAAAACAGGAAAACAATAAATAAACATAGTGGTAAAGGGGTCAGTTATCAAGAAGTCAGAACAATCCTTAAGCATGCATGCACCTTACAACAGAGTATCAAAATACATCAATCAAAAACTAATTGGACTAAAAGCTGAAGCAGCAAATCTATTGTAATAAGTGTAGATTTCAACACCAATCTAACACTTGAGAGATGAAACAAACAGAAAATCAAAAAGAATATATTTAACCTAAATAGCACTACCAATCAACCACCACTCAACTACCAATTAACATTTAAAGAATATTCCATCCCAAAACAGCAGAAAACATATTCTCCATGGCTTACTAAAAATACTCTGGCCCATAAAATACACCTTAAAATGTTTAAATAAAAACAAATTATGTAAAAAATGAAAAATACAACTTATCAAAATATGCTCTGGTAGCATAGTTGTTACAAATCGGGCTGTGAACCGCAAGGTCAGCCTTTCGAAACTACTAGCTGCTCCGCAGCAGAAAGATGAGGCTTTCTGCTCCTGTAAAGATTTGCAGCCTCAGAAACCCTGTTCAGGGTCGCTATGTGTCGGAACTGACTTGACGACACTTAACAACAACCACAGCAAAAATAGTGCCAAGAAAGAAATCTATAATACCAAATCAATGCACTAGAAAACAGGAAAGATCAGATATTATAAGCTTCATTTTGGAAATTTAAGAATGAAGAGCAATTTAATCTTAAACCAAGCGGAAGAAAAGAAATAAAAATTAGAGCAAAAATCCAAGAAAATGAAAATAGAAATAAAATAAATAAAATCCATGAAACCAAAAGTTGGCTCTTTCAAAAGAGATAAAATTAACAAACCTCTGGTCAAATTAATGAACAGATATAGAGAGAAGGTAAAATTGCCCAAAAAAGTAATAAAAGAGGGATCATTACTACTTAATGAATTGACACTAAAAGGAAGACTATAGACATCTTTATGCCCACAAATTTAACAACCTAGATAAAATAGAAAAACTCCTGAAAACACCCAAACAACCAGCACTTACACAAGAAAATATAACTAGCCTGAAAAGTCTTTAAAGAATTGAATAAAACATTATTAATCTTCCAAAAAATAAAGCACCAGGCCCAGACGATTTCATTATTGAAATTTACCAAAATTTCCTGAGAAATAATACCAATTCTCCACATTATATATATATATTAAAAAAAAACAGGCACAGTGGAAACACTGCTTAACTCATTTTATACAGCTAGCATTACACTACTATAAAAGCCAGTTAAGGATATTAGAAGAAGAAAGAAGAAGAGGAAGAGGAAGAAGAAAAGATAGACCATTATCTCTCATGAACATAGACAACAAAGAAATTCTCAACAAAAATAATTTTAAAAATAAATCAATAATGTATAAAATACATTTTAACTGTAATCAAGTTGGATTTATTCCAGATATGCAAGGCCGAATCAATATTCAAAACCCAACCAATATAATCTAAAAAACTCTATCTACTCATACAATTGACACAGAAAAAGCATTGAGAAAATTGAGAAATTCCAAAACTCATCCAGGATTTTTTTTTTTTTTCTTTCTTAAATCCTCTCATCAAATTTGACAGAGCAAAGAATTTCCTCAATTTGTTAAAGAACATCTACAAAAACTGAAAAGTAACATGATGTTCAATGATGAGAAGCCACTTTTGTCTAACATCAAGAATAATGCAAGAATGTTCTCTCCCAAAACTCATAGGCAACATCATACTGGAAATCCTAGCTAGAACAATAGAACAAGAAAAAGGAATAAATGATGTGTAGATTTGAAAAGGAAAAAGTAAAATTGTCTTAATTTGCAGGTGGAATGTTTGCCCATGTAGAGAAGAATCCCAATGAATCTGAAAAAATAAATCTAACATTAACAAGTGAGAATACTAAGGTTGCAGGTTATAAAGTTAATACTGTTGCTGGTACTCATAACAGCCATATGCACAACAGAATGAAACACCGTCTGGTCCTGAACCAACCTCATAATTGTTGCTATGTTTGAGCCCATTTCTGTTGCCACTGTGCCAATTCATCTTGCTGGGGGTCTTTCTCTTTTTCTCCAACCCTCCATTTTACCAAACATGATATCCTTCTCCAGTGATTAGTCTCTCCTGACAATATATCTGTAGGATGAGAGATGAAGTAGTCTGAACATCTGACTTTCAAGGAAACACTCTGGCTGTACTTCTTCCAACACAAATCATTTTGTTATTTTGGCAGTTCATGGTACTTTTAATATTCTTCTCCAACACCATAACTCAAACATATCAATTCTTCTATGGTCTTCCTTATTCACTGTCCAACTTTCATATGCATATGAGGTTATTGAAAATACCATGGCCTGGGTCAGGCACACCTCAGTCCTCAAACTGACATCTTTGCTCTTGAACACTTTAAAGAGGTCTTGTGCAGCAGATTTGCCTAATGCAATACATCGTTTGATTTCTTGATTGCTGCTTCCTTGAGTGTTGATGGTTGATCCAAGTAAAATGAAGTCTTTGGCAATTTGAGCCTTTAGATTAATAAAGTTTAGTTAAGGTTAATAAAAGCTAATTAAGGTTAATATACAAAAGTCTATTGTTTTTCTGTGTACCAGAAAAGAATAATTGGAATTTTGATTTAAAAAGATGAAAAATATTATTACAGTTACACACACACAAAAAGCATAATAAAACTAGACAGAATGTGAATTCAGAAAACTACAAAACACAGATGAAAGAAATCAAAGAATAATTAAATAAATGGAGACATATTCCATCTTCATCTACTGGAAAATTCAATATCATTAAGATGTCAGTTCTTAACTTGATCCACAGATTCAATGAAATCAGCCCCCCAAAAAAATCTCAGCAAGCTATATTTTGATACTAGCAAATTGATTCTAAAGTTAATATGGAAAGGCAAAATGCCTATAATAACCAGCACAATACTTCGGAAGAAAAAAAAAAATTGAGACTCACACTACTCAGTTTCAAAAGTTTCTATACAGCTATAACAATCAGCATAGGGTGGTATCAACAAAAGATTAGACACATATATGAATGCAACAGAAATCATCTATGTAAATATTGTCAACTCATCCCTGACAAAGGCTATTAGAATAAGTAAATATTAAGTTTCCTAAATAAATAATGTAAATGACATACTGCATTAGGCAAATCTCCTATGCAGGACCTCTTTAAAGTGTTCAAGAACAAAGACATCATTTTATGAACTAAGGTGAGCCTGATCCAAGCCCTGGTATTTTCAATAGCCGCACATGCATGTAAAACTTGGATAATGAAAAAGGAACACTAGAAGAATTGATGTATTTGAGCTATGGTGTTGGAGAAAAATACTAAAAGTACCACAAACTGCCAGAGGAACAAATAAATCTGAGTTGGAAAAAGTACAGCCAGAATGCTCCTTAGAAGCAGGATGGTGAGACTTTGTCTCTTATACTTCAAACATATTATTAGGAAAGACCAGTCCGTGGAGAAGGATACCATGCTTTTTAAAGTGATGGGTTAGCAAAAAAGAAGAAGACACCTAATGAAATGGACTGGCACAGTGAAAACAGCAATGGGTTCAAGTGTAAGAACAATTGTAAGGATGGCTCAGGACCAGGCAGGCTTTCGTTCTGTTATGCATAGTCACTATAAGTTGGAACTGACTAGATGACACCTAACAGCACTGGACTGCTAACCACAAGGTCAGCAGTTCAAACCCACCAACTACTCTTCAGAAACCCTATACAGGGTCGCTATGAGTTGGAGTCAACTTAATTGCACTTAACAACAACAACAACAACAAAATAAATAAAATATCAAAGACATTACATCTTTCACAAAATTTAACTCAAGTGGCTCATACATCTAAATGTAAAATTCTAAACTATTAATATTTATATTAGTTTGAATGAGTATGAACTAGAAGAAAATCTAAAGTGACTTTGGTTTTACTGATATTTTTGCATGCAACACAAAAAAGCACAAACCATGAAAGAAACAATTGATAACTTTGACTTTATTAAAATTAGAATCATCTGCCTGGTAAAATATTCTGTTAAGGAAATGAAAAGACAAGCCACAGATTAGAAGAAAATATTTTCAAAGGACATATCTGATAAAGCACATTTACCCAAAATATGCAAAGAACTCTGAAACCCAACAATAAGAAAACAAACAAACCAGTTTTTAAAAATGGGTAAAAGATCTGAACAGAAAAGTCACCAAAGAATATATATATGCAGGTGGCAAATAAATATATGAAAACAGTCTCAATATCATTTTCATTAGGAGAATGCCTACATTTAAAAAGCCATAAAATTCCCAATTGCTGGTGAAGACGTAGAAAAATACAAACATTCATTCATTGCTGATAGGAATATAAAATGGCATAGCCACTTTGGAAGGGAAGACAGTCTGGCAGTTTTACAAAATAAAACACAGACTTACCATATGATCCTGCAATCACATTCATAAATATTTACTCTAAAAATATCACCACACAAAAACTTCCACATTAGTGTTTATAGCAACTTTATTCATGTTGTTGTTGCTGTTAAGTGTTGTTGAGACTATTTTGATTATAGAAACTTGGTTTCCGAGGAGCAGTTGGTGGGTTTGAACTGCTGAACTTGCTTTTAGCTGAACTTGCTTACCCTACAGCACCCCACCAGGACTCCCAAACCAGATACAACTATATACATATATACATTAATTAGTTAATGAATAAACAAATTAGTTTTTTAACATTCCACAATGCAAAGGAATGAGCTATGAAGCTATGCAAAAGCATGGATAAGTCTTAAAGAAAATTTGCTAAATGAAAGAAATAAACTTTAAGAGGATTCATGATTCCATATGTATGATGATATGGAAAATAAAAAAAAACTACATCAATAGTAAAAAGATCAATGGTTGTCAAAGATTTGTGGGGAAGAGGAATTAAGTACTTAGAGTGCAGAGCATTTTTTGCTTAGGCTCTGCAAATATTCTTTATTCTAATTGTGTACACATGGCAATATCTACTTGTCAAAATCAATTGCTCTTTTTCTCTGACCCTCCACCTTGCTAAACATGATATCCTTATCCAGTGACTGGTGCCTCCTGACTTGCTTACCCTACAGCACCCCACTGAAATATAAGAGACAAAGTCTGCACATCTTGGCTTCCAAGGAGCACTCTGGCTGAACTTCCTGCAACACAGATCCATTTATTCTTTTAGCGGCCGATAGTATCTTCAACATTCTCTTCCAACACCATAACTCAAATGCATGAATTCTTCTATGATCTTCCTTATTCACTGTCCAACTTTCACATGCATATGCGGTTATTGAAATTACCATGGCTTGGGTCAAGTGCACCTTAGTCCTCAAGCTGATATCTTTGCTCTTCAACACTTTAAAAAGGTCTTGTGTAGCAGATTTGCTTAATATAATACGTTATTTGATTTATTGACGTCAATGAGTGTTGATTGTTGATCCAAGAAAAATGAAGTCTTTGACAGCTTCAATCTTTTCTCCATTGATAAGAATGTTGTTTATTGGTCCAGTGGTAAGGACTTTTGTTTACTTTACATTGAAATGCAATCCAAACTGAAGGCTATGGTCTTTGATCTTCATCAGTAAATATTTTAAGTCCTCTTCACTTTCAGTAAGCAAGGTTATATCATCTGCATATCACAGGCTGTTAATGAGTCTTCCTCTATTCCTGATGTCATGTTTTTCTTCATATAATCCAGCTTCTCATATTATTTGCTCAGCATACAGGTTGAATAATTATGGTGAAAGACTACAAGAATTATTTTGATGCTTTCTGCATCATTCAGTAATACAACCTTGTCACACAACTTTCCTAATTTTAAACTATTTGGTGTTCCCATGTTCTGTTCGAACAATCACCTCTTTGACTATATACAGGTTCCTCATGCACACAAGTGTTCAGGATACTCATACTTCACAATATTGTCCATAGCTTGTCATGATACACACAATTAAAAGCCTTTGCATACTCAATAAAGCACAGGTAAACAACTTTCTGGTATTCTCTATTTTCAGCACAGATCCATCGGACATCAGCAATGATATCCCTTGTTTCCCATCCTGTTCTGAATCCAGCTTGAACCTCTGGAAGTTCTCTGTCAATGTAGGCTTGCAGCTATTTCTTTATTACGTTTAATAAAACTTTACTTTCATGGGATATCAAAGATATTGTCTAATGATTTCCACATTCCATTGGATCACCTCTCTTTGGAATGGGCACAAATATGGATCACTTCCAATTAGTTGGCCAGATAGCTGTCTTCCAAATTTCTTGGCAGAGATGAGTGAGTGCCTCCAGTGCCACCTCACTTTGTTGAAAGATTTCAATTTGTATTCCATCAATTCCCGGTGCCTTGTTCTTTGCCAATTCATTCAGTGTACCATGGACTTCTTCCTTCAGTATCATTGGCTCTTGATCATATACTACCTCTTGAAATGGTTGAACATTGACCATTTCCTTTGGTACAGTGAATTTGTGCATTCCTTCCATCTTCTTTAGATGCTTTCCGCATAATTCAGTAATTTGCACAAAGAATCCCTCTGTAACGAAAGTCTAGGCTTGAATTTTTTCTTCAGTTCCCTCAGCTTAAGAAATGCTGAGCATGTTCTTCCCTTTGGTTTTCTAATTCCAGATCTTTGCATATTTTGTTGTAATATTTGACTTTACCTTCTCGAGCTGACTTTTGAAATTTTCTGTTCAACTCTTGTACTTCCTTATTTCTTCCATTTGCTATCGCACCTCTATGCTGGAGAGCAAGTTTCAGTGTGTTTTCTGACATCCACTTAATGACCTTTTTGTTGAGGTCCTATGTTGGGGTCCAGCCTTGACAAGGAAGTGTGGATGTCACGAAGAAGGGAAATCTGGCGGCGAAAGGGATAGAGAAAGAGAGAGACGAAATATATACAAAAAAGACAGACATGATATGATGCAAGCAGGCAGGTAGGCAGATCTGCAAGCATATTGCCTAGCATTGCAGGCAGAACTCACTCTACCTCAGTCTTTTATTCTCTTTTTTAGGGAGGGATTTGTTACAAGGGAAGGATGTAATTCACAAAGGGAGGATGTGATTCTTCAGATAAGATAGGCTACAGAACTGAAATGTGATTAATCATTCAAAACAGGACATAATGATTCACAGGAACAACTTTTAAGATATTTTCATAGTTTTTCTTAACAATCTAACATTCTTATTTCTACAGAAAAAAGGTTGAATCAAGCTGTTATATATTAACTTTTAGGCTTAAATGATCTAGACCAGCGACGTGCGGTTTCTTAAGGATACTTAACATAAAGCAAATTCCTGAAAGGAGCCAAGCTGTCTCTGTACACTTTGCAAACTTGTGTTTGTGAGCAAGATCTCAGGCACTGGGCTTCATTTATCTATATCTAAAATGCTACATTGTTCTTAATTATCACATTCCTATATGCTTTCAGGAGGAAGGAGAGCATCTGGGTTAAACTGATTATATTCAGAGGTGGTTTATTGGGGCTGCCACTATTATCCTCTAATCCAACATTCCCAGAATTTACCATTCCACTTTATTTACAAACCTTGGGTAGTTTTTCTCTAAAAACCTTTTCTCATATTCCCAATATACCTGTTCCTGGCCTTTCTGAATTATCTGAGGAAACTTTTACTGCCTCAGCTCTAAAAAGGGGTTTCAAACCAATTATTTTTCATGGATATCAAACATAACTGAATAATCAAATAAGGAGCAGTTCTGACTTTCATCCCAGGTGGCTATTGCTTGTTCCTCAGAAAGACTTGTTCCCAGGACTCCACGCACTGCCAACACAGTGGAGGCATTAAGAGAGGCATTGTAAAAGAAACCATTTTCTCAGAAGCTACAATTACTGGAGTTAGAAGCATAGAATGAACAATATCAGAACCAAAGAAAATTATACAGAGGTAGCTAACCAGTGAGTTCGCAAAAACCAATGAACCCGGGACGTCAGGAGGTCACTTCCTTTGGCCCTCAGGGTCCATGGCTCGCTATCCTGAGGAGGGCCTCGGAATTGGATTTTCATCCATGTCACAGGGCCACTGATCAACCCAGGGTCTGCGTATGCTGACACCAGCACCTTTTGCTCTCTTTCTGCATGATGTTCTTGATGTCATCCACAACTCTTCTGGTCTACAGTCTTTAGTGTTTAATGTATCAAATCAGATGATCTCTAAATTCATATGGGATATATGAAAGGTCATATTTTGGCTTTTGTGGACTTGTTTCATTTTCTTCAGCTCAGTCTGAACTTGCATATGAGCAATTGATGGTCTGTTCCACAATCTGCCCCTTGCCTTGTTTTGGCTGATGATATGGAACTTTTCCATCTTCTCTGTCCACAGATGTGTATTCCATCCAGTGAGGTCCATATGTATGAATGACTGTTTTTTATGCTGTTTACAAAAGGTATTTGAAATGAAAGAAATAATTTGTTTTGCAGAATTCTATCATGAGATCTCTTGCATCATTTCTATCATAAAGGCTATATTTTCCAACTACTGATCCTTCTTCTTTGTTTCCAACCTTTGCATTAAAATCACCAGTGATTATCAATATATCTTGATTGCATGTTTGATCGATTTCAGATTGAAGAAGTTGGTAGAATTTTTCTATTTCATCCTCGCTGGTTTTAGTGGTTGGTGCGCTAACTTGAATAATAGTGGTATTAACTGGGCTTCCCTGTAGGCTCATGGATATTTTCCTATCACAGACAGGATTGTACCTCATGACAGATCATGATATGTTCTTTTTGAGGATGAATACCATGACATTTCTGTTCAATTTGTCATTTCCAGCATAGTAAACCATGTGATTGTCAGATTCAAAATGGCCAATATCAGTTCATTTCAGCTCACTAATGCCTAAAATATTCATGTTCATGCATTCCATTTCATTTTTGACAGGTTCCAATTTTCCCAGGCTTGTACTTCATACATTCCAAGTTCCAATTATTAATGGTTGTTTACAGCTGTTTCTCTTCATTTTGAGTTGTGCCCCATCAGCAAATAAAGGTCCCAAGGACTTTACTCCATTTGTGACACTACTTTGAGGAGGCAGCTCTTCCCCAGTCACATTGTAAGTACCTTCCAACCTGAGCATCTCATTTTCCAGCACTATATTAAACAGGATTTCTCTGCTATTCATACAGTTTTTAGTGACTAAATATTCAGAAGTAGTTCATCTCTCCTTCTTCCTAGTCTGTCTTCATCTGGAAGCTCATCTGAAACCTGTCTGACATCCTGCTGGTATTTAAAATACCTGTAGCGGAGATCCTAGAATCACAGCAACTCATAAGCCACCACAGTACAACAAACTGACAGACAAGTGCTGGAAGTGTACAATAAGTACAATAACTATTCTTTAGTCCATATTGATTTCCATAAATGATTTAAACATTGAGAGATAAGCAATTGGATAATACATTGAGAAGAAGAGACAATTCTCCCATGCAGAATTCCAAATGATTTATATGGATACTCCTCCCTCAAGATGTACAGTATAATTTCCCACTTATTAAATATAGTTTTCAAATGGTGATTGCCCTCCCAAGAGTATGGTGCCCATGTTTTGTGTTATTTACAAACTTACCGATTGACTTTATTATTATTATGAATATTAAGAAGTGCTCAGAGGTTTTTACTGAAATCAAAATCCAAAAATCAATAACAAGCCAGAAAATAATGAAAGCAGATCTCTCAAAAGTCGTAAAAAGCAATGTATGTCACCAGCAAGGAATAGCAGACTGGTTGCTTTTCTAAAGACTTCAAAATGTATTCTATTGAATTTTTAAAAATATATAATTATATAAATGTGTTTGACAGAATATTGAGTGAGGGCCAGAATAAGAAAAGGCTCTATAGCAAGTCCAGTTTGTCATTCAAGTTTCTCTATCTGTCTGACTCTATGATTAATAGATCTGATGGTACTTAAAGTGGCTGGGGCAAATAGGCATGCTATAGAGGGCCCTCAGAGAATCACAGCATGCATCTTTAGGATTTTCAACAAAGTTGTGACATCCTCCAACAACAATTTTTTGGGGATATGAGGGGAAATAGTTTCTTGCTTACTATTGTTTCTAAGTGCCTTCGAGTGAATTCCAACACATAGCAACCTTGTTTAGAGTTTCCAAGGAGTGGCTGGTAGATTTAAACCACCGACCTTGTGGTCAGTAGTCCAGTGTTTATCTGACAGCACCACATGGATCCTGGTAAAGACTGAACGCTTAACCATGGATCGTTAAGTTACAATGTGACTTGACCTGACACAGACAAAAAGTTATGTTTGCATAGTTACACTTAATAATCAAATGAAAGTGATATAAAAAAGGATATTTGAGCAGCTCCTGAAAACATAAGGAGAAATGGCCAGAGATATCTGATCCATGGCTAGTGGCTAATGTTTCTGTGGGGCCATCAGAAATTTGAAAGGAAAATTATTGAAAAACTGGCCAATAGGAAGTCTTGAGAAGAGGTATTTGGGGAGAATATCTCAAATGGTGCAAGTGTGAAAATATGTTTGTACCCTCTGAATGTTCACTTAAAAGTGTAGTAAGTAGAGGAGAAACTTAATAATCACATGAATAAATGTATCCTTTTTTATGAACATCAATCAGCCTCTTTCCCCAATCACTATTGTCTTCACATATTGAGCTGATTTAAAAATTTTAAAAAAGAAGAATGTTCTTATGGTAGATGATGGAGCACATGTAAGTGCTTAGAATGTGAATTTCCACTCAACAAGTCAGATCAACTGACAGTGCTGTCAACAGCAGAGACTAACAATGAGCTCCTGACATGGCATTCTTAAAGAAAGTAGCAGATTGATTACATTGGGCCACTTCAATTATTAAAAGCAGCACTTTGTTCTCACTGGAAAACAGATTTTTATTCTGGATATGGACTGTTTATTTCCTTGCAATGTTTCTGTCAATAATTTCATCCATGAACTTAAAAAATGCATTATTCCCTCTTATCATATTATAACAGCCTTGTTGCTAACCAAGAAATCATTTTACAGTAAATGAAATGTGGAATATGTCTTATGAATTCACTGGCCATACTATGTGTCATGGATTGAATCTTGTCTCCCAAATATATATATCAACTTGGCTAGGCCATGATTCCTAGAGTTGTATGGTTGTCATCTATATATTGTGATATGATATAAGTATCCTCTCTTTTATGGTATTATATAATTATTTTCTGTTGTATGTATTGCAAATCCTACCTATATTAATGAAGCAGTGTGGGGATGTATCTTGAGCCATAGCCTTAAAAGAGGGTATGATTGAAGTCAAATTATTGCTCATGGGTCACACCTTTTACCTCACAAGATATGAAAGGAAAGAGAAGCAAACAGAAAGGGAAGAGGACCTGACAACCATCAAGAATGAAGAGCCAGAAGTGAAACACATCCTTTGGACACAAGGTCAATATGCTGAGAACCTCCTAAAACAAGTGGAAAATTGATGTCAAAATACATGGAGATCACCAAGGAACTCCAGGTTTATATGTTGAAAAGTGACAAGGACTGTCCCTCAGAACTGATGTTGTTGTTGTTAAGTGTCATCGAGTCGGTTCCGACCCATAACGACCCTGTACAGGGTTTCCGAGGGTGTAAATCTTTACGGGAGTAGAAAGCCTCATCTTTCTCCCACGGAGCATCTGGTAGTTTCGAACCGCTGACCTTAAGGTTCGCAGCCCGATTCGTAACCACTACGCTACCAGAGCTAGGGGAAAAAATATTTTTGTAGAGCAGGCACCCTGAATTTGGACTTCTAGCTTTCTAAATGGTGAGAAAATAAATTACTGTTTGTTTAAATCATTCACTTGTGGTATTTTTGTTATAGTGTATTTGTTGATGTTGTGTGTGACTTCAAGTCAGTTCTGACTCATCACAACCCTGTATAGGGTTTCTAAAAGCATCTGGGTTTGAACTGCTGACCTTGTGGTTACCAGTCCAGTGCTTATCCTACAGTGGCACACCAGGGCTCACAGCACTAGCTAACAAAGACACCTTGATTTCATCACCCTGAAAGTTGACAGGTATAATGACCATTTGAACACTCAGGCATAGTGCCAGCTGAGGCAATGTCAATATTTCTGTTAAGTGCCATCGAGTCAATTCTGACTCAGTGAACTGTGTATGGTTTCTGAGGAGCAGTTGTTGGGTTTAAACCACCAACCTCATGGTTAGCAGTCCTTATAATTAATGTGTGTATATACTCTAAATCAATGATCAATATATGATGCTATTTCTCTTATTGCCAAGATATGAAAATCAACTGAAGGAAATATGAATGGCTCATCTAATTATTGTATCTAAAGACCCATGAACAAAATACTTGATCCTCATCCTGATCACTTTGCCAACCTTATGGAAACAGTTCAATGCAGTGATAGACAAGCATTGCTTTCAGTTTGTGTTTATGGGTTCCAATGATATTTAATTCATTGTTGGGGTTTTAATTCATCCTTGCATGTTCTAATATTCCTTTGTTCTTTCCATGTCCAGCTTTTGTTTCTACTTCTTAGTGTAGCTCATACATAATGACTTAAGGCTCAATGCTAAAATCAAAGATACCAACGTTACATGTATTCCTCCATCAACTACCACAGTTAAATATGAAATAGTCAAACCTATAATGAATCCTTTATTCTTTATCTCTCATAGTTTTTCAACTTCTTTAAATAAACACAAACTACATATTGTATTACTCTTTATTATACATAAATGATAATCAAAAACAGAAAAAGAAAGAAAATATGACATGTATAGTATGAATATGGATTTAACAATTATAACATGTCAAGTTTATCCTACTCTTTACATGACCTAGAAGTGAAATTTTAATTACCTTTTTTTTCTTAACATTGATCTTTTAAGAGTCATATTATATGCTGGGATTCTCCAGGCAGTAGGAGAGAGCAAACTGGGATTCGTTTTGGGTAAAATCAGGACACTTGTACTAGGAAGGAAGGGTTGCCCTGTCTAGGAAAAGATCATCAATCTACATCAATGAAACATGAATCTTATCTGAAATAAAAATCTATTTGACTCATTGAAAAGACTGGTCTAGGATTAAGCAACAAAGACTTCTTGTCATCTGGCAACACCAGGCAGATGCTTTAATTACACATTAAGGAGACACATCTGGTCTAGACATGAAGAAGACTCATACCCTTTTGTGTCTATTAGTTACAGGACTTCAAAAATTGTTATAACTTATTAATCTTTGTATGTGGATTCCAGCCTTGTGCCTAAGGTATAATAGGTATCTAGTCATGTTGTTGAATAAAAATAAATCAAATATCTCCACCAGATGTGTTAGGGAAGGCAGGAATTGACAATGTTAAGGTTGCTATTATAAATCCCTGCTATTCAGTATGTCGCACATGCCTGTAAATTCATCATACAGTGGTAGTTTTTGTGTTGCTGTAATGCTGGAAACTATGCCACTGGTGCTTCAAATATCAGCAGTGCTACTCATAGCTTCCAGACTAAGCTTCCAACTAATAATCTAATAGGAAGAAGGAGTAGGTGGTCTGCTTCTAAGGGATTAGTTCCTGAGAACCTCATGAATAGAAGCACAACATTGTCTGGTATAGTGCCAGAAGATAAGTCTCTCAGGTTGGAAGGTACTCAGCATATAACTGGGGAGGAGCTACTCCTCAAAGTAGAGTTGACCTCAATGATATAAATGGAGCAAAGCTTTCAGGATCTTAATGCGCCACCTTAAAATGAAAAGAAAAGGTGCAAACATCCACTGGTAATCACAATGTAGAAAGTATGAATCTAGGAAAATTAAAATTCATCAAAAATGAAGTGGAATTCATAAAGATAAATATCTTCGGCATTAGTGAGCTTAAATCGACTGATATTGGACATTTTTATTAGGAAAATGATATGGCTTACTAAACAAGGAATGAAAAATTGAATAGGCATGGTATGTCATTCTTTGTCAAAAAGAATATTTCAAGATCTGTCTTGAAATATGATGTGGTGATAGGATAATATCTGTATATTAATACAAGGATGACCAGAAAATACCACAATTATTCAAATGTATGCACTATATATCAAATTCAGTGATGAAGAAATTGAAGAATTCTACCAAATTCTCCATTGTAAATACCCTTTTTCAACAACATAAATGGCAACGATATATGAGGAACTCACCAGAGAGAATACACAGAAAATAAATTGACTATATCTATGGGAGGAGTCCTGGTGTGATGCTCTAGGATAAGCACTGGACTGCTAACCACAGGCTGGCAGTTCAAACCAATAGCCACTCCTTAGAAACCTTCAAAGCTCCAGGGTCACTTTGAATCGGAACCATAGGTCAATATCATCAGCAAAAACAAGGAAAGGTGCCAACTATGGGATAGACCATAAAATGCTCATATGCAAGTTCAGCTTGAAGCTGAAGAAAATTATAACAAGCCCTTTAGCATATCCCACCTGAATTTAGAGACTATCTCAAGAATAGATTTGATTAATTGAATACTAAAGACCGAACACCAGACAGGTTGTGGGATGGTATTAAGAATATTACATATGCAGAAATGATCATTCTAAAGAAGAAACTGCTAGAAATTCAAGATGGATTCAGAAGAGGTCATGGAACTAGGGATATCATTGCTTTTATCAGCTGGATCTTGGCTGAAAAGAGATAATATCAGAAAGACATTTGTTTGTGCTCTATTGATTGTGAAGAGGCTTTTGACTGTATGGATCATGACAACTATGGATAACATTGTGGAAAACATGGATATTCTAGAGTACTTGACTGCTCATTAGGAACTTGTACATAGACCAAGAGCCAGTCATTTGAACAGAACAAAGGTATACTGAATGGTTTAGAATCAGCAAAGATGAATGTCAGGATTATATTCTTTCACCATATTTATTAGATCTATATGCTGAGCAAATAATCTGAGAAGCTGGATCACGTGAAGAAGAGCATAGCATTAGAATTAGAGGAAATTTCATTAACAACCTAGGATATGCATACAATACAACCTTGCTTGCTGAAAGCAAACAGGGTTTAAAATACTTATTGATGAAGATCAAAGACCACTGCCCTTGTTATTAGTTATACACCAATGTAAAGGAAACAAAAATCCCCACAACTGGACCAATAAATAGCATTATGGTAAATGGAGAAAAGATTGAAGTTGTCAAAGACTTCATTTTACTTGGATCCACAATCAACACTCATGGAAGCAGCCATCAATAAATCAGTGTATTGTATTAGAAAAATTGGCTACACAAGATCTCTTTAAAGTGTTCAAGAGGAAATATATCAGTTTGAGGACTAAGGTGCTCCTGACCCAAGCTATGGTATTTTCAATAACTTAATATGCATATGAGGACTTCTGGTCTGGCTCTGTGGATCAGCAGTGGACTGTGACCCACAAGGTCAGTTGTTCAAACTAAGCAGCTGCTCCTTGGAAACCCTATATAGGTCGCTGTGAGTTGGAACTGACTTGATGGCACTTAACAACAGCAACAATGTGCATGTGAAAGTTGGACAATGTATAAGGAAGACTGTAGATGAACTAATGCATTTGAATTATAGTGTTTGAGAAGAATATTAAAATACCATGAACTGCTAGAAGAACAAACAAATCTCTTTTGGAAGAATTATAGCCAGAATGCTCCTTAGAACCTAGGATTGTGAGACTTCATATATATTGTATTTTGGGCATGTTATCAGGAGAGACCGATCCCTGAAGAAAGAAGATGACTATTCTTCTGAAGTTTCTTGTCTACCCTTCCACAAACCCTTGACCAGCCATAACCTCTAACTGAGATCCAATATGCCATGGAATAAAGTCTTACACTGTAATTCCCATTCTTGGAGATAATAATATACTAAAGTACCAAAATGATTGACTGCAAAACATCTGAACAGATATATTGCTGCAGGAAGTCTAAGATGTGTCATATAGATGAAGTCCAAACACTTGAACTCCAATCGTATACATTACTACTATAGAGATAGTTGCTAGTAATTTTGTTGTATATTTTTGAAAATTAATAAAATGAATACAAGCAGATAATCATATATATATATATATATATATATATATATATATATATATATGTCATGCACATGGAAATAGTTAGAAACATGTCATCTAAATGATAGTGCAATTTATCAATCTTATCAGGATAGAAACTACACTGAGCATTTCAACATGGGGTTTTTCGTTGGATCCATGAGTTTTAAAGAGTTTAATGAGCAAAAAAGGGAACACTGCTAGAGCTAAAAGAATATAGGGTCCCTCTGAGATTATACTCAGATGTATAAGAATTTGGAGGAGAATGCCCTTGCTGCTGAAGGTATCTCTGAAGAGTTCCATTAAGGCTATTTCTGAACATTCTAAAAGAAGCTTAAAGCTGCAACTCAGGACTGCTATTGGGAGATTTTCTGCTTAAGACTAGATTAATAAGGACAGCAAGAATATAATATGATAGCTCTTTCCCCTTTGGTCCTGCTTGTAATCATCCTCTAGTGTTTCTGTTGGCAAAAACTAACAGGAATTTAGTTGAAAAATGAATCAGAGAAATGGAATTTGCAGAGACACAACACCAGCCTTAATAGAACAGATTCAATTTGCAATTGAGACAGAAGAGGTAAATAATTCTCACAGAAGCCTTAAGTATTGATAAGTTAGTATTTAAATGAGAAGTATTGCCAATATGAATCTTGTGCTAAAACTTGAGGCTATTTTAAACTTTTTATTATCAATATGGTATTATAGAATAGACATAAAGGCATCTGATTAGATGCAGTCCTAATTCCATCAACATATGCTTTGCCTACTCTTGTTTATCTATAACAATAATTCTAAAACTATGGTCTCTGGACCACTGGTAGACTCTAGATGAGTTACAAAAGATGATGAGTTACAAATTCTTTCTTGTAATCTTATAAAGAGTGATTTATAATTCTATGCCCTTTTATTTCTATGGAAAACCAAGGACCATTCATTAATTTAGTAAATATATTATTAAGGATGACCAAACATGAAATTAATAAAACAGAATTCAAGTATTATGAGAGTTTATTGAAAAATCTAAATCCATATCCTCTCAAGAAATTGAGAGGACATAAAAACCACCCACAGGGTATGTACCCATGTAATTATTTGAAATTCCTGCTTGAATAGTCATTAATATTATTCAACGCTTCACTTATTTAGAAAGCATGAATAGAAAGTAATTTGAAGATAGTAGCCTGGGATCTTAAAAGAACATTTGAATAATTGCATATAATTTGATGACCTTTACCTACACCTATGGATACAGTAGCTCAAAAGAGGGAACAAATCTTTACAGTGAAGATCATTCTCACCCCCTCCATACACAGAGTAGACAGGGATGGGCAACTTGGACATTGGCCACCCAAAATGGGAGGGCTACAAAGGCAAGAAGTGATTGGCTTACAATCTTTCAAGAGGGAACCTAGATCCAGAGGGCTCATAGTAAGGTAGACTCTCCACTGAGTAGTATCCAACCTGTCTAGGCAGGACAAATGAAAGGAGATGCAGATAAATCTCTTGTGATACAATAGTGAATAATTGTTATCAGGACTGATTGTGAGGGTTGGAAATGTAAAGGTAGACATTTTGTAGCGAGAAGGAGAGTGATTAACTTTGCAGTCTAGGAGTGGAGGTCCCTGGGAGCATCAAGGAAGAAAAGTGGAGAGCGGGACCCTACCCAGAGAAGCAGTGATGCCAGAGATGGAGGGAGAGATGATGATGTGGAGAGATGAAGCAACTGGGGACTTTAGACCCAGAGAGGGAGAGGGGCTGTGTGCTGACAACCATGGGGGGCAGGCTTGTGGAGTATATCCTTTGGTTGGTTGATGATGCATGGAGGGGATTTTAACTATGGCAATGAAACGATATATCATAGGATGAATGTAAAACTAGTGTTCTCTCATGTAAATGATCACATAATTCACAATAAAACGTTAAAAAAAAAAAAAAAAGACATTTGAAACTCATAGGTTATGAGTCCTAAAGATTTTCACAGAAAAAGTCTCCTTTACATTAAGAGTATTTTACAAGCTTCAGACTCAACCGCAAGCAGAATTTAGGAATTACTTGTGCTACTAAAATTGTGGGTAGTTTCCATTTCCATTAGAAACTTTTCTTCTCTCTGCCATGTTGGTTCAATCCATTTGATTACATTTCTGCATTAGAATTTCCATCGGATTGTTAAGATCCTTACTGGATTTAGAGACCTGCCTTCATTTTCAGCTATGTTTAACAGTGTTCAGACCCACAAACAAGCTCTCTTATAAGTGCCTTTATCAGTATACTACCATCTCTGGTAGCGTAGTGTTTACAAATCCGGCTGCGAACCGCAAGATCAGCAGTTCGAAACTACCAGCTGCTCCACGGGAGAGAGATGAGGCTTTCTGTTCCCGTACAGCTTTACAGCCTCGGAAAACCCGTACAGGGTCGCTATGGGTCAGAACCGACTTGATGGCATTCAACAACAACAACAACCATCTACTTATTAAATCTCTAAGGAGCTATGGGAGCGTAATGGTTACGAGTAGGGCTGCTAACCTCAAGGTTAGCAGTTCAAAACTACCACCTGTTCTGACGGAGAAAGATGAGGCTTTCAGCTCCCGTAAAAATTTGTTGATGTTGTTGTTAGGTGCAATCAAGTCAGTACTGACACTGCACGGTCCTGGGCTAACCTCACAATTGTTGCCACACATGAGCCCATTGACGCTGCCACTTTGCCAATCTATCTCATTGGGGGGGGGGGATGCTTCCTCTTTTTTTCTGACCCTCCTCCTTACCAAACATGATATCCCTCTCCAATGACTGGTCTCTCCTGACAATATGTTTGAAGTGTGAGAGATGAAGTTTGGCCATCTTGGCCTCCAAGGAGCACTCTGGCTGCACTTCTAACACAGATCTGTTGGTTATTTTGGCAGCCCATGGTACTTTCAATATTCTCCCCCAACACCGTAACTCAAATGCATCAATTCTTCTATGATCTTCCTTATTCATTGTCCAATATGAGATTATTGAAAATACCATGACTTGGGTCAGGTGCACTTTAGTCCTCAAGCTGAAATCTTTGCTCTTCAACACTTTAAAGAGGTCTTGTACAGCAGATTTGCCTAATGCAATACGTTTGATTTCTTGACTGCTGCTTCCATGAGTATTGATGGTTGATGCAAGAAAAATAAAGTCTTTGACAACTTCAATGTTTTTTCCATTGATAATGTTGTTTATTGGTCCATTGCTGAAGATTTTTGTTTTCTTTACATTGAGATGTAATCCATACCAGTCTATAGACTTTGGTATTCATCAGTAATATTTTAAGTCCTCTTCGCTTTCAGCAAGCAAAGTTGTATCATCTGTATATTGCATATTATTAATGAGTCTTCCTCCAGTCCCGATGCCACATTTCTTTCTTTCTTTTTTTTTCATATAACCCAGTTTCTTGGATCATTTGCTCAGCATACAGCTTGAATAAATATGGTGAAAGAATACAACCCTGTCTCACCCCTTTCTTAATTATAAACCATTCAGTGTTCCCATGTTTTGTTCAAACAACTGTCTCTTGGTCTATGTACAGGTTCCTCAAGAGCACAATTAACTGTTCCAGAATACTCATACTTCAGAAACCCTATACAGGGTCACTATGAGTTAAAACCAACTCCATGGCACACAATCACTACCACCACCAATTATTAAATCTCTTCTCCCTGATACTACTCTAAATAATCTAAGGACCCAATGCTGCTACCTACTCAGTTTTAAATATTGTTAGTAGCTGAAATTTCTTTTTATATCTTTCATGTCAGATTATACCTTCCTATATCTCTTCCAAAGCAGCTCTGATAGAGTAGTGGTTGCAAATCAGGCTATGAACCACAAGGTCAGCAGTTCGAAACTACCAGCTGCTCCGCAGGAGAAAGATGAGGCTTTCTGCTTCCATAAAAATTTAAAGACTTGGAAACCCTGTACAGGGTCGCTATGAGTCAGAACCGACTCCACGGCACATAACAACAACAATATATCTTCCCAAACCAAATAAAAGCACATATTTGTCATGATTGTTTGGAGATGCTATATTGGACAATGGCCAATAATCTTTGGGGACAAATCTTAAAACTTTGTAAATTTCTCTACCCCTTTTTTACCTTTTTTTTTTTCATTTCCACTGGTTTTAACATGGCTTGAAGTTGAACCTTTCTAGATATGGAAAGTTCTATTACCTTTACTAGATATTAACCAACTGCCTTCTGACCTGATTATATTTTTTAAAAGTATCATTTTGGTGGAGAAAATATTTCCTGACTATAAAGTGGTCATTTGGCTTCCTTTTAAAAATCCATGTTGAGAGGTTTAGATAACAATAGATTAAACATAGATATTTCAGAGTTTAGGACTGTATAACCAAGTCTTACAATTCAGGAATCCTTTTTAAAAATCTAGCCCATAGGTCTTGTTGTTTAGCACTGTCAAGTCAGTTCTGACTCATAATGAGCCTGCATAGGGTTTCTGAGGAGCAACAGGTGAGCTTGAGTCACTGACCATGTGGTTCAAACCAAATTTGCAGTCCAGCACATTAACCCACAGTACCACATTAGGACTCCATGCTATGGCCCCTTAAGATTACCACATCGGTGTAGCTCATTATTTGACTCTTGAGATTACAAATTACCTAAACAGGGGTAAAAATACAGTCAACGAGTGTAGATATGCTAGTGTACAGATGGAGTTCCTTGCGGCTCACTATGAAACTTCAAGTGTGAAGTTTTATACCACAGACAGATCTTGAGATCAGAACTACCAGGGCTTCTAATTTTCTCATAACGTCATCCCTCTTTAGATAAAGAACATCCCCAGTGCATTATGGCTTGTTGCTTTTTCCAGTGAAAAAACACAGGGATGCATATTGTAATCTAGGGATTTTTATCCCATCAATACAATGCTAAGCATTCTGCCAAAAATCATCTGCTTAAAGAAATACTGTCTGATATATCACCAAGAGGGAGACGTAATTTACCTAGAAAAACAAATATTTTAACAGCTATGACAGTCAATCCCCTGTTGTTGTTAGTGGTGGTGTGCCGTGGAGTTGGTTCTGAATCATAGTGCCCCTGCATAGGGTTTCCAAGATTGTAAATCTTTATGAGAGCAGAAAGTCTCATCTTCCTCCTACAGAAAGGCTGGTAGTTTCAAACTGCTAACCTTGAGGCTAGGAACCCAACTCATAACTACACTACCAGAGCCCCTTAGTTCCCTGGTAGTGTGATGTAAAAATGAAGAAGTAGGCAAATGGATGGGAAAATCTCAAGATTACTGTAATCTCTTTAACTTCCAAACTTGAGAATTCTGCTATGCAAGTTTTGAAATATCCATGAGAGATCGGTTCATATGAACACTGGCTACAGACTAACCAATGCCTTCGTCCACTGCACAGTTTTATTCTAAGGAAAACCAGGTTCATCTCTCCATACTCAATTCTCAGAATGGACAGAGGACAGAAGACACAATAGTGAATTCATGAACTCATCTTGAATCTATGTTAATCTTAACTCTTATGAATCAGATGACCCCATCATTGAGTTCAAACACAAGGAGACTGGCACTCTCCCAAGGCAGCACATGTAAAGTGTTTGATCCTGAGGCTGAGACTAGCACAGTGACAGCTCACAGAGCAAAAATGTTCCCTGGCGTGATGTTAAGGGAAAAACTACTTCCAGGCATCATTGACCACGAGATAATGACTGGACTAAATTTTTCTTTCTTTCTTTTTTTTTGGTTTGAAGAATGCTGGCTATATAAGAAATCTCAGAAAGATAGTGAAAGTGCTCATACTTAAAATGTTCATAGCATAAAGAAAACTGTACTTCATTCTTTTCACATTTTATTACTCTAACTTGTGGGTTGAAATAAATAATTCATGCTGCAAATTGTGCTTTTTCTCATCACAAAAAGGTAGCAACAGCTTCAATTATAGTTATTCTGAGGATAAAGTGAAATAAAATACACAAATGCCCCTAGCACTGAATTTGGCACATCCCAACCATTGCTATCAGCTGATTCTGATTCACAGCAACCTATAGGACAGAAAAGAACTGCCCCATAGTGATTTCAAGGCTATAATCTTTATGGAAGTATCTTTCTCCTAGAGAGCTGTTGTCGGTGTTGCTAAGAGCCGTCAAGTAGGTTCTGACTCATAGCAATCCAATATAGGGTTTCTAAGAAGGAGCTCTGGTAACGTGGTTATGAATTGGGCTGCAAACCTCAGGGTCAGCAGTTTGAAACTACCAGCTGTTACGCAGGAGAAAGATGAGGCTTTCTGCTTCCGTAAAGATTTACAGCCTTGGAAACCCTGTACAGGGTCGCTATGAGTCAGAATCGACTCCACAGCACATAACAACAACAACAACAAAGAAGTGACTGGTGAGTTTGAAACATTGACCTTTTGGTTCAAACAGACCTTGTGATCCGGTACTTATCCTTCAGAGCCACACCAGGATTCCAGAGCCCACAGAGCTGCTAGTGGGTTCAAATTGCTTCTTGATTAGCAACTAAATACTTTAACCATTGCACTACCAGTGATCCTTGTATTTGTCATATAGTATACAAAAAATATTAGCTCCTATCCTTTCAAATTGTAAATTAGAAAGACTCCACTCATTTCAAATAATAGAGTATTTTTTTCCCCTGATTTCCATCTCTGCTGTTAACTCAACTTCCCACTACTCTTTATTTGTTGATTCCCCATGGTAAGTTTCAGTTTTTATGTAGGTCCAAGTCACCCCAGGTATATTCAGCATTACCTCAGACTCCACTTCATTTAATAGGACTTTGACCTTAGCCCCATTGTATGCCTTTATTTCAACACCTTTCCGTTCAATTAATTCCTTTTTGAGAATCGGGTATTTTTGTTTTGTTTCTTGTCACTGTCAGATTCTGTCATGTTACCTGGAAAATCAAATTCACCCTCACTCTCAATGCCAATCTGGTGTTTGATACCCAAATTCCCATGGACTGATACCTTCTCTGACCCACTTTAAATCATCTTTATACAAATGACGATGTTTAACCCAGTCTCAAGACCAAAGACAACCACTTTTCTTAATACCCTTATTCAGTCACTTTGAACTGAGGTTCACTTATGATAACCCAAGTCTAAGGCCAATGACTTGAAAAACATGGATTTGGGACTAGGTAGTGTGGCACTGTGGATCAGCACTGCACTGTGAACCACAAAGTCAGCAGTTCAGACCCACCAGCTGCTCCTCAGAAACCCTATACGGGGTCACTATGAGCCAAAACCAACTCTGACAGCACTTAACAACATCAGCAGGGCAGGGGTGCTATTTAAGGGAAACAGATGGCTTTATATACTAGAAGTCCATGAGAATGGGAATTCAGCAGATGAGAGACTTCTTCTCTGGACAGAAGGTTAATCCTCTGGGTAGATTTAAGGTGGAGAACAAAGGCACCCAAATCTGTTGAAGAGTAGATGGGGTAGAAAAATACTATAAATTAGACAAGCAAAGTAGACTTTATGTAAATTGCCAAGGGTAAATGAGTCAGAAAACCACAACAACAATAATAAAAAATAATGATTTGGGTCACCCTTCTAGATTTTATGCAGAGGTTGAAGAAGAAGACAGTGAAAATGAGTGACACTTGTGCAACCCTTATCAAGACTTAGCTTGTTCCCTTCCATGAAAATAAGGAGAAAATAGTAGTTAAAGCTTCCCATTACAGATTACCAGGGGTCACCCTCTGTACCATGGAAGTGATCCTGGAAACTAGTATTGTCTCCAATAATATTATTGGTACAATACTAGTTTGGTATTGGTACAATAATTCTACTTGTACCAACCAGCTACTACAGGAGTCTCAACAAGTGATCCAACCCTGTATTTTATCACTGCTCTGTTTCCTGCTGCTGTTACTAAGTGCCATAGAGTCAGTTCCAAATCATAGAGCAAATATCTGGAGTCAGAAAACCAAAAGGAAAGAACATGTTCAGCATTTATCAAACTGAAGGAAAATTCAAGCCTCTCTGGGATACAGGGATTGGGACATGGTTGGAATGGGCAAAAAGGGAGAAAAAGTGTTAAGATGCTAGGCTGTCTTTTGAATCTTGGTTTTCTTTGCATACCATTATTAAATAGACACTTGAGGAGGAGAGAAAGGAATACACAGAAATATCACCACAGAAAGCTTATAAGTCCGTCTTCTGTCTATAACTGATTGGAATACCTAAAATGGGGATACAACGTGCCCAGTGAAGGATGCTTCCTGAGGAGACTGTGCATTACATAAGATCATAGGTGGAATCCTGAAGCCCATCCAGAATCTTCTGAGGTGGGAAATTTTCACTTGAAAGGACAAGCAAGCCAGCCTGGAACAGCTAAAAGAGCAGAAGACACTTGCTGAAAGAAAGACCAACAGGAAAAATACAAAACAATAACAGCAGTCTGACTGAATACTACAAGAACAAGCTAGTTGCTTGCTATCAAGGCAAATAGTCAGGTCCCCTCAGGGCAAACTTCCTTCCAAGACTAAGACTCAATGGGAATACACAAGCAGACATGTGCTCTGATTGGTGACCGACAAAGGGAAGTGAGGGAAAAACAGCAATGAAGCTGTGAGCTAAGCCCTACAAAGTTCAATATACTCCTTTGAACCTGGGTGAAGACCTGGTTGGCCAGCAGTATGGCAAGACTTGGGGACTCTTGGGCCCAGGGTCAGTGACATAGCCACAGAGGACAAGAGTGGAGAGTGAAGCATCCAACCAATAAGAAGAGAGGGCATATACATAAGAACACCCACACTTGCAGACAATACCCACTTGACCTGACTTCAATGACTGGATGATCACAGCTCAACTAGAAGAAGAAAGGAGAGGAAAAAAAGAGTAATCTGATACAATTTGATGAACTTGACCTACACCTATAGATGCAGTAGCCCAAAAGAGGGAACAAATCTTTACAGCGAGTATCATTCTCACCCCTTCCATACACAGAGTAGACAGGGATGGGCAACTTAGACATTGGCTACCCAAAATGGGGGGCTACCAAGGCAATAAGTGACTCGTTTACAAGCTATCAAAAGGGAGCCTAGATCCAGAGGGCACGGAGGAAGGTAAAATCTCCACTAAGCAGTATCTAATCTGTCTGGGCGGGGCTAATGAAAGGAGATGGGGATAGGTCTCTTGTGGTACAACAGTGAATAATTGTTATCAGGACTGACTGTGAAGGTTGGAAATGTAAAGGTAGATGTTTTATAGCAAAAGGAGGGGAGTGATTGACTTTGCAGTCCAGGAGTGGAGGTCCCTGGCACCATCAAGGGAGAAGAGCAGAGTAGGAGATCTTACCTAGAGAAACAGTGACACCAGAGATGGAGGCAGAGACAATGACTTAGAGAGACAGAGCATCTGGGGACTCTAGACCCAGAGAATGAGAGGGGCAGTGTGCTGACAACTGGAAGGCAGACTTGTAAGGTACACCCTTTGGTTGGTTGATGATGCATGGAGGGGACTGTAACCATCGCAGTGAAATGATATATGATAGGATGAATGTAAAGCTAATGTTCTCCCATGTAAACTATCACATAATTCACAATAAAACATTTTTTAAAAATTCAAACCTTGACTTTTGATATTGAAGGATTCTTTGGGCAAATTATTAAATGATGCAGAAAACATCAAAAGAAGATGGAAAGAATACACAGAGTCACTGTATTAAAAGGAAATGGTAGATGTTCAACCATTTCCAGAGGTAGCATACGATCAAGAGCCAATGATACTGAAGAAGGAAGTCCTAGGTACATTGAAAGAATTGGCAAAGAACAAGGCACCAGGAACTGATCGAATAAAACTTTAAATCTTTCAAGAAAGTGAGATGGCACTGGAGGAACTCACTCATCTCTGCCAAGAAATTTGGAAGACAGCTATCTGGCCAACAGATTGGAAAAGGTACACATTTGTGTCCATTCCAAAGAGCAATGCGGACTCAACCGAATGCGGAAATCATTGGACAGTGTCTTTGATATCCCATGCAAGTAAAGTTTTACTAAAGGTCATACAGAAGCGACTGCAAACATATTGACAGAGAACTTTCAGAGGTGCAAGCTGGAATCAGAAGAGGCTGAGGAACGAGGGATATCATTGCTGTATGATGGATGTATGATGGATCTTGGCTGAAAGTAGTGACTAGCAGAAAGATGTTTACTTGTGCTTTATTGACTACGCAAAGGCATTCAATTGTGTGGATCATGACAAACTATAGACAACATTGCAAAGTATGAATATTCTGTTAACACTTAATTGTGCTCAAGAGGAACCGGCATACAGACCAAGAGGCAGCTCTTGGAATAGAACATGGGAACACTGAATGGTTTAAAATTAGGAAAGGTGAGTCAGAGTCTGCTCTCAGAACAGGAGTGAAGTGATTTAGGAGCCTGAGCTGCTGGATTATTTGCTTTTCCCTCCCTCTCTCCTGCCCCACATCTCTCTTCACCACTCTCCAGCCCTTGCTTGTGCAGCCATGTTGGAGTCATCGGCGGCCACTCAGTCTCCGTCCATCTCCTTGTAGTTCTCTGGGGCTGAGCCCTCTGCACACTGCAGCCGCGGAAGCCCGGGAGCCTGCCCCGTCCTAGGGGGCCAAGAGCTGTGTCTCCTCCTGTGCGGTGCACGATCTGATGTGAAGAACACGGGTTGTCTTCAGCACCACGTTGATTGTGCTGCTTTCCCTGGCGGCCTTCAGTGTCATCGGTGTGGTTCCGTACCTCATTTTGAACCTTCTGTCTGTCACCATTGGCTTCAGGGTCTACAAGTCTGTCATTCAAGCTGTACAGAAGTCAGAAGAAGGCCACCCATTCAAAGCCTACCGGATGTGGGCATTACCCTGTCCTCAGAAGTTTTCCATAACTATGTGAATATTGCTATGTGCACATTAACAAGGCCCTGAAACTCATTATTCCTCTTTTATCTGGTGGAAGATCTGGCTGACTCCTTGAAGCTGGCAGTATTTAAGTGGGTGCCTACGTTGGCACAGTTTTCAATGGAATCACCCTTTTGATTCTTGCTGAACTGCTCATTTTCAGCGTTCCAATTGTCTATGAGAAGTACAAAACCCAGATTGACCACTATGTGGCTATTGCTCGGGAGCAGACCAAGTCAATTGTTGAGAAGATCCAAGCAAAACTCCCTGGATTCACCAAAAAAAAGACATAGTAACCACATGGCTGCCAGAAATGTTATAACCTTATTACCTGTCCTTGGAAGGAACATGTTCCGTGTCAGCTCAAGCCTGCATTCCAAGCTTATGTTTTCATTGGGTGATTGATTTCTCCCCTCCTCACCCTGTATCCTCAGTATCAAGCACAGGAATTGTTGGACGGGAAAAAAGAACGGGATTATTTTAGAATCCAAAAGAATAAAGAATCAAATTAACAGGATAAATCAATACCTTTTTAATGGTGGTGGAACTTTTGCCTATAGTTTGAAAGGGGAAAGGTTGAAGTTAAGAGGGTAGTGAAAGATTAAAAAATACAACTCTCCAGTCCACCTACCCAATTTATAAATGTTAGTTTGACACAGCTTCCCATCAGTTTCTCTCTTATTTTTAAGTTAAGAAATAATGATTAATTTATGAAGAAAAGACTTAGGGATGGGAGTGGGATTCCTTCCCAGGGGGAGTGGTATTTTTTTGTAATCCTGTCTTCCTCTGCCCTACAATGTAAGCAGCTACTCTTAATATTCCTCTTCTTCCCTTGGTCACTTCCAACTTTGAATAACTTGCAGGGGATAGTGCTAATTCCTGACTCCTAGAATGATGTCTGGTCAACACAAAGTGAAGCAGGACTGGAAAGAAGTGCTGGGGAGCAGCGCTGTGGCTTGTCCTGGAGCCAGGGGAAAGCTCCATCACATCACTCAGGAGGGTGGTAACTGTGTGGTTCCCTTTGGACACCAGTTCTGAGCTGGAGTATGAGACCTCACTCCTGAAATGTGCTTTCCTCCCTCTTCCCTACACACTTCACCTCCAGTTTAATAAATATGGTTGTACTTTTCCTGTGACAAAATAAATGTCTGTAACTGCTGTAAAAAAAAAAAAATAGGAAAGGTGTGTGACAAGGATGTATTCTTTCATCGTATTTATTCAAACTGTATGCTGAGCAAATAATTGGAGAAGCTGGGTTATATGAAGAAAAACGTGGCATCAGGATTGAAGGAAGACTCATTAACAACCTGTGATATGCAGATAATACAGCCTTGCTTGCTTAAAGTGAGGAGGACTTAAAATACTTACTGATGAAGATCAAAGACCACAAACTTCAGTATGGATTGCATCTCAATGTAAAGAATACAAAAATCCTCACCACTGGACCAATAAACAACATTCTTATTAACAGAGAGAAGATTGAAGTTGTCAAGGGTTTCATACTTCTTGGATCAAACATCAACACTCATGGAAGCAGCAGTCAAGAAATCATACGACATACTGCATCAGGCAAATCTGCTGCACAAGACCTTTTAAAGTGTTGAAGAACAAAGATGTCAGCTTGAGGACTAAGGTGCACCTGACCCAAGCCACAGTATTTTTAATAACCTCATATGCATGAGAAAGCTGAACAGTGAATAAGGAAGATCCTAGAAGAATTGAGGCATTTGAATTATGGTGTTGGAGGAGAATATTGAAAATACCATGGATTGTCATAAGAACCAACAGATCTATGTTGGAAGAAGTACAGTCAGAGTGCTCTTTGGAAGCCAGGATGGCCAAACTTCATCTTTCATACTTTGGACATATTGTGATGAGGAACCAGTTGCTGGAGAAGGTTATCATGCTTGGTAAGGTGGAGGGTCAGAGAAAAAGAGGAAGACCTCCAGTGAGTTGTATTGGCAAAGTGGCAGCATCAATGGGCTCAAGTGTAGCAACAATTGTGAGATTGGCCCAGGATCAGGCAGTGTTTAGTTCTGTTGCACATAGGGTTGCTAGGAGTCAGTACATAGTCGATGGCACCTAACAACAACAACACCTTTATACATAGAAGAGATTCCATTAGTGGTAGGTGGGAAGGAAATGGTTTAGAAAATGAGACTTGGCCCACATGGACCAGCTTTTGTGGCATAAAATACAAGTAACAGAGACTAAGGGATGTAAAAGAAAAATGTGTTTTATTGTTTTGTCAGAATGAACAGGACAATGCCTACAAATTAAATGTTTGTTACTATAATATTTTACCTATGAAACTCTATGTAAACATGTCCTAAGCACATAGAGAAGTAGCACAACATAATGAAGAAAACAATTTGTCCAAAAACTTTGATATCTGAGATATCTGTCAATTACTAGCTGTGTCACCTTAGACAATTCAATTAACTTCTGACCTCTGGTTTTATCTGTAAAACGTGAGCAAGACCATCAACCATACCAATTTTGCAAAATTCTTATTAAGAGAGATCAAGTATGTGAAAGTAGTTCATAAACTATGACATTTGATAGATAGGTTGAAGAATTCCAGGAATATAAGAAGATATTGGTATTAGCTAGAATTAACAAGAAGAGCCAAGGTTGTGGAGCTCAGGAAATCCATATCACACAATGTATATTAACAGTTTGGGGGTCACCAAGTCCTAAATTTCAATTCCATCTTTATTACTTATTAGCTGCATAGCCTTGGACAAGATATTCTCTATAATCTGCCATTTATTCATCTATAAAGCTACAGAAAACTACACATATTGTTGTGTAATTGTTTTTGTTAAATGCTGTCGAGTTGGTTCCAACTCATAGTGAACCTATATAGGTTTTCCAAAGTACAGATTGGGAATTTGAGCCACCAATTTTGCAGTTCAAGCCAACATTGTGGTCTAGCGCATTATCAATGCCAAACCAGTACTTCCCATATTGTTGTGCAGATGAAGTGAAATAACACATAAAACAGAGTCTGGCATATTGCAAGTGCTTAGTAACTGAGATCTGTTGTGAAGATGATGATGATGATGTTTTAGGAGGTACATAAGTAAAGCATTTTGTGAGGGTAAATGGGAACACATTACCCACCCTCCAACATCCAGAGAATTAAGTTCTCAAGGGCAGAACTTTAGTATTTAGCACCATGGACAGAAGCACACATGACTTCCACTGCTACCCACTAAAAATTTGTGACAGACATGACATACCTGGTAACTTGTTGAAATGCTGCATTATGATTATAATCTTCATTCATAGTTGTCAAATAATGTATAGATCTTTGCTGATATTCTAGGATTTCTTCCATATATAATATATATGGAATGTTGTTAAGTGCCGTAGAGTAAGTTCCAACTCATAGAGACTCTGTGTAGTGTTTCCAAGGAGTGGTTAGTGGGTTTGAACCACCAACCTTTTGGTAATCAGTCTAGTGCTTATCCTATAGCTCCTATTTGGAAAATATATATATATATACACACACACACAAAGGTATATATGTGTGTGTGTATACATGCTCACACACATATGTGTTCAATAAATATTTTAGGACAACATCTACAAGGCAGGCACTGTAGTGGGGATAGATAAGTAAACAAGGCAGACACTTTTTCTGTTCCCTCAGAGTTTGTAGTCTAACTGAAAAGACACACAATTTAACAACTAATTACAAGGAAAGGTAATAAGCATCATAATAAAACAAATACACAGTGTTTTGAAGAAATATAAGGAGCTCTGGTGGTACAATGGTTATGCACTTAACTTCTAACTGAAAGGTAGATGATTTGAACCCATAAGTTTACTCACTTTGCAGAATAAAGACCTGGCACTCTTTTCTCATAAAGATTACACACTATGAGGCAGTTCTCATACTCTGTCGTATAGGATCACTACATGTCAGAATCAATGTGACAGCATACAACAACAATTATTACATAAGGATATATAGCCTATAAAGGCCAAAAAAGATATCCCTTAAAATGTGAAGTTTATGTATATTCTTGGGGTCAGTCAGATTTTTTTTTTAAATGAAGTGTTTTTTTTAGACCTTTGTGAAGGTCTAGAATTGAGTGATAAAGCACAGCATATTGGAGTAAATGAAAGGAAGAAGAGAAATAAAAAGGGGCAAAAAAAATGGCATCTTCTCTGCCATGTTAAGAAGTTTTAATATTTCCTAATGACAATAGAAAGGTGCTGACACAATGCTTAATCGCTTAGCTATTAACCATAAATTTAGCACTTTAAACAGACCAGCCACTGTGCAGAAGAAAGAATTTTAAGAAAAAAAATTATCTAATCTGCAATTATGATAACTCTGAGTGATGTCTCATCCACTTTTCAAATATCAAATGATTTAGAGATTATAGCTCTCAACTTCCCCTTCAGTATCTCCCACATGGTGGAGTGAACAAATCCAATCTCCTAGCTTGATAATCAAGCTTTCTTAGATATTCCCTTTCCTCTTTTCTATACATTCTATAATCCAAACTATCATTTCCAAAACTCAGCCTATGTGTTCCTCTATTTGTCTTTGTCTTTGATCATTGGAATTAGAAGATTCGTCTCTCTCATTTGCACTTGACTAAATTACTCAGGACTCTATTCAAATGCTTTCTCTACCCAAATGTTTCCTTGTTTCTCTGAAGTGGTATTTCTTTCAACAGAATTTTTTCAATATGTATTTAAGGTAAATACATGTTCAAATTACGTACATCTCTGTCATATATTTGGAGTCCTGCTGTGGCACTGTGGGATAACGGCACAGGGTCGGTTTGAACAACAAGGTTGGTTGTTCAAGTTCACCAGCCACTCTTTGGAAACCCTATGCAGGGTCACTATGAGTCATACCAACTTGATGACCCTTAACAACAACAGCAACAATGTCATCTATTTGGAGTCCTGGTGTGGCACCGTGGGATAAAGCACTGGACCACAAGGGAGAAAAAAAAGAGGCTGCAAGCAGTCTTGGAGGGTGGAGCTTGATGGCAGATGGAAGAAGTGCAATGAGGACCTCTGTCAGCAATAACACAAAATACTGGAAGAAGCAGTTTCAGGGGATAGTCCCAGAACTTCAAACTACATATACAGGAATATTTAGAGAGATTGAAGGCTTACAGCCCGTGAAATTTATAGTAGAAGAAGAAAACTGGTGTTTTTTCTGATTGGCCACCAGCCTCAGTGGCTCCTGGAGTGGCCATCTTAGGCAAGACAAAGTGGAGGAAGGATCAGAGCCACAGCTGACACCTGACACATCTTCGGAGATAAAGGTGTGGACAATCTCTCTCTCTCTCTCTCTCTTTTTTTTTTTTTCTTTTCTTTTCTCTGTTCATTGGACTCTTGCTAGTTGTGCACCTCCATTTTGGTGACTACAGAGGGTGCTTGAGTGAGTGGACACCCCCTTTCCCCTCCCCCAAAGTGTTCTACTACACATGTGCCCAGATCCGTTCAAATTTTAAAGGGAAAGTATCCCATTAAAGCAAAAAAGCAGTGCAAAATGGCCACAGCTGGCCCTGAACTGTTAATCACTAGGAAAAAGACCTGAATAGGGGTTGTAGAAAGGGAAAGAGACAGTCTAAAAAAGGAAACAGGCTGAAAATTAAATCCTGAGTTACATCATAACAACCAATAGTGGCATCTTGAAATTGTTCAGGCAGCCTTGAAAGCAAGAAGTTGAGAGAGGGAAATTAAAATCATATTCATATTTGCTACAGAATTTTTTTCCCTCTTCTCTCTTTTCTGCAATTGTAGACTACAGGATCCAAGCTGTATTTTTTTTCATTGTTGCTGTTTTGTTCTTTGGGCTCCTCTTTACATTTAGGACATTACTTCTCTCCCTATATTGCTCAAGAAGACACAGAAATTGCAGTCATATAGTCATGTTACAATCACACGCTACAAAATCCCACAATCCAGACCATATTCAATACCAGCTGCCATACACTAGATATGCAGCCAACAAACACCTGCAACAGTTACTCTTAGTTGAGTAATAAGAAGAATGATAAGGGAAGCCCATCTCCTTATCACATCTACCTAGAGGCAATCAGAAACCATAATAAAACATCAACAAATATTCAAAAAATTATTAAGTTCACATCTAACTACCGACAATGCCCAAGAAACAGAAACAGATGACCATATCAGCACATGTCCGGAAACAAAAGAAAGTGACTGAGACAAATGAACTGGAGGTATGCCTAGACTTCACATTGGAAGGAGGGCAGGCTTTAGAAATGTCTGAGAAGGAATTCAGAAAAATGATAATGAAATGTATCCAAACACTTTACAGAGGTTTTGAGAAAAATATAAAAGAAGTCAGAAAAGCACTACAGAAACAACCAAATAACACGGATATAGCATTGGAAACAATACAAAACCTACAAAAAGAGGTCCAAATGATAAATAATAGAATATTAGAAATGAACAATACACTGAAAGAACAAAGGAACAGAATTGAAAAGATGGAAACCAGAATACGCAAGTTGGAAGACAAATCTCTCAATACTGCTAAGATGGAAGAATAAGCAGAAAAAGGGATAAAAATATTTGAAGAAAGTCTAAGATTCATGTTGAACAACATGAAAAGAAATAACTTAAGAACGATTGGCATTCCAAAAGAAGAATAACCACACAAGTCCAAAAGGAGATAGTTGAACGTTGCTGGAAGAAAAGTTCCCTAACATTCTGAAAGCAAAAAAGATAAGCATTCAAGAAGCTCCACAAACCCCAGGAAAGATAGGCCCCAAAAGAAAATCACTAAGATACATAATAATCAAGATCTCAAAAATTAAAAACAAGGAGAGAAGCCTGAAAACAGCTAGGGAAAGGGGAAGTGTTACATCCAAAGGCAAGCAAATCAGATTAAGCTCAGATCTCTCAGCAGAAATCATGCAGGCAAGAAGGCAATGGGGAGACATATATAAAACCCTGAAAGAAAATCTGCCAAGAATCCTCTACCCAGCAAAGCTGTCAATCAAATATGAAGGTGTAATCGAATGATTCCCAGATAAACACAAGCTAAGGAATTTTGTCAAAGCCAATCATGCACGGCAAAACATCTTAAAGAGAGTTCTGTGGACTGAAATCAACAAGAAAAACAACAACCAGAGATTGACATACATGGCAGCAACACCCGGAACACGATCAACAAATGGAAGAGTCAAAAAAGAACAAAACAATAAGAATGAATTCAGAGGATTTGGGGGGTCAGTCTATGAACAAAACAATTACAATGTGAAAGAAGGTAAACACATAGGAACAGAGATCCAGGTGGTAAGAAGGTCAGATAGATTACAGGATAAAATAGAGTGCACTAAATGGAGGGAAAAGTTGATAGACTATAGGGTAATCTCAAAGGAAATTAATACTTCACAACATATCAAGAAAATGAAAACACAAGAAGAACATTGAAACATTAAAACTATGAAGAAACTGACAAGAAAGAACACACAAAAAAAACATGTACTCAGCACAGGAAGGCATGCAGAACAAAGAAACCAGAAGCACCACAAAAACACAAATATAATGACAGCAATTAATCAATATCTATTGATAATTATATTGAATGTAAACAGATTAAATGCACCAATTAAGAGACAGAGAGTGGCAGAATGGATAAGAAAGCAAGATCCTTCAATATGCTGTCTGCAAGAGACACACCTTATACACAAAGACAAAAACAGACTAAAAGTCAAAGGATAGAAAAAAATATACAAAGTAATTGCAATAAAAAAACAGCAGGAGTGGCAATACAAATCTCTGATAAAATAAACGTTAAGGCAAAAACCAGCATAATAGATAAAGATGGACATTAGTTCATGATTAAAGGACCAATTGAACAAAATGACATAACCATAATAAATATCTATGTTCCCAATGAAAGAGCTGCAAAATATATAAAGCAAACTCTAATATATTTGAAGAAAGAAATAGACAAATCAACAATAAAGTAGGAGATTTTAATACACCAATTTCAAAACAGGATTGCACAACCAGAAAGAAACTCAACAAAAACACAGAGGAATTAAATAACACAATCAATCTATAGGAAACTACAATACCTCTACAAGAAAAAGACAAGTAACCCTATTAAAAATTGGGCACAGGACATGAAAAGACACCTCACAAAGGCAAACAGACACTTCACCAAGGCAAATATTCAGACAACCAACAAACATTTGAAGAAATGTTCACGATCACTAGCCATTGTTGTTAAGTGCTGTCAAGTCAATTCCATCCCATAGCGATCCTGTACAGGGTTCCCGAGGAGCAGCTGATGAGCTTGAACCACTGACATTGCAGTTCAAATGGCTTTACAGTCTGGTGCATTAACCCACAGTGCCACACTAGGACTCCATTAGAGAGATGCAAATCAAAACAACAGTGAGATATTATCTCACACCAGCAATAGCAGCAAAGTTCAAAAACACAGAGGAAAATAAGGCTGGTGAGGATGTAGGACCCTCCTACATTTCTGTTGGAATGCAAAATGGTCCAACCACTCTGGGAAACAGTACAGCGCTTCCTCAGAGAGTTGTAAATAGAAATACCTTCTAATCTAGCAATTCCTCTACTTGGTTCATATCCACAAGAAATATGAACCATAACATGAGTAGATATATGCACACCAATGCTCATAGCAGCACTATTCACAATAGCAAAAAGGTGGAGACAGCCCAAGTCTCATCAATGGAAGAATAAATAAACAAACTTTGGTACATACACACAATGGAATATTATGCTACCTTGATGAATAAGAAGGAAGCTGCAAGCCACCACGTAACATGAATGAACCTTAAGGACATTATGCTGAGTGAAATTAGTAAGTCACAAAAGGACATATATTGCATAAGACCATTATTGTAAAAGCTTAAGAAAAGATACCCATACTAAAAGGGAAAACAAAAATTATTTGTTGGATGCCAGTGGGGCGGGGGAGGGGGGAAGCGGTAATGGAAGAGGTGGAGAGAGGCGACCTTGGAACAACAGGACTCTGTGATACAGGAATCAAAGCATAGTCTGAAGAGGGGAAATAATACTAAGATGCTTGACTGTCTTGTGAATATTGGTTTGCCTTGACTACTATTGTAAAATAGACACTTGAGTGGGATAGAAAGGAATGTCAGGAACAATGATTACAGAAAGCGTGTAAGCCCTTCTTCAGCCTATAACTGATTGGAATACGTAAAAGGAGTTCTACAACTTGCCCAGTGAAATAGGTCTCTTGCAGAGCGTTTGCAGTATATAGAACCTTAGGTTGAACCCTAAGCCCCATCCAGAACCTTCTGAAGTGGGACAGTCCCACTAGAAAGGACAAGCAGACCAGCCTAGAAAGCCTAGAGAAACAGAAGATACATATTCAGAGAAAGATCAGCAGGAAAAACCCAAAACAAAAATGGTGGTATGATTGGCTGCTACAAGAATAAGCAAATTGTTTTATGGGAAGCCATTGAGGCAAGTAATCAAGTCCCCTCTAAAACTGAAACTCAAAGGGAACACATGAGCAGGCATGTAAGCTTGCTGGCGACCACATTGGTCTACTGGTGAGTGGAAGAGGGGGGAAAGGCAGCAATGAAAAAATGGGTTGAGTTCAATGTTCCATAGACTCCCGTTGACCTGGAGATGAGAGATAGAAGAGGAAGAGCTGGTTGGCCAAAGTGTGGTGAGACCTGGGAACAGGTGAGCCCATGGACAAGGACATAGCCATGGAGGGCTTAAGCTGAGAGTGAAGCATCCAGCTGATATGAAGTGAGGGGAGATGCACAAGAACACTAAACTTACAGATAGTACCCATTTGACCTCCTATCCTCAATGACTTGATAATCAGAACTGGAGTACAGGAAGATTTAAAAAAAAAAAAAATTAATAAAGGAAATGAGGGTAAATTGCTACAAATTGATGACATGACCTATACTCATGGATGTTGTAACTCAAAATACCAACAGAAAGGGAAGGAGTCTTCACATCAACTACCAATGCTATCCCCTCTGTGTACAGGGTAGATAGGGTCAGGCAACTTAGACTTTGGCTACCTAAAATGAGGAGTCAATAAAGGCATGAAGTGACTGGCTTACAAGTTTTCAAGAGGGAGTTTAGTTTAAGAGTGTGTGGGGGAAGATAGAGTCCACACTGAATAGATTTATCTTGTCTAGATGGGTCTGGTGAAAAGAGATGGGGATAAGATTCTTATGATTCAATAGTGAGTAATTATTGTCATGACTAATTGAGACTGTCACAATTGTAAAGGTAGAAGTTGTTCAACAAAAATGGGGGAGTAGTTAATCTTACAGTCCAGAAACAGAGGACCCTAGGACCATCAAGGGAGAAGAGCACAAGTGAAATGTAAGATGTTAACCATATAAGCAGCAAAACCAGAGATGGAGACAGAGATGGGGACATGGAGAGAGGGAGCAGCCGAGGACTCTAGATTCATGAAATGAGAGGGACTGAGAGTTGGCGGCCAGGTGGCAGGCTTGCAGAATGTGCCCTTTGGTGGTGTAAATTATTATATATGCCTGAGTGTTAAAAAAAAAAAAAGAGAGAGAGAGAGAGAGAGAAAATGAAAAGAGATAAATACTGTTAGGTGATGGTACATGGAGGGGATTATAATCATTGCAATGAAATTAAGTATCATTTGTTGAATGTAAAATTGATGGTCTGCCCTGTAACCTTTCACTCAAATCAAAATCAAAACTTGAAAAAAACAAAAGAAACTGCAGCAAACAACTCACGGGTTCACACAAATTCTGAAATATATAAACAAGTCAACTTCTAAAAAACTTCTTCCTTTAAACTTGATCCAAGCCACAATTCTGATACAGAAAAGGAGGGAAATGGGACAAATTTCCTTACTTGTTTTATAAAAGTCATGCCCTTTCTCTGGTCTACACCTTATGCTGGCATGATATTAGGGAAAGGGTTTGGTTTGACAGAAAGGACCATATTGTAACTTATGTTTGTATTTAGGCATGTAGTTACATACAGACCCTTCACAGCATCAAAAACACGCTTATTAAACTGGTCTAAAACTATTTCAATTAAAAATTGAGGTGCCTTTTCCATTTGAAATACAGTCATTGTTTATTTTGATCAGGTTGATTATAATGAAAGGTAATTCAGTAATCTGTATTACTACAAAGTTGTTGATCTGTTCATTTTTTAGTTTTGTTTTTCTTTTGTGTAGAAACAGAAAACTGTGGAACAGAAAGAACTGTCCAGGATTCTCAGCTTTCATCATCTGTCTAAATTTACAGCATCTATGTTCTCTGTTCTTATTCCTAAACTTCTTACCTTTGTGTCTGTCTTTTAATTACTGTTGTTCTGTAGGACAGTTTGAATCCCAAGGTTGGCAGTTTAAACTCACCAGTTGCTCCTTGGAAACCCTTTACACGGTTCCTAAGAGTCAGAACCCAGTAAACGGGCACTAAACAACAACAAAGGAAAATAAATTGACAAAGAAAATGAACATTTAGCATACTTTTGTTCACAAATAGAGCACTTCACATAAATAATGCTCACACATATATAACACGTGGAAATGATGAAATCATGTTTAAAAGTTCAGACATAACACATCCATGCATATACACCAGTCATATTTTCTGATATTTACAGAAGTGAGTTTAAGCCTCATTCACCTTTTCTGGCCGTGTGGTAACTCTGTAGGATCAGCACAGGACTGGGGATCACAAGTTGGGCTGTTAGAACCCACCAGACGCTCCACCAGAAAAGTTTACAGCCTCAGAAGTCCTATTTAGGGGTGGCTATGAGCTCTGGTAGCGTAGTGGTTACGAATCGGGCTGCGAACCTTAAGATCAGCAGTTCGAAACTACCAGCGGCTCCGAGGGAGAAAGATGAGGCTTCTACTCCCGTAAAGATTTACACCCTCGGGAACCCTGTACAGGGTCGCTATGGGTCGGACTCGACTCGATGGCACTTAACAACAACAACAACATGAGTCCAAAATGACTCCATAGCACACAACAACAACAACACCCTCATTCAATAGTCTGAAAATATTACTTAGGGTCATTATTTGTATAATAAAGGAACTTGATTATGATCAAGTAGTCATGGATCGAGTTCAGTAGCATCCTGGTAATCAGGAAATAAACAACTAAAACTATGCATTTGCTCCAGAACAGTTCAAGGCCAGGCTTGAGAAAGGTGGAGTTCTTTGTAGTAGATCTGCGCCCAAAGACATGGTATTGGAGATGAGAGGGTGAAGTGGAGGGCTGGAGCAGGGGAAAAGTGATACTGTTGTTGTTGTTGCTGTTAAGTGCCGTCGAGTCCGTTCCGACCCATAGCGACCCTGTACAGGGTTTCCGAGGGTGTAAATCTTTACAGGAGCAGAAAGCCTCATCTTTCTCCCTCGGAGCCGCTGGTAGTTTCGAACTGCTGATCTTAAGGTTCACAGCTCGATTCATAACCACTATGCTATCAGAGCCATGCATATCTGGGTCCCACAGTGCCAGAGTGAAGCTAGCAGAACAGTTCGGTGTAAGAGCGCGCTGCCCTGCCCCAATCGGGCTTCCGGGGACAGCCAGTCAGACCCATATCCTCCAAGTAAGGGATGTGCAACCTCTCATTTGTGAGTTTTACGTCTGCACTCATGGATTTTGCATCCGTGGAAGATTCAAAAGGCTAAGCATGGCAGCTGACCAGGTAAACAGGGCAGAATGTGTTGCAGTATGCCTGCCTCACTCTCCTGAGTGGCCTCTATGGCCTGGGGGGCAGCGGGGGGGCACATACCATCTGGTCTGAGGCCAGCCGACCTGACAAAGGCTGTTTCTGCCATGGAAAAAGTAATTTCTTCCTATCTTGGAAAAAGCACTTTGCAGAGCAGGGAAGAAATCCTGCCAAGAGAGTAGCTGCTTTAGAAACTCAAGGAGAGACTGGTCTATCCTTGAGTTTCTAAAGCAGCTGCTAAAACCAACCTCTGTGTCAGCACGCACCAAGATGAAGATTTAAAATTAAATATGTTGGACAGGGGAAAAAATTAATTGAAGTCAGCAACATGTAAAAAAAAAATTGTATTTAAAAATAACACACAGGAGTTGCACAATATGAAAAAACGTATAATGTGCACACTACTTGTGTAAAAAACAGCGTTGTGTACATAATAAGGAAGACAGTTTTTCAGTCTCTTTTACTAAGCTTCTGCTTTGAAATTATCTTCTTCTTGTTGTTTGCTGCCAAATGGTTCCCAACGAATAACAAAGCTATGGGTCAGAGTAAATTGCTCCCGTAGGGTTTTTAGACAGTAGTCTTTATGAGAGCAGGTTTCCAGGTCTTTTCTCCAATACAGCCATTGTTGTTGCATGCCTTCCAGTCATTTTCCAGGAGCAGCTGGTGAGCTTGAACCACTGACCTTGCAGTTCAAACCAACCTTGCAGTCCAGTGCATTTACCCACAGCACCACACCAGGATTCCACAATACTAACATTTTGGCAGCAACCAAATGTTTAACATTTGGGCCATCAGGGGTTCTTGAGACAGGTATAATGCTGGATATTTTTAATATAATATTTCATTTAATATTCTCAACAATCTGATTATAACAGGTAATATTACCTACATGTTACAGATGAGTAATGATTTAGGCTCAGAAGATTTGCTACAAATTCTCTCTGACCTTCATGCATTGCATTTTCCTAGTTGCTCTAGGATAGCTGGAAACAATCTTAAAGTCTTGCACAGTTTTTAGCAAAAGCCATCCATGAGTAAGCTGGAAAGGAATAGAAAAAGAGAACTCTTGTTCAAGGGATGGAAAGTGTTAATGTCAGAGTATATAAGTTATATTTCAGAAAATATGTAAAAAATGTACTCTCATTCTTTATCCATATCCTTAATTTTGATAAATGAGAAAATAAAACTTTTTCTCCCAATCCACAAATTTATTTTTCATTAAAACCAGACATTTCCACAAGTAATATTAAACATTGGACTGGCAATTGAAATATATTGCCAAATTCCTTTCTTAATTTGGTAGTGTGAAACTATTTCCAATTTTTTCTGACAGTAAATTTTTCAGACTGACAATTGCTCACCAAATTTACATTACAATGCATTCTCCAATCTTAAGAGCTTATGCAATACTAAAATTTGAGATGTCAGTGCTATATCCTGATATGATATTAGATCTTAAGGTGAGATACATAATACAAAATTACTACAATACCAGACACATTTGTTTATAATGTTCATAGCACTTGTTTACAGTTCATAGCACTTGTATTTCTAGTGATTGTTATTAATAAATGTATATAATAGATTCAGAATGGAAACAGTTTTGCAAGATATCTGCTAATTTACAAATAAAAACAAAGTAGATACAGTCATGAGATCCATTATTTTTGGATTATGCCTCTCTTTTACTAAAATTGATTGGTCTGTTTTGTTAATCTATAAGAATTCTAAATAAATTGAAAATGTCAAATTGATCAATTTATTGACAATATTTAGCTCTTTTCCTGTTTAGAATTTGGGATGCTTAACTCTTTCCTGGTGTGATGCTGTAGGATAAGCACTGGGCTGCTAATCACTAAATTCTTGATTCAAACCCACTAAACACTTCTTGGAAACCCTATACAGGGACAAGCCAACCTATGGAGTCCTAGTGTGGCACTGTAGGATAAGCACTGGACTGCTAACTGAAAGGTGGCGGGTTAAAACCCAACAGCAGCTCCTTTGAAACCCTATACCAGGTCACTATGAGTCAGAACCCACTCAATGGCACTTCAACAACAACACGAGTTAGAAGTAATTTAACTTTACTCAACAATAATAACTTCTGAATAAAATTAACTTTTATTCATGTTATCCTCTCAGATCAGGTCTTACGAAAAGCTCCAATCCTGGAATTAAACCTAGAAACTTGGAAAAAGTACAGATTTACGAATTAATATGGAGATCTGAGCACACCAGATTTAAAACCACCCTTTCCACTTCTAAATTTCCACTAGAGTAGTGAAATGGAAATAAAGGGAAAGATATATGATTGCAGAAAATGAGGGAAGGCAGTATAGACCTAACTGAATGAGAGAAATGAAGAGTTGATCAATCCCAGATTCATCACACGTGAAGATTAAAAATCCACTGGGGAAATAAACAAAACATGTCAACAGCATCACTTTTCTTGCTACCTTAAATTTAGAGTCATACGTATACTGGGTAGTTGTTTGGGACAAATGTTATTACTTTTAAGATCCTATTGAAGTATTAGAGAAAGCACAATTTTCACAAAGCAAAATTCCAATTCATCCTAAGCATGGATAGGCTGCTTGTTAAATGTGATAGGTAGCTGGCCTGGCTAGCTCTTAAGAAGATAAATCTTTAAATTTAAAGAATAAATTTAAATAGATATGCCCCAAAGACAAAGATTCCTTTTTCACATCTTGTCAATTTAACTTCCTTCTCTACTTAACCGTGTTGTTTTGGTTAGGTGTTTTTAAGTTGCCTCTGACTCATGCTGATCCTATGTAGAACAGAACAAAACATTGTCCAGTCCTGCACCATCCTCACAATTGTTACGTTTGAGTTCACTGTTGTACCCACTAGGTCAATCCATCTCTGAGGGTCTTCTTTTTTACTGATAAACCATTATGTCCTTATCCTGGGGTTCCTGAACACATGTCCAAGAATTCTTCATTTAATTCACCTTCCCAGATTATTTGCTAAGCATACAGATTGATTAAGCATCATGAAAGGATATAAGCCTGGTTCGTGCCATTTCTGATTTTAAATCACTCAGTATCCTTTGTTCTGGTAATCTAATGACTGCCTCTTGATCTATGTTCAAGTCCCTCATGAGCACAATTAAATGGTCTGAATTCCCATTCTTCTAATGCTATTTATAACAAATTATAGAATACTTGTGTGGCAATGTAGGATAAGCATTGAAATATTAACTGAAAGGTTGGTGGTTCAAGTCTGCAAGCTGATCCAAGGAAATACTATACAGAATCACTATGAGTTAAAATTGTCTCAATAGCACATAAAAACGACAATAGTTTGTTATATGGAGCGCTGATGACACTGTAGGTTAAGCATTAAACTGGTAGCTACATGTTAGAAATTAAAACCCACCATAGATGATAGAATTCTGCAAAATCAACGATTTGTTCATTTCAAATACCTTCTTTAGACAGCATAAGAGACTACTATACATATAGACCTCACCAGATGGAATACATAGAAATCAAATTGACTACCTCTGCAGAAAGATGGAAAAGCTCCATATCATCAGTCAAAACAAGGCCAGGGCAGACTGTGGAACAGACCATCAATTACTCATATGAAAATTAAACCAAAGCTGACGAAAATGAAAACAAGTCCATGAGAGCCAAAATATGACCGTGAATATATCCCAACTGAATTTAGAGATCATCTGAAGAGCAGATTTGATACATTAAACACTAAGGACCAGAAGAGTGTGGGATGACATCAAGAATATCATACAGAAAAATGGCAAAAAGTCACTAAGAAGACAAGAAAGAAGGAAAAGGTCAAACTGGATGTCAGAAGAGACACTGAAACTTGCTCTCCAGCATAGAGATGCTAAAG
>NW_006408582.1:13005346-13066786 GCF_000296735.1 Chrysochloris asiatica
GATGGATCTTGGCTGAAAGCAGAGAATATCAGAAAGATGTTTACCTGTGCTTTATTGACTACTCAAAGGCTTTCAATTGTGTGGATCATGACAAGCTATGGACAATATTAAAAAGTATGAGTATTCCAGAATACTTAATTATGCTCATGAGGAATCTGTACCCTGGACCAAGAGGCAGTTGTTCAAATAGAACATGGGAACACTGAGTGGTTTAAAATCAAGAAAGGTGTGCAATAAGGTTGTATTCTTTCAACCTGTATGCTGAACAAATAATATGAAGAAAAGCGTGGCATCAGGATTGGAGGAAGACTCATTAACAACCTGCGATATGCAGATGATACAACCTTGCTTGTTGAAAGTGAAGAGGACTTAAAACATTTACTGATGAAGATCAAAGAGCATAGCCTTCGGTATGGATTACATCTCAATGTAAATAATACAAAAATCCTCACCACTGGACCAATAAACATTCTTATCTACGTAGAAAAGATGGAAGTCAAAGACTTCATTTTTCTTGGATCAACTATCAACACTCATGGAAGCAGCAGTCAAGAAATCAAACGATGTATAGCATTAGGCAAATCTGCTGCACAGGACCTTTTTAAAGTGTTGAAGAGCAAAGATGTCAGCTTGAGGATTAAGGTGTGCCTGACCCAAGCCATGGTATTTGCAATAACCTCATATGTATGTGAAAGCTGGATAGTGAATAAGAAAGATCATAGAAAAATTGATGCTTTTGAATTATGGTGTTGGAGGAGAATCTTGAAAGTGCCATGGGCTGCCAAAAGAACCTATAGATCCATTTTGGAAGAAGTGCAGCCAGAGTGTTCCTTGGAGGCCAAGATGGCCAAACTTCGTCTCTCATACTTCAGACATACTGTCAGGAGGGAGCAGTCGCTGGAAAATGAGATCATGTTTGGTAAGGTGGAGGGTCAGAGAAAAAGAGGAAGACCCCCAACAAGATGGATTGGCCAGGTGGCAGCATCGATGAACTCAAGTATGGCAACTATAGTGAGGTTGGCCCAGGATCGGGCAGTGTTTCACTCTGCTGTGCATAGGGTCGCTATGAGTCGGTGCCGACTCGATGGCACCTAACAACAACATATACTCCTAAGGAGTAAGATGAGGCTTTTTGCTACCACAAAGATTTACAGCCTCAGAACCACTACATTGGGTCACTATGAGTCAAAATCAACTTAGTAGTGGTGGGTTTGGATTTGGGGTGGGGTTGAATTATAGCTTGTTATGATCCATACAGTCAAATGCTTTTGAATAGCCAATAGAGCACAAGTAAACATCTTTCCTGTATTCTGTGCTTTCTGCCAATATCTATCTAACAGCAATGGTATACTTTGTTCCACATTTACTTTTGAATCAATCTTGAATCTCTGGTAGCTCTGTTTTGGTGTACTGCTGCAACTGTTTTTGAATTATATTCAGCAAAATTTTATTTGCATGTGATGTTAATGATACTATTCAATAAATTCTACTTTCCATTGGGTTGTATTTCTTTAGGATGGGCACAGATATGGCTCTCTGCTAGTCAGTTGGTCAGGTAGATCCATAGCCGTAACTGAATTTATATTCCAACAAAGCAAAAACAAACCATTTCTAATAATGAGTCACGTGAGCTCAGGCATACCTTGTCTAAAAAAGAAAAGGCAAAACTATTAGACAAATCCAGATCCCCTCTTTCAGAATAAAATAAGCATAAGAAAAACATTGCACTTATAACTAAAGAACCACTCTGAAAAATTAGAACACATGCTTTAATTTATTAGATAGTTGCTTTCAAAAAAGAGAACATGTAGGATAACTTTAAATGTTTAACAAAATCCAAGAAAATAAATTATAAGCAGAAAGGGCAATAATTTGAAAAAAAAAGAGATCGAGAATTATTTTTTAGAAATTTGTCAATTACTATGAATATTTCATCTGGAAAGCATAATTAGGGGCCATTAAAATCTGAGTAATTAATGCAGAAATAGTATTTAAAAATTAAAATGAATTCTCAGGGAAGTCTCTGAAAAATAGTAGGAAATAGGTAAAGACAAAAATTATGAATCCCTTAAGAAAGAGGAGTTTCTCATCCCCCTCCTCACTTCTTGATAAGTCATAGGAGCATCATTTCATAGTAAAAGTGACACTGATTCAGCTGTAGCATGTAAATAGCTTAGAAGTCATCACTCCTAAAAGCAAAACAAATGTTGAATAAAATTAAAATCAATGACCATTCTCAAATACATGAATAATCTGAGATTGCAGGGCAAGTCACCACTCCAAAATGTGGAGAGACAGGAACACCCAGAGAGTCACATCTGAAATATGCTTACCAGTAGTACAAGATATTGCAACCATAAACTGTTAAGAACATTTGCCATATTTTAACACAAATAACACACATTATATGAGTTTTTCATATCATATACTCCCCACATGTTACTTTCATAGGAGTGCTACAACAATATTTTTTATGCATTGCAGACTTCACTTTTTTTTCCCCTGTCTGATTGATTTAATGTTGTCTTCATCTCAGTGCCTCTTAATGCACAGGTTTGGTTTCAAGCAGCAGATCCTCAACAGCCTCCACTAGAATTTCTAAAGCAGCCCCTTTCCCAGTAGGTTTCCTTCCTTGCTCTATAAGCCACCTTCTTCAATGCAAGATGAAATCATTTATTTTCCACCTCGGAAACAACTGTCCCCAGACAGAAGTATGTAAGTCTATGAACCCTTGATCACAGCTGTCACATTGGAGGGTCAGGCTGATATGCGGCAGCCATGTAAATTTTGCCCTACCATCCACCTGGTCAGCACTTTGCTCAGGCTATTTGAATCTCCCGCTCATATAGTCACTGTGGAGCGAGATGAGACCAAGGACACAGAGAAGTTGTGTGGTCCTAGTTCAGACAAGACAGGTCCAATTGACCACCCAGAGGCCCACACAGGTACTATCCTGTTGCCTGGTTTCACCACGGGACCTAAGTCCATCTGGGCAACAATCTCTGCTCGCAGAGAGACCAGCTGGTGCTAAACCTGTGGCATCTCCAAGCTCAGCCCTCTTGCCTCCTCTCCACTCATATACAGCATGATGAGCTCTATCACTCTCAGGACCAGCCACACACTTCCCCACAGCAAATACACAGTTCAATTGTTTATTTTATGAATAACTCACTGGGATATCACCAAACTTGATCCATGGTTTCTAAACAATATGCCTTTATTATACAAATATGATCAAAGGGTACATTTTTGAACTGTTGAATGACAGTGAAAGAGGTTGGAAGAAACTATAAATATTTACAGGAGCAGACCTATCTTTCTGAAAATCTGCTGCAAAAACCATCTTTATAATGCTCAAAAGCAAAGATATCAGTTTGAGGACTAAGGTCACCCTGATCAAAATCATGGTATTTTCAATTGTCTCATATGCATGTGAAAGTGGGACAGTGAATAAGGAAGACCAGAAAAGAATCTATGCATTTAAATTATGGTGTTGCAGAAAAATACTAAAAGTAAAATGGACTTGGATAAGACTGTTATAAGTATCATGGACATCCAGAACAAACAAATCTGTTTTGGAAGTAATGCAGCCAGAAGCAAAGATGGTGAGACTTTGTCTCTCATACTAAGTACATGTCATCAGGATGGACTAGTCTCTAAAGAGGAAAATGCTTGGTAAAGTAGAGGGTCCACTGAAAAAAGGAAGACACCAAACAAGATTGATTGGCACAGTGACAAAAAAAAATCGGGCTCTACTTTAACAATGATTGTGAGTATGATATGGGACTTGTCAGTATTTTGCTCTGCTTTGCATAGAGCCTCTGAGTTGGGACTCCTAACTAACAGCTCCTAACTAAAACAACAACAACATGGACAAAATAATGAGTGATGCAGAAAGCATCCAAAGAAGCTGAAAGATACACAGAGTCACTGTACCAAAAACAATTGGTCAATATTCAGTCATTTCAAGAGATAACATATGAGCAAGAACTGAAGGAAGAAGTTCAACCTTCATCAAAGGCATTGGCATAAAACAAGGGTCCAGAAACTGACATAATACAAATTGAAATGTTTCAACAAATTGATGTAGCTCGGGAGACACTCAACCATTGATGGCAAGAAATTTTAAGACAGCTACCTGACCAATTGATTGGAAGAGATTCCTATCTGTGCCCATTTCAAAGAATGGAATGCAGAAGTCATTGAACAGTATCATTAATCAAAATTATCAAAAATTTACTGAAGATAATTAAAAAATGGTTTCAGTATATCAACAGAGAGCTGCCAGAAATTCAAGCCAAATTCAGAAGAGGAAGTGGAAAGACAGATATTATTTCTGACATCAGATAGATCTTGGCTGAAAGCAGAGAAAACCAGAAAAAAAAAATTGCTTACTTGTGCTTTATTGACTATGTAAAGGCATCTGACTATGTGGATCATAACAAGCTATGAATAACATTGAAAAGAAGAGGAGTTCCTGAACACTTGCTGTATTCATGAAGAACCTGTATATAGACCACTAGGCAGCCCTTTGAACAGACCAAGGGGATACTGAACAGTTTAAAATTAGAAAAAGTGTGTGTCAAGATTGGATATTTTCATTTTACTCATCCAGTCTGTATGCTGAGAAAATAGTCTAAGAAACTGAATTCTATGAAAAATAATGTTGGATCTGGATTGGAGGAAGACTCATTAACAGCCTTCAGTATTCAGATAATACAACTTTGCTTTCTGGAAGTGAGGAGGACTTGAAATATTCAGTATGGATTGCCCCTCAATGCAAATAATAAAAGAATCCTCACAAATGGACAAATAAATACCATCATGATAAATGTAGAAAAGACTGAAGTTGTCAAAATTTTCATTTTGTTTATATACACAATCAATGCTCATTGGAGAAGCAAGTAAATAAAATATTTTCATGCTAAAAGAAATATGCTTTGATAAAGGAAGGGGTGATACTCTGCTGGCTAGAGGGCAGACACGTTAAGTTGGGTGATGGGGAAAGCATTATACCACAAAAGGAAGATTGGCAGAAAAATGATGAAAGCAAAGGACAACACAGGAAGAGTGCTAGAGTTAAAAAGAATATATGTAACCACTGTCATGTACACAATCTTGCAATAACAGTGATCTATGAGTACATTCATGGACAGATACACAGGATGAATGGATATGGGAGAGAGAGTGTGAGAGTATTTCCACAAATATATGAGGGTTTATCAGAGTATTTATTTGTGCATGGGAATTTATCTTTGTTGCAAATATATCCATGAATGTGGTAGAGCATTGTTGTTGTTAAGTGCTGTCAGATTGTCCCCAAGCATACGGGGGACAAATTTATGAAGCTGTCTTAGATATTATTAAACATCATGATGGAATGAGATTCTGAGCATGGAGATCAGGACCATAGTCTTTGGGGACGCCATGGTCACTTGGCATAACATTGTCTACCAAAAAAAAAAATGTTCTACATTGTTGCAGACCGTGTAAACCTGGTCAGAAGTTCGAGGCCCACAGGGCCTGAGACAATGCAGGCCACAGGCTCTGAGGAAAAAATTCTGGCCACTGGCAGTCATAACAAATTGTTTTTCATCTTAGTGTTCAGTTATGTTTTACTAAATGCAGACATGAAGCCCTTGTTATCCACAGATAAATGTAATATTTTCCTAAAAGCCAAGACTGTAAAATTCCAAACAGGCAAAGTTCTTCCCTCAGAGAATTCATTCAAAGGAAATTGGGTGGCTCCCTGGTCTCTGTTCTAAGGACAATAGGAATGCCCTCTCTAAAGTGTTTCCAGGTGCAGCCCATTCATCCAGGCGCCTCTTTTCCTGAAGAACCTGGGCTGGGCAGCTGACACAATGGGAATCCTCCCAATCCTTTTCCTCCCCCCATTTGAGGCTAGGTGCTAAAAGGTATGTTAATTAAGCTTGAGAAACCAAGTTGTGGTTGTGAGATTCAAACCTGCAAAGTATGATGTAAAGTTGCCTGAATGTCTGGAAAAGTAAGATTGACAGCTGTACATTGTCTTAGTCCCTCCTAGCTTTGTGTAAAGTACCTCCCCTAAATAAAACAAAGGCGCAGAACGAATCCAGGTGCATTACGACTGGCAAGGCGTACGTTACAGCATGCAGGGTCTCAGTCCAGCCTTACAACCTTACTGCCTGCTTAGCCAAGATGTTTACTATGCAGGATATTATGGCCTTCATGGCTGAGATGTTTGCAACACAGGATCTGCCTGATGCCAGTCCAGCATTCACCCTGGTTTCGGGGTGCCTCTTTGTCTCTCTCTTTGTGTCTCTGTGTCTCGTTTGCTATCCCTATCGCCGCCAGGTATCCCCTCCTCGTGAACCAAGTTCCTATGTCGAGGCCAGTCCCTGGCACTACATCCTACTTTGAAGATGAGTGACTGGCCTTTTAAAAGCTCATGAGTGGTCATTTAAGGTGCAGTTATTAGTCTTCCCAAGGGAGGAGGAAAGAAGACTGATAAAAAATGAAAAAAGCTTGGAATCAATTAGTTCAATGGAGTAGTGAACCACATGAATAACAAGCTTCACAATATTGAAAGCAGAACTAGATGATGCCTACCTACCAACTATTCTGATAGGGATCACATTAGAATTACCTGGGTAGAGTGGGTGAAATGTGAAAGAAAACTCAAAATTGTAAGAAAGACTAGGTTTATTGGTTGCAAACAGACTGGAGGAACACAAGACTATGACCCTTAGTCACCCTTTAGGTCTGAAACTGAACTCACCCTTGTGGCTCAGTTTCCAACCAAACTGTAGATAGTAGACAGGCACAACAACAAAGCCTGTGAATTGTGGCATTGGAGGATAAACATTGGACTGCTAACTACAAAGCTGTCAGTTCAAAGCAACTTGCTCCTCCTTGGAAACTCTATATAGGGTCAATATGAGTCAGAACCAACTTGATGGCAAACAACAACATGCACACCATGAAATGGTCAACCATTCAAAATCAAAGGGCAGCATTTACCTAAGGACAAAATTCCGAAGGGTTGGAAAAGAGGTTAGAATGGGGGGAAAAAATCACAGGAGAGAGGTAGGATAACTGATTTTACATGGAGGGGATTGCAATCATTCAAATGAAACCAGGTATATCATATGTTCAATGTAAAACTGATTATCTACTCTTTAAGCCTCCACTCAATTCACATAAGAAGCTTTCAAAGAAATCTAATGGCATATTGCATTAGGTAAATCTGTTGAAAAGATCTATTTTGAGAGTTAAAAAACAAAAATGTCACTTTGAGGACTAAAGTAGGTATGACTCAAGCCATGATATCTTCAATAGCCTCATATGCATGTGAAAGTTGCACAAAAAATGAGGAAGACTGTGGAAGAATTTAAACATTTGATTTATGGTATTAGTGAAAAATATTGAAAGCACCATGGACTTCCAAGACAGCAAACAAATTTGTTAAGGAAGAAATACAGAGAGAGTGCTTCTTAGTAGTAAGGATGACTATACGTTGGCTCTCATACTTTGGACATGTGGTCAGAAGGGACCAATCTCTGGAGAAGGATATAATACTTAGTCAAATTGAAGGTCAAAGAAAAGGAAGAAGGTCCACAACAAGATGGATTGACATAGTGGCAGTTGCAATGGGTTCTAATGTAACAACAACTTGTGAGGATGGCACAGGACCAAGCAATGTTTCATTCTGTTGTGCATATGGTCACTATGAGTTGGAACTGTCTCATCAGTACCTATATTATAACATATTTGTATGTCACATTCCAGCAAAATTTTTCTGGGGATTATTCAAATAAATATGTTGTTGTTGTGGTTAGGACTGTACAACCCTATAGCAACAGAACGAAATATTATCTAGTTCTGTGTCATCTTTACAAGGTTGCCATGTTTGAGCCCATTATGGCTGCCACAGTGTCAGTCCATCTCGAGTGCCTTCCTCTTTTTCACTGATCCTCCACTTTGTCAAGCATGATGTTCTTCTCTATGTCCCTCCTTACATGTCCAAAGAAGTCTTGGCAACCTCGCTTCTAAGGAACATTCTGGCTGTACTTCTTCCAAGACAGATTTTATGTTCTTCCAGCAGTCCATGGTACTTTTAATATTCTTCTATAACACCATACTTTAAATTTATTGATTCTTCTAAGGTCTTCCTTAATCATTGTCTCCAGCATTCATATGCATGTAAGATGATTGAAAATGCCAAGGCCTGGGTCAAGTTTACCGTAGTCCTAAAAGTGACATCTTTGCTCTTTAAAACATTTTTTAGCAGATCTACCTAATGCAATACATCCTTTGATTTCCTGGCTGCTTCTTCAATGCGCATTGATTGTGGATCCAAACAAAATGAAGTCTTTGATAATTTCAATCTTTTCTTCATTTATAATGATGTTATTCACTCACTCAGTTGTGAGAATTTTCATTTTCTTCACAGTGATATGCAATACATACTGAATGCTGCAGTCTTTGATCTTCATCAGTAAATATTTCAAAGCCTCTTCGCTGCAGCAAGCAAAGCTGTGTCACTTGCATTTACAGGTTGCTAATGAGTCTTCCCTTCATTCATCTCTCAGTTTGTTACATTTTGGTGGCTTGTGAGTTGCTGTGATTCTGGAAGCTATACCAGGGGTAATTTAAATACCAGTAGGGTCACCTGTGGTGGACAGGCTTCAGAAGAGCTTCCAGACAAAGACAGACTAGGAAGAAGGAGAAATGAACTACACCCAAATATTTATTCACTGAAAAACTTATGAATAGCAGAGAAACACTGTCAGATATAGTGCAGGAAAATGAGCTCCTCAAGTTGGAAGGCATTCAATACGCAACTGGGGAAGAGTTGCCTCCTCAAAGGACAGTTGACAGTGATGATGCAAATAGAGTTAAGCCCTTGGGATTAAAGGCTTCAGGACCTTCATTTGCTGATGGGGCACAACTAAAAACGAAGAGAAACAACTGTAAACATCCATTAATAATTGGGACATGGAATATATGAAGTATGAATCCAGGAAAATTAGAAACTGTCAAAAATTAAATGGAACATATAAACAAGGATATTTTAGGCTTTAGTGAACTGAAATGAACTGGTCTTGGCCATTTTGAATCTGACAATCATATGGTTTGCTACGCTGGGAATGACAAATTAAAGAGAAACGGGGTGGCATTCATCCTCAAAAAGAACATATCAAGATCTGTCACGAGGTATAATCCTGTCTGTGATAGGAAAATATCCATGAGCCTATATGGAAGATCAATGAATACCACTATTATTCAAATTAATGCACAAACCACTAAACTAAAGCAAGAAGCCAGTGAGGATGAAATAGAAGAATTCTACCAACTTCTTCACTCTGAAATTGATCAAATATGCAATCAAGATATATTGATAATCAATGTTGATTAGAATGCAAAGCCTGAAACAAAGATCAGTAGTTGGAAAATATGGCCTTGGTGATAGGAGTGATGCTGGAGATCTCATGATAGAATTCTGCAAAACAAATTATTTGTTTCATTTCAAATACTTTTTGTAAACAGCATAAAAGACAGTCATCCCACATGGACCTCACCAGATGGAATACATAGAAATCAGATTGACTATATCTGTGGGAAGATATTGTGGAAAAACTCCATATCACCAGCCAAAACAAGGCTAAGGGCCAATTGTGGAATAGACCATCAATTGCTTATATGCAAGTTCAGACTGAAGCAGAAGAAAATGAAAACAAGTCCACGAGAGCCAAAATAGGACCTTGAATATATCCCTCCTGAATTAAGAGATCATCTGAAGAACAGATATGATAACATTAAACACTAAAGACCGAAGATCAGATGAGTTGTGGGATGACACCAAGAACATCAGACAGCAAGAAAACAAAAAGTCATTAAGAAGACAAGAAAGAAGGAAAAGTTCAAAATGGATGTCAGAAGAGACTCTAAATCTTGCTCACCAGAGTAGAGATGCTAAAGCAAATGGAAGAAATATGATACAAGAGCTGAACAGAAAATTTCAAGGGTCAGCTAGAGAAGACAAGGTCAAATATTACAATAAAGTGTGCAAAGAATTGGAGTTAGAAAACCAAAAGGAAAGAACATGCTCAGCATTTCTCAAGCTGAGGGAACTGAAGAAAAAATTCAAGCCTAAACTCTTGTTATTGAAGGATTATCTGGGAAAATTACCAAACGATGCACAAAGCATCAAAAGAAGATGAAGGGAATGCACAGAGTCACTGTACCAAAAATGAGTGGTCGATGTTCAACCATTTCAAGAGGTAGTCTATGATCAAGAGCCAATGACACTGAAGGAAGAAGTCCAAGGTGCATTGAAGAATTGTAAAAGAACAAGTCACCGGGAATTGCTGAAATACAAATTGAAATCTTTCAACAAAGTGAGGTGACACTAGAGGCACTCACTCACCTGCTCCAAGTATTTTGGAAGACAACTCTCTGGCCAACTGATTGGAAGAGATCCGTATTTGTGCCCACTCCAAAGAGAGGTGACCCATGGAATGCTGAAATCATCAGACAAGATCTTTGATATCCCACACAAGTAAAGTTTTACTAAAGGTAATACAGAAATGGCTGCAAGCACACATTGACAGAGAATTTCCAGAGGTTCAAGCCAGATTCAGAAGAAGATGTGGAACGAGGGATATCATTGCTGATGTTCGAAGGATGTTGGCTGAAAGCAGAAAATACCAGAAAGATGTTTACTTGTGTTTTATTGACTATGGAAAGGCTTTTAATTGTGTGAATCATGACAAGCTATGGACAACATTGTGAAGTATAGTATTCTGGAACACTTACTTGTGCTCGTAAGGAATCTGTACATAGACCAACAAGCAGTTCTTTGAACAGAACCTGGGAACACTGAATGGTTTAGAATTAGGAAAGGTGTGCAACAGGGTTGTATTCTTTCACCATGCTTATTCAACCTGTATGCTGAGCAAATAATCCGAGAAACTGGTTTATGTGAAGAAAACGTGGCATCAGTATTGGAGGAAGACTCATTAACAACCTGTGATACACAGATGATACAACCTTGCTAGCTGAAAATGAGGAGGACTTAAAATACATACTGATGAAGATCAAAGACCATAGCTTTAGTATGTATTGTATCTCAATGTAAAGAAAACAAAACTCCTCACTACTGGACCAATAAACAACATTCTTATCAACGGAGAAAAGATTGAAGTTTTCAAAGACTTCATTTTTCTTGGATCAACACTCATGGAAGTAGCAGCCAATAAATTGAACGACCTATTGCATTAGGCAAATCTGCTGCACAAGACCTTTTTAAAGTGCTGAAAAGCAAAGATGTCAGCTTGAAGTCTAAGGTGTGCCTGATCCAAGCCATGGTATTTTCAATAACATCATATGCATGCTAAATTTGGACAGTGAATAAGGAAGATCATAGAAGAATTGATACATTTGAGTTATGGTGCTGGAGGAGAATATTTAAAGTACCATGGGCTGCCAGGAGAACCAACAGATCTGTGTTGGAAAACGTGCAGCCAGAGTGCTCCTTGGAGGCCAAGATGGCCAAACTTCGTCTCTCATACTTAGGGCATATTGTCAGGAGGGACCAGTTACTGGAGAAGGATATCATGTTTGGTACAGTTGAGGGTCAGAGAAAAAAAGGAAGACCCCCAGAGAGATGGACTGGCAAAGTGGCAGTGTCAATGGGCTCAAGCGTGGCAACAATTGTGAGACTCGCCCAGGTTCGAGCCGTACTTTGTTCCATTGTGCATAGGGTTGCTATGAGTCAGTACTGATTCGATGGCACCACTACCAACAACAACAATGAGTCTTCCTCCAATCCTGATGCTGTGTATAATCCAGTTTCTCAGATTATTTATTTAGCATGCAGATGAAATAAATATGTTAAAAGGACACAATGCTGCCGCATATCTTTCCTGATTTTAAATCATTCAGTATCCTCTTATTCTGTTCAAATGATTGGTCTATGTATCAGTTTCTCATGAGCATAATTAAGTGTTCAGGAATTTCAGCTGATCATGTTGGTATTCATAGTTTGTTGTGATGCACACAGCTGAATATCTTTACATAGTCAATAAAGCACAAATAAACATGTTTCTGGTATTTGCTGCTTTTAGCCAAGATCTGTCCAATGTTAGCAGTGATATTCTTAGTTCCACATGCTCTTCTGAATTTGGCTTGAATACTTGGAAACTCCTAGCTATGCACTGCTGCTAACTCTTTTAATTATCTTCAGTAAAATTTACTTATGTGTGATATCAGTGATATTGTTTGATGATTTCTGCATTCCACTGCATTTCCTTTCTTTGGAATGGGCACAAATATTAGCTTCTTCCAATTGGTTAGCCAGGTAGCTGTTTTCCAGATTTCTTGACATAAAAGAGTGAACATCTCCAGCTCTGCATCAATTTGTTGAAACCTTTCCATTTGTATTCCATTAATTCCTGAAGTCTTGTTTTTCACCAAAGCTTTCAGTGCAGCTTGGAGTTCTTCCTTCAATATCATTAGTCCTTGATCATATGGGACCTCTTGAAATGATGGAACTTCAACCAATTATTTTTGGTACAATGACTCTGTGCATTAATTATTTCTATCTTCTTTAATATTTCATCCTTCATTCAATATTGTAACAACAGAATCATTCAAGATTGCAACCCATGGCTTGACTCTTTTTACTAGTTCTTTCATCTTGAGAAATGTGAACATGCTCTTCCCTTTTGGGTTTTTCACTGCACATCTAGGCACATTTCATCATAATACTTTACGTTGTCATCTTGAGCTTCCCTTAGAAAATTTCTGTTTAGATCTTTTATTTCATCTTTTCTTCCAGTCAGTTTAGCTTCCTCTATGTTGAAGAGCAAGTTTTAGAGTCTCCTCTGCCATCCATTTTTGTCTTTTCTTTCTTTCCTATTTTTTAACGACCTTTTGCCTTCATCATGTATTATGTTCAAACATATATTGTTGTTGTTAAGTGCCATCACATTGGTTCTGACCCATAGCGACCCTGTTTACGGTTTCCGAGAAGTGGCTGATGAGCTTGACTGCAGAACTTGTGGTTCAAACCGATCTTGTAATCCAGTGCATTAACCCACAGTGTCACACCAGGACTCCTAAATACATGTATATGCTGTTGCTGTTAAGTGCTGTGGAGTCCATTCCAACTCATAGCAACCCTGTATAGGGTTTCCAAGGAGTGGTTGGTGGGTTTGAACCCTTGACCTTACAGTTCAAACCAACCATGTGGTCCCATGCTTATGTTACAGTTCTACACCATGACTCCATAATTTCATGTATGTTATACACACACACACATATATATATGTACACTTTGGTTGGTTATGTGCTGTGGGGTTGGTTCCGACTCATATCAACCCTGTATAGGGTTTCCAAGGAGTGGTTGGTGAGTTTGAACCCTTGACCTTACAGTTCAAACCAACCATGTGGTCCCATGCTTATGTTACAGTTCTACACCATGACTCCATAATTTCATGTATGTTATACACACACACACATATATATATGTACACTTTGGTTGGTTATGTGCTGTGGGGTTGGTTCCGACTCATATCAACCCTGTATAGGGTTTCCAAGGTTGTAAATCTTTATGGAAGCAGAAAGCCTCTTCTTTGTCACACATAATAGTTGATAGTTTCGAACTGTTGACCTTGAGATCAGCTACCAGAGCTCCTTTATATGTGTACTGGTGTGTCACTGCAGGTTAATATGCTGGACTGCAAGGTTGGTTTGAACTGCAAGGTCAGTGGTTCAGACTCACCAGCTTTGAACCTATTTGTCTCTGTTTATTATGGATGATCTTTATACTTCTAGGTTTTACATTTATAGCTCTAATCCAGGTTGAGTTTGTTTTCATATATGGTGTGAGATAGATCTGTTTCACTTTTCTGCAAATGGATTTCCAGTTTTTCCAGCACCATTTGTTGAAGAGACTATCCTTCTCCCATTTAATGTACTTTGACCCTTTGTCAAAGGTCAGGTGACTGTGTGTGGATGGATTTACTTCTGGGTTCTCAGTTCTGTTACATTGATCTATGTATCTTTCATTGTACTAGTACTAGCTGTTTGACCACTGATGCTGTGCAGTAGATTTTAAGATCAGGAAGTGAGAACTTTCTAACTTTGTTCTTCTTCTTCAGTAATGATCTGATATATCTGAAGTTTTTTTTTCCTTTCCTTATAAAGTTAGTGGTCAGATTTTCCATCTCTTTAAAGAATTATGTGGGAATCTTGATTGTGATAACGTTATATCTATGGATTGCTTTGTATAGTGTTGACATTTTCACAATGTTAAGTCTTCCTATCCATGAGCATGCTATATTCTTCCATTTTTTTTGAGTCAATTTTGGTTTCTTTTGGTAGTATTTTGTAGTTTTCTTTGCATAGGTCTTTTGTTTCTCTGGTTAGATTTATCCCTAAGTATTTCATCCTTGGGGTGACTATTGTAAATGGTGTTGTTTTCCTAATTTCCTTTTCAGAACTCTCTTTATTAGTCTAAAGGAATCCAACTGATTTTTGTATGATGAACTTGTACTCTGCCACTCAACTGAAACTTTCAGAGTTCCTATAATTTTCTTGCTGAGTCTTTGAGATTTTCTATGTTTAGGATTGATTCATATGCAAATACAGATGGTTTTACTCCTTTTTTACTGATGTGAATGTCTTTCTTTCCCTGTCTTGCCTTCTAGCTCTGGCTAAGACTTCCAGTACAATATTGAATAAGAGTGGTGATAAAGAGCATCCACCTGGCTCCTGTTCACAAGGAAAATGTTTTCAGTTTCTCACTGACAGTGATGCTGCATGTTGGTTTTGTATGCCTGCCTTTAATTATGTTGAGGAGTTTCTCTTCTATTCCTATTTTATTGAGTGCTTTTATAGAGAATGGGTGGTGGATTTTTGTCAAAAGCCTTTTCTGAATTGATTGATATGATCATGTGTTTCTTCTTTTTTATTTATACACTAAATTATGTTGATTGTTTACCTAATATTGAACCATTCTTTGGTCATGGTGTATTATTTCTTTTATATGTTGTTGAATTCTATTGGCTAGGATTTTTTTTGAGAATTTTTGCATCTGTGTTCATGAAGCATCATTTTCTTTTTTAGTAATGTATTTGCATTGTTTGGATATGAGGGTGATGCTTGCTTCATAAAATGTATTCAGGAGTTTTCCATACTTTTGTATGTTCTGGAATAGTTTGACTGGAATTGGTGTCAGCTCTTTTCTGAATATTTTTTGGAATTCACCAGTAAAGCCTTATTGTTTTTGTTAAGTGCTGTCGAGTTGGTTCCAACTCGTAGTGACCCTGTATAGTGTTTCCAAGGAGTGGCAGGTGAGCTTAAACCATTTATCTTGAGGTTCAAACCAACCATGCAGTCCAGCACATTAACACACAATGCAACACCAGGACTCCATATGGGTCCTAAGTTTTCTAACTGAGAGTTTTAAAAATATCTGATCAATTTATTCTTTTGTATCTGTTCAAAGTGTCTACTTCACTCTATAATAGTTTAGGTAGATCATGTTTTTCTAAAATTTTATCCATTTCTTCTGGATTTTCAACTTTTTGTTTGTCCCAAGCTGCTCTCAGGATTCTTTATTTGTCTTTGATTTTGAAGAATTTAATTATGCTATGTCTTGGTGATTTCTTTTGGGATTGCTTCTTGAATTATTGTTTTCTTGTCTTTCATGGTGTTAGGGAAGTTTTCTTCCAATAACTCTTTGACAATTTTTCTGTGCTTTTCTTTATATCTTCCTATTCTGAAATTCCAGTTACCTGTAAATTTTTCTTCTTCATGGTGTCCCATTAAATCTTAGAATTTCTTCTGACTTTTCCTTCTTCTTTCTGATTTTTTCCCTTATTGACTAGTATTAAGAAATTTCTCTTCAAAGTCCCTAATTCCGGATTCTGTTGCTTGAAGCCTAATTCTTTGCCCTTTCAGTGTACTGTCCATCTCTGAAATGTTAACATTAACTTTCTGGATTTCTAGTTGTACATTTTACATTGTCCCGAATCTTTATCTGTGTTGCTTGTTGGTTCTTGTAGTGCTTTTCTGAATTCTTCCTCATTTTCCTCAACTTTTCTGAGTATCATTTGAAGGTACCTAAATATTCTCTTGAATTCTTTTACATGGAATTCCAATCCCTTTTTTCCCTCAAAACCATTTTCTAGCTCTGGCTCTTGGTCAATTCTTTGATCCACTCTCTCTTTTCTCTTCATGTGAATGGAAATTGTCTGTTGTGACTGAGACTTTGTGGTGTCGCAGTATTTGTATTTGATTGATTATTATATGTTGGTGTGTTCTTAGGCACTCACCATCTGCCTCCTGGTGGGGTTGTGATTAGTAAATGGAAATGTGCCATTCTCTGTTCACTGTTCATGCAGCTCAGTTTAGGATAGATTTGACTGCTATCATTAGTCAGGTGTATAGCAGCTGGTATTGACTCTTGCCCAGTGGGTGGGGCTGCACAGGTTATGGTTATGACTGGGTTGTATGGTATGGTTGCTGTCCCCTGTCAGGTGAAGCACCACAAGATTGTGGTGGTAGTGGTTATGTGCCATGGAATCAATTCTGACTCATAGTGACCCTGTACAGGGTTTCTGAGGCTGTAAATCTTTACAGGAGCAGAAAACCTCATCTTTCTCCTGCGAACAGCTGGTAGTTTCAAACTGCTGATCTTATGGTTCACAGCCCAATTCACTACCAGAGATACACAAGAGAAAGCAAAAAACAAAAGCAACAGAAAAAAAAAAAATGAGAGAAAACCCAATAAAACAGAAAAAGCAGGCAACAGCTAGAAAAAAAGATGCAATAACCAAAAACAGGATAGAGGAAGAGAAGGCAAAAAGTAATGAAAAATCACTAAGCACAATCAGGGGGAGGGTTAAGTTAAAAAAAAAAAAAAGAGAGAGAGACCAGAGAGTAGTATAAAAAAAAAAAAAGAAAGAAGAGAAAAAGCTGGGGGTGATAAACATAAAAAGAGATTAAAGTGGAGATAAATAGGATAAAAAGCAAGGGGTAGTAAAGAGTAGAATAAGGGGAAGAAAGAATACACAAATAAGAGCAAGGAAAGAAGAAAACTAGAGCAGGTGCCAGATTGAGAAAGAAGAAAACTTTAGGAGCTCCTGCCAGCCAAGGAGCAAAATATAATGAGTGAAAAAAGGATGAGACAGTGGTTCTCTGGCTGTAGTTGGAGTTCCTATAGGCCTAGGTATTTTCTGTTTGGGCACCCAATTTGGAAGTAGTTAGTGTAGACCCCAAAGCAGCTGGGGTCTTTCCATCCCAAAGAACAGCTGAAGTTGAGAGTTCCCACTAATCTTGAGGTGGCCAGAATTGACTATGAAGATTTGTGCAGACCCATCTGAATCCAGTTAGCGCAAAGAGCTACCAATTTACTTTGAAGTGGCTCAAACTGCATGGTTCACTACTGTGTGGTGCCAACCACCTGAAGAACAGGAGTTTCCCCTGGGCTGGTCATGCTTCTGGTCACCAGGGTAGTATGGGGTACAAGAAAAAAAAAAAAAAAAAAAGGCCTTTTCTCTCCATCAGTAGGTGATATAAGGAGTCCTGGTGTGGCATTGTGGGTTAATGTGCTGGACTGCAAATTCACTTTGAACCACAGGTTGGCAGTTCAAGCTCAACAGCTGCTCCTATACAGGGTTGCTATGGGTCAGAATCAATTTGACAGCATTTAACAACAGCAATAGTAGGTGGTATGCCTCTGTATCATCAAGCAGATTTTTGCCTTCCAAAGGCCATCCATGATTTTCAAAATGGCCATACCATGCCTGGCTAGCCAGCACTGGTCACCTGTCTGTCTCCTTTTTTGTTTCCCCACATCCATTCAGCTTCTTCTCCTAGGGAGGACTCATCTAGGACTGGCCACGGCTGGCTCTGCAGGTTTGGAGTAGGGTTTGTGTGAATTCAGGCACTGTGGCTGGTGCAGATTGCATCCAGCTCACTTTGATGTGCCTCACAACTGTTCAGATTGCCACCATGCAGCTCAAACCTCCAAGAGACCTGGAACTTCACTGGGGGTGTATGCTGGTGAGGATTGGCCATGTCTCTGGTCATCAAGAGGATGTGGGGAACTAGAAAATATAACATAGCATTTTTATTTCTTCAAGTCACCAGTATCCCTGTACACCCCCAAGACACTGTCCTGTCTCTACAGTCACTCACTAATGTTTAACTTGGCTGGCATAGATCATTGTCCTTCTCCTTTTTTGCCACATTCCTTCAGCTTCCTCTGTTAGTAAGCATTCAGTACACTTCTCTGTCCCCTCATCTGAAGCTCAGGAGTCCATGATTATCATCTGTATCTTTTACATTTAGTTTTCAGTATTTTATTGTAGAGTCTGTGTAGCATTTTGGCCTAGACAGCTATCTTACTACCTCCTCTTAGAAATATTCTTAATAAGCTAGAAATAGAAAGACATATGAGATTATAGCTACTTAAATTGGGATCTCACATTAATCAGCATTTTTAATTTTAAGCAAACATTTTGGTCTCAGCAAAGTTTTGATTTCATGGGTGTCAAAAGGGATGCACAAAGATTAGCTTAAAGAACTGGTTTTTCCATCAGTCATTTAAGCAAGATCAAAGCTAATGGAGATGATTTTTATGGAATAAGTCATAACTGCAAATAAGTCTTGGATTTCCCAATACAATCTAGGGAGCAAAACTGGATCAAAACAGTGACTTCCAAAGGGCTCTGTTGGAAGTTAATTTCAAGACAGAGAGATCTGATCAGAAGCATAGGATGACTGTGTCTGGGGATACTAAAGAGGATACCAAAGGGGTTAGATTTTCTCAAAGGATATTGGGTGATCATAGGAACTTATGATCTTTTAGGAAGAACTTTTAAGAAAGTTAAAAACTCCATTGGGGAGGAATACGCCAGGAAATTATGTTGAGGAATTTTTTGTTTCTATTGTAACAATGCACTTTCTTATTCATCCTGGATAGCAAGGGCTGTCCTATGAGAATTTTTTGGGTAAGTTTACACCATCTACCCTTGTGGTATATTGAATTTACTGGTACATCTTTTCTATCCAATATCTTAGTTCCCGTCAAGTGATTAGGTGGAACAATGCAAATAAGATATACAGGACTCTAAGCCTGAGATTGATTGATTAAGCCATCTCAGAAGGAGGAATGGAAGACCCCAGAACCATCAAAAATGAAGAGTATGAGTGGAATGTGAGATCTCTACCTAGAAAAGTATCAACAGCACAGGCTATGGCAGAGGTGATGGCAGAGGTGGCAGCATGGAGAGACAAAGCAGCTGTGATCTCTAGGCCCATGGACTGGGGCAGAGGCCAAGGGGTCGCATAACTGAGATGCTGAAGACAACAGTGAGATGTGTCTGCAGTACTGCAGAGAAGAGGCATTCCTGACTGGATAACTGCTCTGTCCTGAGTTGATTTTTGATCCTAAATTGTACCCTCTCCACATCCCTAATAAACCCCATCATCATGAGTATTGTTATGTATTCTGTGTGGCTATTGCAATGGATTACCGAGCCCAGATGTGAAGCAGCGAGTGCAGTGGGAAGGATGGTGAGTGTCAGAATAAAGTAAAGAAGGAGTTTATAGGGTGGAAATATGTCTGACCTCCACTTTATAAGAATAGGCATGGGCCTGATTTTAAGCTTGATTCTTTTTCCCCCTTGTGAAGCCAGGAGAAGTCAGACAAGATCTCCACATGATTTTTGCAACCCCATAGCCCTGATATTGCCACTTCAGACATTATCTTCCACTAAAACTCAAAAACATTGATAAGGATCATGATTTAAGTTATTTAAGGATAAAAAAAAAGTGCTATTTGACATGGAGTAAATTGAAGAGTATAGAATTCTTCAGGGAAGAGTTAGAGAGATGGAAGCTCTACCTTCAGAAGTATATAGACCTAGATGGAGGAAACATGGAAAAACAATAGCTTCATATTTTGATATTTTTGTTTAATAATGGTTTCTATGATTTCATAGCAATACTTTTTCATCTTCATATATAGAAAACTAATTTTAGATGTATAACAGATATAAAAATGAAATATAAAACTACACAGGGTCTGAAAGAAAACATGGTAAATATCTTTAAGAACTTGGAATAAAGAGGGCAACAGAAGTACTAATCATAAAAGAAAAATTGATAAGTTGAGATTCATTAAAATTAAGAGCATTCAATTTATCAAACTAAATCATTATGAGAGAAACTATATAAGTCACAGATGGGGAGAAGATATTTACAATACATATTCTCACAAAGTATTTATATCCTGTACATAGAAGAACAACCACAAATCAATTTTTAAATGTGCAAAACACTTGAACTGGTACAAAAGAGGATTTCTAATAGGCCAGTGAGCATATAAAATGATGCTCAAAATCAGTACTCATCAGGGAACTATCAAATAAAACCACAGTGAAATTAAAAAAAAAAAAAAAAATGGAAACCTCACACATGGATGAGAAAATACAGCAATAGAATTCCCTTACATTGTTGGCAGTAAAATTGTTTGGCAGCAACTACCAAAGCTATCCTACCCCATCATTCAGGAATTCTACTCATTGATATAAAAGCAACAGAAATTAGTGTACACCAAAAACTAAGTACCAAATGCTCATAGAAGTTTTATTCATAACCAAAAAGTTTAAATACCACACAATTGTAAAGAGGATTTGACTATGATATAATCAAACTATATCATATAATAAGATACTATATAGCAATAATAAAGAACAAACTTTTGATTCAAGCAACCACATAAATACAAATATTGTTGTTGTTGTTAAGTGCCATCAAGTCAGTTCAGACTAATAGCAACCCTGTATAGGGTTCTCAAGGAGCAATTGGAGACTTTGAACCACTGCCTTGTGGTTTAAATTGAACTTGTGGTCCAGTACTTTATCCTACAGTGCCATTCCAGGGCATGTAATACTTTTAAAATTAGAATAAGCATTCTTTAAAAGAATAGGCTGCAACTGGATACATTATTCTAAAAACAATAGATTATATAGAAAGAAGAGTATGGTCTAAGATCTAAACTCTAGAAATAGTTCCCAAATGACTTTGAGAAAGCCGCTCACCTCTTGTTGCCTTAATTTCTTTTATCTGTACAATGAGATTATAAATCCTACAATGACATTGTACAAATCAGGAGGGATAATGGATGTGACAGTGTTTTATATGCTGTAAAACCTTAACATATATATCTTATTGTTGCGTATATGTTTCTGAAGTTCATTACTTACTAAACCAGAACTGTAAAACAGATTCTCATTTTTATCAAGAAATAATACCATGACCTTTCTTTAACTTATATAGAACCTGTGATTTCTAATTCTTGAGTTTAAGTGTTATAAATTAGAAAATTATAAATCCCACAGAAAGTTATAGATTGCTGTGGGCATAAATTCCATTCTTATGCCATGTATTAAAAGATGTGAATTATTTAAGGAAAGGAAGTATATTTTATTAATGTTAGATTCCCACACAGTACCAATCACAATACCTGGAACTCAGTAAGGCCTTAGTAATTTGCTTGATGATGAATAAAATAATGAAAATAATGAGCAAATCATTTTAATTTGCCTTTGATTTTCTTAATTAATCTGCATGTTCTTAGCTCTCTGACTCCACCTTCTTTTTTTTTAAGTTATTCTTTGCTCCTGTTTTGTGTTTTTGTGTTTTTTTAAATCACTTCTGCTCTTTCCATTTTCACAATCAACTTAAATTAGTTTACACAATTAACACTGATTGTCTTTTTTATTTTAGTTAAGGCAAGTTAGTAAAGAGTTAAAAACTCACACACTTCTTTCAAAATACCTTCAAGAGAATTCTGGATTAGAAATTTAACATCAATTTAAAATTTTTTAAGTGATCCTTTAGCCATGTAATTACATTTTAAATAATGATGTTAAACACGGGGTTTTTTTTTAACAATGAAGTCTGATGGCTTGATTTAAGTCACAAGCCTGGTCTGATAGGTTGAGTTCCTCTAAGCACACTCTCAGATATTTACTTCAAAAGCCAAAGTTGTACATCTCTAAAGTAAACATCTATTTTAACAAAAGCACTTACTACAGATAATCTGGCTTTCTTCCAAGTAACCATATTGGTTTCTGGGTTTCAATAAAACCAGACTTATAATTTCTGTTTCTCTCCCAGTCTTCTTCTGAGGCCCCCAGACACCCACCCCTCACCCCCAGGTTTTTATACCATAATGGACTTTTCTACTACCTTCTCATTTATTACTGTACAGGTAAACTATTTTTGTTATTTAAAAATACTCTACTTATTTCAAGTTTTCTGTGGTTTTACTGTATGTGTTATTTTTAGGAAAACAACCCTTGTGATGAAACGGTTTGTGGGTCCTACTGCTGTCAACAATGAGGTTTTTTTGTTGTTCCTGTTAAATGCTGTCAAGTCGGTTCTTACAGAATCATAGCAACCTTATATAGGGTTTCTGAAGAGCGACTGGTGAGCTTGAACAGCCAATATTGCAGTTCAAACTGACTTTGCAGTCCAGCACATTAACCCACAGTGCTACACCAGTACTCCCTAAAGTCTACAGCACCCAGTATTCCCAGGCGAGCTCCCATCCAAGTACTAACTAGGCCAACCCTCCAAGATCAGACGAGATTAATAGGCACATGCAGTGTGGTTTCAAATCGGGCTGCGAACCTTAAGGTCAGCAGTTTGAAACTAACAGCCGCTCCGCGGGAGAAAGATGAGGCTTTCTGCTCCTGTAAAGATTTATAGCCTTGGAAACCCTGTACAGGGTCGCTATGGGTTGGAACTGACTCTACGGCACTACTCAACAACAACAACAGTGTGGTATTGCCATAGACCAACAAGGAGGTAGATATATTAAAAGCCAGATTTCTAGGTATGTTAATTGTTGTTTTGTCACCATTGATTCAGTTCCAACTCATAGTGACCCTGTATAGGATTTCTCAGGAGTGAGCATAGTGAGTTTTAACTGCCAACTTTCCAGTTGAAATGGACAAGTATCTTGTAGTATCCACGTAAATTTGACTTTTGTAGATACCTATTCATAAATTTATTTGAAAATGCCCCAGAAATAAGAAGCAAAAATTGATTTAGTTATTAAGTGAGAAACTTGGATTACATAAATTCTAAGTAGCAATTTGACTTCAATAATGTAAAATTCTAGATGGCATTGCTCTGGACCAAAGATTTATTTTATTCTGGGAAAGAAGATGGAAAGGAAGGAAATGTTTATTGATGCAAGCAGATCTTTTACAATCCAGGGCAATGGAAAGACCAAAGATTGCCCATGTTAGATGCTGTGCCAACTCATTGTATATAAAATATTCAACTTTCCATTGGTGTAAAAAAGGGCACATATGTTATAATGATATAGAAAAATGCCTTTGAAGTTAGGTACTTGCTTTTCCAGTAAAGGTTAAAATTAATTGTTTCTTAATTTCAAAAATTAGCTGATTCATTCATTTAAGTAACTCAAGACTCATTATGCTATAAATGTGTAACAGAAAATAAGTGAAAAGTAACATTTTCTAAGTATATAAAAAATAATTTTCTTTGAAAAGAGATATGCATTTTTTTTAAAGACAGTCTATCACATTCTTTTTATAATGAAAACATTTATAATTACTATGCCATTAACAGGAAGCATCACTATAGAATTAATTAATCAAATGATGCTTTTGAGCATTGTAATCTGCTCTGATGATTCTGCATATTACAAATGAAGGTGATTAAACTTGAAAAACTGCGATAAATGCCCTAAAGATTAACGGAAAACTGACAGCCACTTTGTTTTCCTGCTTGTACCCAAGGCAAAATTAAATTCACAAAAGAATCTAGGATCCCTTTAAATTCCTGCTAGTTATTTTCAAGGAAGGGCAAGGAATGCTTGATTTCCCCCACCCCCACTCCTCACCCCTCCCATCCCTGCTAGAGTCTTTGAAGTGTTCCCAGAGATAAAGGTTTCTACTTTCTCAGGCTGCTTTAGGCTACCCTCCCCCAAGCATTTGACTTGTTTGTGCCTTTTCTTCCCTGCTATTTCTCTGTGTTTAGCCATCCTGGAGCAGCAGTTTCCTTAGCAACAGGCTTGCCCTTTTTAGAGGCTCAAACTAGGAAGGCAAAGTAAGAACTTGAGTTCTCTAGGCCTCAGTGCCCCATAGCTCCTCTGTCTCCTCACTGAATGCTCACAGGTCAAAAAGTCAAGTCCATGTTGCTTCACTCTTTAAATAATAGGATGAAGCTTATTAAGAGTTTGAGAAAACACATTTTAACTGGAATATTTCCTGTAAAAGTCATAACCCAAAGTTTATATGAAAAAGAACTTGTCATTAAGTGTCATAAACCATGTATAGAGTTTCCAAGGAAAGGCTGGTGGGTTTGAACCACCAACACTGTGGGTAGCACTCCAGTGCTTATCCTATAGTGCTATACAAGAACTACTGTTCCCTAAAACAAGGAAGGAGAGATGAAGCAGAGGGGTAGAATTTGGTGGGCTGGCTCCATGGGAGAAAGCAGTTGAGATTCAGGATGAGCTTGTGGGAAAAATGATCTGCCTCTTCTTTTAAGTAAAGTCTTAATATCTCAGAATTTGAAAAGACATTAGAGGGTCCTAGCCAATGCAAAACGCTACAACTTAGGGTCTTATTACTTAGGCTTTGAAAAGTTTTACCTAAAATTTTCAAATAAAAAACTATGAAAAGAAAACTGAGACATTTATTGATTTTTTAAAAATTGTTGCAAAGATGTACATAACAAAACCTGCCATCACAACAATTTTACTGTATTTTACTAGTACTATGGGCTGCGAACCTTAAGCTCAGTGGTTCGAAACTACCAGCCGCTCCGCGGGAGAAAGATGAAGCTTTCTACTCCCGTAAGGATTTACACCCTCGGAAACCCTGTACAGGGTCGCTATGGGTCGGAACCGACTCGACGGCACTTAACAACAACAACAATATAAACCTGAATAAAATTTCATGCTGACTAAGTGGGCCTGTGGGTTAATGTGCCAGACTGCAAAGCCATTTAAACTGCAAGGTTGGTGGTTCAAGCTCACCAGCTGCTCCTCGGAAACCCTATACAGGGTCGCTATGGGTCAGACCTAACAATAACTTCCCGACAACAACAAAGCTTTTAAAAAATATTTCTTTGTATAAAATTTATAATTCATGTACTTAGTAATCATGTATTTGTTAGGTACATCACTGAACAAAAGAGATTTTTTTAAAAAAATCCTTTCTCTAAAGAGTATATTTAAAAATTTTTTTGAAGATGTGACATTGGCTTAAAACAATTGTAGCTTTTAAATGGCATAGCTAGAATCATTTGTAAAAAAAAAAAAAACTTTATGAAATATATTCTTTCTTTAGAAAAAATATCAATATTGAATGATGTAGAAAATATCAAAAGAAGATAGGAGGTATACACAGAGTCACAGAAGCAAAAAGAAATAGTCATTGTGCCACCATTTTAAGAGGTAGCATACAATCAAGAGCCAATGATACTAAAGGAAGAAGTCAAACCTGCTCTGAAGGCATTGTTAAAAAACAAGTTTCCAGGAATCAATAGAATACATACTGAATCTTTAAACTAATACAACACTAGAGGTGATCACTCATTTATGCCAAGACAGTTTTAGTAGATAGTTACTTGGCCAACAGATTGAAACCGATCCATACTTGACCTCATTCCATAGAGGAGTGACCCAAGACAACAGAATGCTGAAATCATTGAACAAAATCATTAATATCATGTGTAAGTAAAATTTTGCTGATGATAATTAAAAAATGGCTACAGGAGCAAATCCACAGGGAACTGCCAGAAATTCAATTTGAATTCAGATAAGTACAAAGAACCAGAGATAACATTACTAGTGTTGAATGAATTTGGGCTGAAAGCAGAGGATACCAAACTGATGTTAATTAGTGCTTTATTGAATATACAAAGGATTTTCATTGTGTGTATCATGACAAGCTATAGATAAAATTGGGAAGAATGGGTATTCTAGGGCACTTGATTGTGCTCATAAGGAAACTATACATAGACCAAGAAGTTCAAACACAAAAAGGTGATACTGAATGATTTAAAATCAGGAAAGATGTATACCAGGGTTGTATCCTTTCATCATACTTATTCAACATGAATGCTGAGTAAATAATATGAGAAGCTGGATAATATGAAGAAGAATGTGGCATCAGGATTGGAGGAAAACTCATCAACAACCTGCAAGGTGCAAAAGATACAACCTTGCTTCTTAGAAGTGAAGAGGACTGAAAATACTTGCTGATGAAGATCAAAGACCACAGCCTTCAGTATGGATTATATCTCAATATAATGAAAGCTAAAATCATCATAACTGGACCAAAAATTAATATGATAAATGGAGAAAAGATTGAAAATGTCAAAGGCTTCATTTTGCTTGGATCCACCATCAACACTCATGGAAAGGGTGCATTGCATTAGATAAATCTGTTACACAGTCTTTTTTAAAGTGTTAAAAAACAAACAGATCAGTTTGAGAACTAAAGTGCTTGTGTCTGACCCAAGTCATATGCATGTGAAAGTTGGACAATGAGTAAGGTAGACTATAGAACAATTGATGCATTTGAGTTATGATGTTGGTGAAGATGATTGAATGTACTCTGGACTGCCAGAAGTGAAACAAATCTGTGTTTAAACAAGTACAGCCAAAATGAGCCTTCATTTTTCATACTTCAAACATATTATCTGGAGGGAACAATCCCTGGAGAAAGACATCATGCTTGGTTAGGTGGAGGGTCAGTGAAGACCCCCAACAAGATGGATTGGCACAGAGGCAGTAGCAATGGCTCAAACATTACCACTGTTGTTAGTATTGAGGAGGAATGGGCACTGCTTTGTTCTGTTGTGTACAGTGTCTCTATGAATTGGAACCAACTCCATGGCATCTAACAAAAACAAGTGTTATATGGGTCTTTTACAATTTCATGGTTAAAATTGTTCAGGTGGGGCCACTAATGCCATATCTATGCATCACAGCTAATCAAATGGAGGTAAGGCTTAGTTCCATTTGCTCTGTAATTGCTCCTGTCCAGTATAGCTGACATAATCAGATGTGCAATAACAAAAAATCTCAGCTATTTCCAAATGCCATTTTTCAACTGCTTATTCCCACATTTATGCAACAGTCTATGAATTCTAGATACTTGAACTCTAATATTTACTATACATCTCTATTTGGATGTCCTTTAGCACCTTTGATACATCATATCCAAAAAAATCATCTCATATCTTCTCCCCAAAATATGTTGTTTAGCAGACCAACTGTTACTACAAAACAAGCAAGTTGCTTGCCCAGGAGACATCAAGGCAAGTGGTAGGGTTCCCTCAGTGCAAACCCCGTTCCAAGACTAAGACTCAATGGGAATACATGCTCTGATTGGTGACCACATTCGTCACCAATAAGGGGAAGTGAGGGAAAAACAGCAATGAAGCTGCAAACTAAGCCCTACAATGTTCAATAGACTCCTGTGAACCCAGCTGGAGACCTGGTTGGCCAGCAGTGTGGCAAGACCTGGGGACTCTTGGGACCAGAGTCAGTGACATAGCCACAGAGGACTAGAGTGGAGAGTGAAGCATCCAGCTGATAAGAAGAGAGGGCATATGCACAAGAACACCCACACTTGCAGATAATACCCACTTGACCTGGCTTCAATGACTGGATGATCAGAGCTCAACTAGAAGAAAGAAGAGGAAAAATAGAGTGATCTGATACAATTTGATGAACTTGACCTACACCTATGGAAGCAGTAGCTCAAAAGAGGAAACAAGTCTTGACAGCAAGGATCATTCCCACCCCCTCCACACACAGAGTAGACAGGGATGGGCAACTTGGACATTGGCTACCCAAATTGGGTGGGCTACAAAGGCAAGAAGTGACTGGCTTACAAGCTTTCAAGAGGGAACCTAGATCCAGAGGGTGTGGAGGAAGGTAGAATCTCCACTGAGCAGTATCCAATCTGTCTAGGCGCGGCTGATAAAATGAAATGCAGATAGGTCTCTTGTGTTACAATAGTGAGTAACTGTTATCAGGACTGATTGTGAATGTTAGAAATGTAAAGGTAGAAGTTCTGTGGCAAGGAGGGCAGTGATTAACTTTTCAGTCTAGGAGCGGAGGTCCTTGGGACCATCAAGGGAGAAGAAGCAGTGATCCCTGAGATGGAGGTAGAGATGATGACATGGAGAGATGGAGCAACTGGGGACTTCAGACGCAGAGAGGGAGAGGGGCTATGTGCTGATGACCTGGGGGCAGACTTGTAGTGTATACCCTTCGGTTGGTTGATGATGCATGGAGGGGATTGTAACCACGGCAATGAAACGATATACAATACGATGAATGTAAAACTAATGTTCTCCCATGTAAACTATCACATAATTCACAATAAAACATTTTTTAAAAATATGTTGCTTATGCTGGAATTGCCTTCTCAGTTAACTGCACCATTATTCATTACCTTTCCCAATGCTGACCTTATGTGATACTGGATTTGTGATCTCTCTTTTATTGTCAATAATTATATTACCAAGTCCTGTAAATTTGACTTCCTTTAATGTTCTTGACGGCCACCACTTGTCTGTCTGTCGTGCTGTGGTGGCTTGAGTTGCTTTGATTCTGAGGGCTATGCCACCAGTATTTTAAATAACTGGCAGGGTCACAGGTTTCAGATGAACTTCTAGACAAAGACAGACAAGGAAGAAAGAGTGATAAACTACTTCTGAATCGTTAGTCACTGAAAACTCTATGAATAGTCGGTTGCATCTCAATGTCAGAAAAACAAAAATCCTCACCACTGGACCAATAAACAACATTCTTATCAATGGAGAAAAGATTGAAGTTGTCAAGGACTTCATTCTTCTTGGATCAACTGTCAACACTCGTGGAAGCAGAAGTCAAGAGATCAGACGACGTATTGCATTGGGCAAATCTGCTGCACAGGAACTTTTGAAAGTGTTGAAGAGCAAAGATGTCAGCTTAAGGACTAAGGTGCGCCTGACCCAAGCCATGGTATTTTCAATAACCTCATATGGATGTGCAAGCTGGACAGTGAATAAGGAAGATCGTACAAGAATTGATGCCTTTGAGTTGTGGTGTTGGAGAATACTAAAAGTGCCATGGACTGCCAAGAGAACCAATAGATCTATTTTGGAAGAAGTGCAGCCAGAGTGCTCCTTGGAGGCCAAAATGGCTAAACTTCGTCTCTCATACTTTGGACATATTGTCAGGACAGAACAGTCGCTGGAGAAGGATGTCATGCTGGGTAAGATGGAGGGTCAGAGAAAAAGAGGAAGACCCCCAACAAGATGGATCGGCCAGGCGGCATCATTGATGGCATCAAGTGTGGCAGCGGTAGTGAGGTTGGCCCAGGATCGGACATTGCTTCATTCTGCTGTGCATGGGGTCGCTATGAGTCGGTTCTGACTCGATGACACCTGACAACAACAACTTTCTTGAATTCATCCTATTTTCTTCATTTGTCAATGCTACAACCCTAGTCTAGATGATTTTCATATCTCCCATGGATTATTAAAAGCACTCCTGCTTGTGTTCCTTCCCTCTGCAGCTAATAGCCAGATGAATCATAAAATCTAACAAAGCCATCACATGTGGTTATTATACCTCCCACTGCCCTAGGAACAAATATTCAAATTCCACTTAGAGGACTTCATGGTCACCCTTTCATCCTTGTGAATCTCTGCCTTGCAACCATAATTACTACTTGGAAATCTCTTTAATGTTCCCTGGGTTTTTTGTGACCTTTGTACATGCTGTTTCTTTGACTTGGAACACACATTTTCCACCCATCTTTACTTCATTCTTTGTAGTAATGGGCTTCTAAGGCTCCTTCTCTTCCCATGTACATTAAATGTTGCTTTTAGTGACATCAAGTCAGTTCCAACTCATAGAGATCTTATATAGGGTTTCCAAGGAGCAGCTGGTGAGTTTGAATTGCTGATGTTGTGGTTCAAACTGGATCTTGCAGTCCAGTATTTTATCCCAGAGCACCACACCATAGAAACTTTGGGCAAGATGGCAGGGTAGGCAGACACAGACTCTCTGCAACAAAGATACAAGAGACCAAATGAAACAGACAATACAGATAATAATCCTGGTATCCTGAGTTTCAGAGGAAAGGATAGAGAAATGGATTGAAATATGAGAAGTTGAATAGGGGTTGTGAGAAAGGAGGTAGGTGAGTGAACTCTCAGCTTGCCTGACTCGGCACAGCCATCTTGAATTTTTTTGAGCAGCATTGGATCCCAGCAGCAGCTTGATGGTGTGGATACTCACTGGTAGCTGGTGGAGAGAATGGTGCAATTCTCTCTTGTTCTTCACACTCTACTGGTGATCAAAGGCATGGCAAGCCATCACCCTTATCTACCACTGCACAGCCAGAGAGCAGAGTCATGCTATGGCAAACTGCACCATTGTGAGTCAAGGAATGGGTGTAGCATCCAAGCCCCTGAAACCAGGCAAATTCTACTTTTCCAGACATGCAGAACATGCAGGACCAGTCCCTGGTCAGTCCTAGATTACCAGGAACTCTCATAACCAGCTGCCATGCCCCCAGCTACCCTCTGGATCTGAAAGAGTTTCTTCTGGGAACCAAGAGCCTGATTCCATCCACCATTAAGCCTGCATGAACTCCTTCCAGATTTAGTACTGCATGAATAATTTATTTTAGAAAGATCAGCACAAGGTTAGTCTTTATAAGGTGGATGTTAAAGATATGCCAAATGTTGGCCTTTCCCAACATGTTATGCAGTACCATAATCCTTGATATCCATCACCATTCCTCCCCTCCCTGACTTCCCAGGGTTCTGTGATATTCTAGAATGTCTCACAGAACTCGTAATCGTCAAAGGAAAGTAATTCATGCAATTGTGGAGGCTAGCAAATTCCAAATCTGTAGTTCAAAGGTCATTATGGAGGATTCTCCTCACATAGTCTCAGGAACTGAGATACCTAAATTGGCAAGTCCAGTGACAGGCTATGGATGCATGAGGTTGATTGTTGTAAAGTGCTATAGATTTTGTTCCAACTCATAGTGATGCTGTATAGGATTTCTGAGAGCAGCTACTGGATTTGAACTGCTAACCTTAAGGTTCTCAGTCCAGTGCTGAGCCTACACACCATAACAAGAGTCCAGGAGCCAGTTAATCAGGTCAAGCGATAGGCCAAAAGTCCTACACAGTGGAGGTTAGACTTGATGAGTCAGATTCAAGATCCACAGCACAACAAACTTTGCCAAAGCATTCCTATATGGAGGACTCAGACCATGTCCCTAAGGAAAACTAAATGTAGTGACATGAATCACACCCTCCAGTAAAATGAAGCATCCTTACTCCTTGTTGTTGTTAAGTGCAGTCGAGTTGATTCTGACCCATAGCGACCCTGTGTAGGGTTTCCGAGGAGCAGCTGGTGAGCTTGAACCGCCAACCTTGCAGTTCAAACGGCTTTGCAGTCTGATGCATTAACCCACAGCGCCACACCAGGACTCCATCCTTACTCCTTAGCACTAACTTAATCCTTATTCCTTAGCTCCACTTTAATCCTTACTCCTTAGTTTCAAATCTTAATCCTTTATCTCACTTTAATCCTGCTTCTTTAACAGCAACAACATTAACAACTCACTTCAAAATGGGTCCATAATCATAAGTATTGTTGTTGTTGCTAAGTATTGTGAAGTCAGTTCTGACTAATGATGACTTTGTATAAGGTTTCTGAGGAGTGTTTGATGGGTATAACAGTCTAGTGATTATCCTATAGCACCACACCAGGTCTCCTAATCACAGGCATAGAGAATAGGATTTAAGTGTTGAAGAACAAAGATGTCAGCTTGAAGACTAAGGTGTGCCTGACCCAAGCCATGGTATTTTCAATAACCTCATATGCAGTGAAAGCTGGACAGTGAATAAGGAAGATCATAGAAGAATTGATGCATTTGAGTTATGATGTTGGAGAAGAATATTGAAAGTGCCATGGGCTGCCAAAAGAACCAACAGATCTGTGTTGAAAGAATTGTAGCCAGAGTGCTCCTTGGAGGCCAGAATGGCCAAACTTTGTCTCATACTTCGGACAAATTGTCAGAAGGGACCAGTCTTTGGAGAAGGATATCATGTTTGGTAAGGTGGAGGGTCAGAGAAAAAGAAGAAGACCACAATGAGATAGATTGGCCAAGTGGCAGCATCATTGGGCTCAAGCATGGAAACAACAGTGAGGTTGGCCCAGGATCAGGCAGTGTTTTGTTCTGCTGTGCATAAGGTCACTATGAGTTGGTACCTACTTGATGGTACCTAACAACAACAACAAAACAAAATGGAACAATAAGGCTAGAAGGGCCATAATAAAAAATTATCTGCCCCATAGGTGCCTCGAACATGGATGGCACAGAGGCCTTAAAGAACTCCATTTAAGGCCAGACATGCCACATCCCCTGTGAACTCCTTAGCTGGCAGAAGGCATCTCAAGTATCCTCCTCTCTGATTCCAGTACCAAGCATTAGTTCTTCCCTTTTGTTAATGTTTTTTTCCTATTTTTTTTTGTTGTTGTTGTTATTATTTGCCTTCTTCACTTTCCCTTCCTTTGTTTTTCATCCCTTATTTCTTGCTTAACTTTTTTTTCTTCTGTTTTTCTTCATTCATCTTTTTGCTTTTCCTTTACTATTTTCTCTCTCTTTCTTTATTCTTCCTTCTCCCTACTTTGGTTTAGTGTTTTTTAAGTTCCTTTTTATTTTCTTTTATTTTCCTCTTCTACAGTTCTATTTTCCTTTCTCTTTTTTCTCTTTTTCATTATTCTTTTTTCTTGATGCTGCCTGTTTTTCTACTTTATTCATTTATTTTTCACTATTGTTTAAACTAAAAAAAAAAAATTGTGTTTCTATTTGTGTGTGTCTTTTCTTCTTGCTTTATATGACTGAAGATAACAACTTTGCCCATAAAGCCCAGCCAAAATTGTATCTTATACAACCCCACCCACTGAGCAAAAGCCACTACCAGTTCCTATATCACCTGGCCAATGATAGACAGTAGCGCGAACAGTCAGAGTTACCCTGAACTAATCTGCTTAAACAACAAACAGAGAACTTGAGCACACCTTCATACTCCCATCACAACCACCCAGAGACAAGTAGTGAGTGTAGAAGAACACACTAAAATATAATCATCAATAAAATAAAAATAAATTATGTCATAATGTCTTGAAGACAATAGACAATTTAAGTTTAAAGCAAAGAAACAGAACATTTTAAGCAAGTGATCGTGAAAAGGAATTGGAAATACCAGAAAAAGAATTAAAGAATTTAATGAATAATATTTAGGTATCTTCAACAGATTGAGAGAAAGAACAGGAAAGATGCAAAGGAAAGTAAAGAGAACACAGAAAAAGTTTTAGAAGAATCCAGGAAAACGCTACAAGAACAAATGAATAAAGGAAATGAAAAACTGAAAAAAACAAAAAAACAAAATCTGCAAATAGAAATCCAGAGGATTCACACTAAGAATTCAGAAATGGATAACACATTGAAAGGGGAAAAGAATACATTTCAATTAATGGAAGGTCAATTAAGTGGGCTAGAAAACAAATCTCTAACACTAGTCTGCTAGAAGAACAATCAGAAAACATAAGGAAAAATTTGAAAGAAAGCCTAATATATATGTGGGACACCGTCAAGAGGAATAACTTATCAGTGATTAAAATTTCAAACAGAAAGAACTTTTTAAAAAGCACAGAGAAAATTAAGAGAAGTTGTAAGGAAGTTTCCCTAATATCATGAAAGGCAAGAAGATAAGCATTCAAAAAGCTGAATGAACCCCAAACAACATCTTGCTATAAAAGAATTTAAAAATGAAATAACAAATTCCATGACTCAAAGGAGAATTAAAACACAACACACCAAAACCTTTGGGACACAGTATAAGCGGTGCTCAGAGAGCTATTTGTAGTCCTAAACACACACATTCAAAAAGAAGAAAAAGCAAAACCAATACCTAATTCAACATCTCCAACAATTAGAAAAAGAGCAGCAAAGTATGCCTACAGCCATGGGGGGTGGGGAAACTAGAGCAGAAATAAATGAAGAAGTAATCAGAAAAACAATAGAGAGATTCAACAAGACAGCAAGCTGGTTCTTGAAAGGATTAATTAAACTGATACATTGGCAAAGGAAAAAAGAAAATGCAAACAACATTATAAGAAATGCAATGGGTGACATTACAACAGAACTAACAGAAAGACAAGGGATAGAAAACACACTATCTACCTAAACTAACACTTGTTGAAGAAGCAAACTTGAACAGGGAGTCCTGGTGTGGCACTGTGGGTTAATGCGCCAGACTGCAAACCTGTTTGAACTGCAAGGTTGGCGGTTCAAGCTCACCAGCTGCTCCTTGGAAACCCTATACAGGGTCACTATGGCTTGGAATCGACTCCACAACAACAACAACAACATAACAAAAGAAGAAACTGATCAGGTTATTTTTAAATCCCCAACAAAATATTTCCCTGCCAAGATGACTTTGCTCGTAAATTCTACAAATATTCAGATGAACTAACTCAACAACACTAAACAACAACATAGTTGTCTAGTTTTTCTGGGTTTCCCTTTAAATCACCAGCCAAGCTCTTTGGCCAACTGAAATTATAACCTTTGGTAACTGCCAGTAGAATGCTGATGTACCCATAATGCCTTGGGGTAGGCTTTCTTACTCACACACACACACACACACACACACACAGAGCTGATCTTTGCATCAAATTAAATAGGCATCAAACACCGGGAACAGAAATTTCTTAGCGCGCTGTAATTTCAAGCAAACTTTTTACTGTAGTATGGGGATGGGGTTTTTAACATAGTTCAAAAAGTGGTCCTTAACCCTGTTTTCTGTAATCCTGCTGATTTTTGTTTATCACATCACTGCTCTGGATACGGAGGGTTGGCAATAGGTTCACATTAAAATATCACAGATCTCACTGTCTTATCAAGCTTCATTAATTTCTCTTGGATAGACAATTTTCGTTTCCTTCTATGGCTTTGATTACTTGCCAGAGTTCTTACATGGTTGGTTTTAATTGTTTTGCTCATGTTTTTGTTGTATGAAAAAGAGGGCAAGATCATTATGTCTGCTATTCTGAAAGTTCACTTTTTAGTTCATTTTTCTTTCAACTGTTAGAAATTTCTGTCATGTTGCTATATTGTTTGATCAACTACAGTAGACACTGTCTTTAGACTATTTCTTTCATCCAAAGTGCAGGCCTGGCTTATTATGAGGCCTCTGCAGAAGTGATTGTAGCAATGTCCAAAAATTGTGCTGAGTAAATAATTGTCTGAGTATGTAAGCCATCATACATCTGTCAGTTTGTCATACTATGGTGGCATGTATGTTACTGTGATGCTGGAAGAAATGCTACCAGTCTTTTAAATACCAGCAGGATAATCTATAGTGGATAGGTTTTAGCTGAGCTTCTAGAGCAAAACAGATGAAGAAGAAGGACAGTTGGGCCACTTATGAATGATTAGCCACTGAAAGCCTTAAAATGGCAGAAATTCTCTGATATAGTACCAGAAGATGAGCCCTCAAGATGGAAGGCACTCAAAATTCTACTGGGAAAGAGTCACCTCCTCAAAGTAGAGCTGACCAGAATGATGTGAATGAAGCAAAGCTTTCAGAAGCTTCATTTGCTGATGAGGTACAATTTAAACTGAGAAGAATCAGCAGAAAGCATCATTAATAATCAAAATGTGGAATGTATTAAGTGTGAATCTAACAAAATTAGAAGTAATAAAAAATGAAACAGAATGCATAAAGACTGGTATCCTAGGCATTGTTGTTGTTGTTGTTAAGTGGCATCAAGTTAGTTCCAACTCATAGCAACTGTGTATAGGGTTTCTGAAGCGCAGCAAGTAAAGTAAAATGGACTGGTATTAGCCATTTTGAATCAAATAATCATATGATTTACTATGCCAGGAATGACAAATTGAAGAGGAATAGCATTCTATTTACCATAAAAAAATAATTTCAAGATCTATCTTAAAGTACAATGCTGTTGTACAAGGAAGATGAGTTAGTAGGAATATTATACAAATTTATGCACCAATCACTAAAGTCAACGATGTTAAAACTGAAAAATTCCACCAACTTCTTTAGTCTGAAATTGATCAAATATGCAATTAAGATGCATTGATAATAACTGGTAATTGGAACACAAAAAATGGAAACAAAGAGGAAGGATGGGTATTTGGAAAATATGGCCTTGGTGATAGAAACTATATTGGATATGTCATGATAGAATGTTGAAAGACCAATAGCTTAATCATTGCAAATACCCTTTCCCAAAATCAATAAAAATTATACACATAGAATTCAACAGTGTAATACACAGGAATCAAATCAACTACATCTGTAAAGAAACAATAGAGAAGTGCAATATCATCAGCCAAAACAAGACCAGGGGCCCACTGTGGAAGAGACCATCAATTGTTCATATGCAAGTGCAAGCTGAAGCTGAAGAAAATGACATTGAGTGTTCTGTTGTTGGTAAGTGCCATGGAATTGGTTCTGACTCATAACAACCCTGAATAGTGTTTCCTAGGAGGAGCTGGTGTGTTTGAAACACCGCTCTTGCAGTTAGCAGTTCAATGCTTATCTATAATGCCACAGCAGGACTCTTGAGTTTGAGTACATCCTACATGAATTTTGAAACCCTCAATAACATATCTGATGCCTTAGACACTAATGACCAAAAGGATTATGGGATGAAATCCAGAATGTTATATTATACATGAAAATAACAAAAGGAGATTAAAAAGAAAAGAAAGAAAAAAAAAGACAAAAGTGGATGTCAGAAAAAACTCCGAAACTTGCATTTGAGCATAAAGAAGCTAAAGTGACTGGAAGAAATTAGGAAATTAAAAAAAACTGAACAGAAATATTCAAAGGGCAATCAAGAAGACAAAATCAAGTACTATAATGTAATGTACAAAGACCTGGAATTAGAAAACAAGAAGGAAAGAGCACTCCTAGTATTTCTCAATGTGAAAGAAATTCAAGCCTTAAGTTACAGTATTGAAGGATTCTATTTGACTATGTAAACCATAACGAATTATAGACAACATTGAAAAGAATGAGTATTCAAGAACACTTAATTGTGCTCTTGAGGAATCTGTACAAAGACCAAGATACATTGATTTGAACAGAACAAGGGGAACTGAATGGCTTCAAATCAGGAAAGGTGTGTGCCAAGGTTATATCCTTTACCATACATACTCAATCTTTATGCGGAGCAAATACTCTGAGAATATGGATGTGAAGAAGAACATGGAATCAGGACTGGAGGAAGACCTATTAACAATCTGCAAAATCCAGATGACACAACATTGTTTTCTGGAAGTGAAGAGGACTTAAAATACTTCTGATGTAGATCAATGAGCACCTTCTTCAGTATATATTGCACCTCAATGTAAAACAAACAAACAAACAAAAATCCTCACAGGTAGGTCACTAAATAACATCGTGTTAAATGGAGGAAATATCTTGTATTTTCAATTGCCTCACTGTATGTGAAAGTTGGAAAATGACTAAAGAAGATCATAAAGGAATCGATGTATTTGAATTATGGTGTTAGTGAAGAAATATTGAAAGTACCATGGGCGTCCAGGAGAATAAACAAATTTGTCTTGAAAGAAGTATAGCCAGTCTCTTCTTAGAACCCAGGATAGTGAGACAGTCTCTTGTTCTTATGACATGTTGTCAGGAGGAATTAGTCCCTAGAGAAAGACATTAGCTTGGCAAAGTGGAGGGTCACTGAAAAAGTGGAGGGTCAAGGAATACTCACACAAGATGTGTTGACATAATGGCTGCAATGATGAGCTCAAACATAACAATTGTAAGCATGGTGCAGGGCCAATCAATCAGTGTTTCATTCTGTAGTGCATAGGATTCCTAAGAGTTGGGACTGATTTGATGGCACCTAACAACAGCAATGACACATGTATCTGTAAGCATATGTATGTAAAAGTGTAAGCATATACATAGGTAAGTAAATGTGTTTTCCTTCCCTTCTTCTAAAGATGATTCAAAGAATGATAAGTTTTCCATTAGAACTTTAGATAGCAAAAATGGCTGGAATAACTGGCAGCTGATAGCAAGCTTAGGCAAGCAAATGAAATGATCCTTTGAAGACAGAGAACTCAGCAGAATAATCATGAAGGAGACACCACTTTTGTCTCCCACTGTCTCTAAAGATGTTCAGTGATGTTAGTAATTCCTCTGCCTTCAGATAAACATTCAGTTATCTCTGCCTCCATGACTCCTCTAGACATATTAAGGTAATAAATTATATTTTGTCTGTTTGAGTTACAAACATACTTTCAGTTTAGTAACTAATCATAGCCAACCTAATTACCTATTTTGTTCAAAGGCAAGATTTTTCCTTTGTGTTTTGTTCTGCTGTTCATAGGGTCACTATGCATTGGTACCGACTCGACGGCACCTAACAACAACAACAACTACACAAGTTTGACTTGTAGAAGACTACCTTTGCATGTAAGAAAAAGATTATAGGTAACTTCTGTCTATTTGCCTCATTTTAATCCCTCATGTCCCAGGTTCTATTTCTGCTATCTCTGAGGTTGAAATGTCTAAGAGAAAAGAAACAAAGGGAACAAAAATGTTGCTTCATAACTATACCATTCTAAGCTGCCTATTTGGCCAGCAGATAGATAGAAATGAGTCTTTCTCCTATGATGCTTCCAAACGTTTGTTTGTTTTGAGGTACCTCTGATTACAGTGCAGTTAGTTATTCACCAGCTGTGATGAGGATCTTTTGCAAAAGAACCCATCCTTGAAAGAAAATGAGACCACGCCTGAATTTCTATAGCACCATACCCTAGGCCTCCATTTGTCTAGCTTTGCAGACATTGTCCTTTGATTTCATACTACTACTTAGGAGTCCTGGTGTGGCACTATAGAGTAAACACTAGACTGTTAACCACAAAGTCAGCAGTTCAAACCCATCAGCCACTCCTTGAAAACCCTATACAAGGTTGCTATGAATCAAAATAGACTCTACAGCACTTTACAACAACAAACTCTGGAGTACTGGTGTGGCACTTTAGGATAAGCACTGGGCTGCTAACCACAAGGTCAGTGGTTCAAACCCACCAGTCACTCCTTGAAAACCCTATACAAGGTCACTATAAATCAGAATCGACTTGACAACACTGACTCAAATCTTTTTCTTTCTTTGGATCCATTCCTGTATCTTTGTATCCTTCAAAATCTCTGAACAATTCATTTATTCTAGTTAGAAAAAAAGGCCCGTGCCTCCAGCCCACCATTTCCAAACACTTACTTTGTTGTTAATAATGGCCTTTGGAAGAACCAAGAACTGCTGAGAACCCTAATTTCTTGAGCAGAAAAACTGAGAACAGCCAAGTTAGAGACACAGACCTGCCCAAAAAGCTTCCCAGGAAAGGAGAGGGCTTGGGATTTTTTTGTTGTTTGTCTTTTTTTTTTTTTTTGTAATGAATCAGGGGACAATAATGTCCAGAACTACTCAACTTTCTGAATAAGAGTTGAAATTACACCATCAGAAAAAGGAAAGTTCATTTGGAAGCTGATGAAGTTGATGGGATAGAAATTGTAATTTCTGAAGTGAAGACTGATTTTGTATAAGAACGAAATAGTCTTTGTTCTAGGTGGCATTTGTCCAGCCACCTAGAATCAGTAGTTTGTTACTGTAAGAAAGAGAATGAGAAAGCACTTTATGGGTCATTTACTATTCCTACTGCCTTACATTGTTATTTAGATATTAAAATATCTCTTCTTGATCCCTGAATAAGATCATAAATTTCTTACATTCATGAATCATATCACACGTTCTTTGTACCATCTTTATTCTCAACCATATTACAGTAAATAACCAGTCAGTTATTTTAATGATAAATAGGAACTCTGGTAGCGTAGTGGTTACGAACCTCAAGGTCCACAGTTCGATACTACCAGCTGTTCCACGCGAGAAAGATGAGGCGTTCTGCTCCCGTAAAGATTTACAGCCTCGGAAACCCTGTACAGAGTCGCTATGAGTCGGAACCGACTCCACAACACATAACAACAACAACAATGGTAACTAAAATGTATTAGACACTGTGGCACTGTAAGATGTAAGCGCTGGATTGCTAACTGTCAGGTCAGTGGCTCAAACCCACCAGTTGCTCCTCAGAAACCCTACACAGGATCACTATGAATTTGGACGAACTCAGTTTCACTGAAAACAACTATAAAAGTATTGCCCAAGAATGTGTTTATCTATATATGTTGTCACATGTAATCACCTTACATGTTGTTGTTGTGTGCCGTGGAGTCGATTCCGACATTTTTTCTTTTGTGTCCTGAATCTGACTCTAATTTTTCATGTGATATTGGAAAAACATCTTACTTTCGCATTCTCAGTTTTCCTGTCTATAAAAGGAAGGGAATGCAGTGGAATTACCAGGTCCCACACTCCTGCTCTGCTACTGTATAGTCTCATGAAGACACCCCAGTTATCATTGACTTTATAAGACTCAGTTCCTTCTAACACCCTAATTGGCTTAAACATGGATAATGACAACAGCCTTTAGCATACAGAATGTGTTTCTACATCTGTTATCTCACTTCATCTTTTTAACATTTCTAGACATCTATTAAATATTCATGAATACAAGAAAAGGAGCACACATAGACACACAAAACAACACAGAACCCTTGCATTTTGTCTAAAAAATTTGACCTTGAAATAATTGAATTCAGTACATGAGCTTATCTGGCCTAGCACAACAAACAGTGGGACCATAGTAATAATAATAATAATAATAATAGAAAGAAAAAATAAAAAGAAAAATGTATAGGTCACAATTATCTGCTGACTCTTAAATCACTTTTTCCAGGGCCAATTTTCTCCATAGTTATATCTGATCTTCCCTTCCCTTGTCCTTCATCCTGCTCTCCTTCTTCCCCTAGTTTTCTGTCTCTCTCTTTTTGATAGTTAAGTTGATTTGTATTAGCATGAAAAATCCTACAGAACTGGCTGAAATTTAACACTGAAATGCTTGCTTGTGAACTGTCAGACGAGGACCAATGAAGGCCTTGTCAATAAATAATAAATGCTTGGCACATGCTGGTTTGGTTTTTATGTGAAGTATCTGGAATATAGGCATGACATACAACTTTCTCAAGTGTGACAATGCAGGCTTATTTTTCTAGACAGCATAATTTAATCTCTCAAATTATCACTTGACAGCGGGTTATAAATCAACCATGGTGAAACAAGGGAGCTTGGACCTATTGTCATCTTCAAAGTCAGCATCTTAGTCTAGAAATTATATGCAGCATGTTCATTGTCATTAGCAGATCCATTAACGGTATTTTTGTCATTTTTTGGCAACTTGCACCATTTTCTGGCGTGTTGATCTAAACAATACCCATGACAAGTTGATATAAAACAAGATCAATAAACAAAGCTGGTGGAGGCTTAGGGCAAACAGTACAGTGCCATGGGTGGGCCAATAAGCTTTGTTGTTGCTGTTAGGTGCCATTGAGGAATTTCCAACCCATTGCGATTTTATGTACAACAGAACAAAACACCACCCAGTCCTCTGCCAGTCTCATAATTACTGCTATGCTTGAGTCCATTGCTGCTGTCACTGTGTCAGTCCATCTCATTGGGGTCACCCCATTTTTCACTGACTCCTTTTAAGGAGTATTCTGGTTGTACTTCTTCCAATACAGATTTGTTTGTTCTTCTGGAAGTCCATGGTAACCTTAAAATTCTTCTCAAATACCATAACTCAAAGGCACCAATTCTTTTATGGTCTTCCTTATTCATTGTCCAACTTTCACATGCAAATGAGGCTATTGAAAATTCAATGACTTGGGTCAGGTACAAGTCAATCCTCAAACTGACATATTTGCTCTTCAACACTTGATGCAGAAGATTTTCCTCATGCAACATTTCATTTGATTTCTTGATTGTTGTTTCCATTGTGTTGTTGGATCCAAGAAAATGAAGTCTTTCACAACTTCAATCTTTGTTGTTGTTAGATGCCATCAAATCGCTGATGTTATTTATTAGTCCAGTGGTGAGGATTCTTGTTTTCTTTATATTGAGGTGCAACCCATATCAAAGGCTGTGGTCTTTGATCTTCATTAGTTAAGTATTTTAAGTCCTCCTGGCCTTCAGCAAGCAAGTTTATAGCATTTGTATATTGCAGGTTGTTGATGAGTCTTCCCCCAATCCTGATGCCATGCTCTTCTTCATATATAATTTTACTAAAGATAATTCAAAAACAGCTGTAACAATACACTGACAGGGAACTTCAGAGGTTCAAGCTGGATTCAAACAAGGATGTGGAATGAGGGATATCATTGCTGATATCAGATGGATCTTGAATGAAAGTAGACAATACCAGAAAAATGTTAACCTGTGCATTATTGACTATGAGAAGACTTTGATTGAGTCATGACAAGCTATGGACTACATTGCAGACAATGCGAATTCTGCAATACTTAATTATGCTCATGATGAATCTGTACATAGACCAAAAGGTAATCGTTCAAACAGAATAAGGGAGGACTAAATGATTTAAAATCAGAAAAGGTGTCTGCCAGGGTGGTATTCTTTCACCATTCTTTCAATGAACTTTACTCAGTCCCAAACATCCAGACTATAGCTTGAACAGCAATGCCTGTGTACTTTTAACAGCATGGAAGGGCAGGTAACTCATATCTATGATGAGTTGATAATATTCAGTTTATAGGATAAGCAAAACAAGTTTGAAAACAGAATCAATTGTCTGTGATTTATTAACTAAGAGGATACAAATGGTGTAGTTTATCCAAAAAATCAGTGCAATTTGGTTTTGTATTATGTCATTTGGAAAATGGGTAAAGCATATATATCTAATGCATCCTTCATGCTTATTGCTTATGTAGTTAGTCAGTGATGGAGTTCAAAACTGATATTCTTACTCCCATGAGATACGCTTATGTTTTTATTAGTTTCAGTTTGTCAAAAAATTCAAGCTGTTGGCAGAATGAGAAATAGAGATGGTCTGAAATAGAGATGATTCAAAAATGAGGAAGAAGTTATAAGTTCAGAATTCCCAGAAAATTAAGATACTGAATACAATGTTGGAAGAGAGCAAAAGTTTGGCTGGAGTGCTCCATGCAGAAGATAAGGCACACCCACTAATTTGTTTAATTATATATTAAACTATTACTAAACATTAGTCACTTACTTACTTAATACAAATCAGTTTATTAATTTCTCAAACATTTGAGTCAAGTCCCCTTATACGTGCCATTCTTGTTTATTTTCTCAGAACTCAAGTGTGAATGCTGAATCATGTCACAAAGATTAGTATAAACCGGCTCTTTAGCCTCCTCAACTGTGCCTCTTGAAACAAACTCCACTGAAAAAACAGATATAGGTGACTTGAAGTAGCTAGTTATTATAACACTTCATGAAATACTTTGAGATCACAAGAAGATCGATCATCATGCTTTCCTTCTAGATATTTCTGTACTCAGGAGAATTATAAAGACCTAAACAATTAGATCATATCCTTCAGTAATATATGTATTAGAAACTCAGCAGATCGGAAAAAAAATTTAAAGTCCTAATGATTATAAAATATTTTTTCTAGTTCTGTAGTTCAATGAGCTATTCTCTGAATCACATTCTCTGACAAGTACTGAGATGGGTAAACAAGAAAGAATAAAGACAAAAATTTCAATGTCTGGTAGCTCATAAACACCAACAAATTACATACCTGGTATTATTATTATCTCACATAAGAATTAAATCCAACTTAAGTATTTATTAATTTAGTAGTTCAAAAAAACAGCCACTTAGGTTCTTCCCGTCTTTCATCATTCATACTCAGTGTGTTTTGTGCTTTTTTGGTTGTCTGTTTTCACCCTTAGGCTTTTTCTCATTGCAAGATGGCTGTTGCAGTTTCATGTATCATCAAAAACCAAACCTATTACCAGTGAGTCTCTTCTAACTCAATGTGACCCTATAGAACAAGGTGGAATTATCCCATGAGGTTTCAAACTGACACAACTTTCTCCCACAAAGTGACTGGTGGGCTGCATTCATTGACCTGGTTAACAGATGAGCACTTAGCCATTGTGCCACCAGGGCTCTTGGCATCGATTACAGAAATCACAAAAATGTTTTTTAAATGGTAAAGAAAAGGTTCTTCCAATGTGAATACTTATCACTGAGATACTATTTTCCAAGAATTATTCAACAAACCTCCTCAGTCCATATTGCGTTAAATATCAGTGCTTAAACCATTCAGTCAAGGGCAAAAATAATAACAAATCTATGATGAGCTAAGACTCATCAATATCCATCCCCTTTTTGTTAGAATAAAACAAAGCTTATATTATGTCTGTGAGAAAAAACAGGAGAAACCAACAACATACGTCCATTTCATGTAGACAGAATAAAATTTCTAAATATAAAAAGAAAAGATAAATATCCAAGAGGTTTACAACTACAGGAAATGAACTTTATTTGATGTATGGATTGGGGCTAAGTGGAAAAGCACAGAACAATTAATGCCAGAAGCTGCAGCAGGTTTTTCTTCTTTATGTTATATAATGAACACAGATACGACATAGCCTGAAAGCATACTATTTGTTATTGATAGTTAGCAACCTATACCATTGAGCAGTATCATACACCATTAAACAAAAAGAAAAGAAAAAGACTCAAGCTAGATATATTATATTCCACCACATATACATACTATTCCACAGGAGAAAAATGAGGTTTTCTGCTCCCATGAAGGTTTACAGCCTCAGAAACTCTGTGTAGGGTCACTATGAGTCGGAACCAATCCACAGTACTTAATAACAGCAACAACACACATACTATATGCACATATTAACATACTATAATTCTAAAATTTTATTATTATGAGCTGACCTCATATTGAAATGGCATTAAATAGCAATTTAAACACATTTGTTGAATAAAATGAATGTTCGCTGAAGTAATCACCAACTGCCTGGAGTGAAAAAAAAAAAAAAACCCACAAAAACAAACAAAAAAGAAAGTAAATAAAAACAGGAAAAACACTAAGAGTCAGAAAGACATCCGGGAATGTATGTAGGATTATAGGCAATGAGGGCATCCATGGAAAATAACTTTTTGTTCAACAGAGAGTGCTTGAGAATCTGTGATGGGTGAAAGAATGTATGCTTTGTAGTTAGTCAGATCACTTACTTTAGGCAGTTTCAGGGCAGAATTCTTGCCTTCCATGAGGGAGACCTAGATGTGATTCTTGGCCAATGCACCTCATCTGCAGTCCTCTCCTATATGTCAGTAGAGGCTTGTGTGTTGTTATTGATGCTGAACAGGTTTCAGCAAAGTTTACAGACAAAGAAGAAAGACCAGGCCAAATCACTCAATCAAAACTTTTAAGGATCACAATGGTCCAATTGGCAACTAATCTTGAGGATGGTGCCGAGCTGGGCTGCATTTCATTCTCTTATACATGAGTCACATAACATGCATGAGGGCTACTTGACGGCAGCTAACAACAAGCTCTGGTAGCGTAGTGGTTACGAATCGGGCTGCGAACCTTAAGGTCAGCGGTTCGAAACTACCAGCTGCACCGCGGGAGAAAGATGAGGCTTTCTACTCCCGTAAAGATTTACACCCTCGGAAACCCTATACAGGGTCGCTATGGGTCGGAACCGACTCGATGGCACATAACAACAACAACAACAACAACAACAACCTCAGGCAAATCATCTAGCTTTTGCGACACTTAGTGTATTCATGTAGCATAACAAAAATAAGCATTTTCTTGAAAGATTGGAAACAATGTATAGCATTGTGCTGAGCCAATAATGATAGCAGTAATGGACCTAGAAGTATAGTTGATAATGACAGTGGGTGTGTACTGATAGGGGTGACAGCAGTGGGAATCGGGGTCATAGTGCCAGGTTAGCAGTCATACAGAATTTTGTTTTTTTACATTTTGTTGAATATAGAGAGATAATATATTGTTGATTGAAGAATGATCTCCATGTATCAGTGAGAAACATCCTTTTAGCAAAATGGTCCTATTGAGAAGTGCCATGGAATAATGAAAGAAGGGAGAAATATTTGCTAAACCACTCAGATGATTCCATCAAAGAAGTGATAGATCACCTCTGCATTCTGTTGCATGCAATACCTATGAAAAGAGAGCATTAAGATGTTAATTAAAGAAGGAATACAAGTTGTAACATGAGAGATGAATTAGTGATATTGTTAGAAATGAGATAAATCTAACTAATAAGTACAGCAGAGAGACTGACAGAAGAAACTAAGAAATATTTGCTCTGTCTTTTTGTTTTAAGTATTTTTTAAAGAACAAAAGTGATATTTCTCTACTAGATTGATTCTTACTTTTTTCACCCCTTATTAAATTCTCTGACTCCCAGTTCTTACCTTCTCCACTTAAGTAATTCATTAATAAACACAATTATTATACATGAGGTTTATGAAAGTAAAACCATTTTGGGAAGCTGTGTAACAAGTCACTTTCGTCTGAGAAGAAATACATTGCCATTCAAACACGAAGACACAGAAACAGAATCTGAAAAATATTAATACTAATCCATAAGAAACATTGTGCTTAAGTTTACAGAAAAATGCCAGTCTCTTCAAATTTATAATCTTTCATCTTCAGCATGAACTTCTTACTCTAGACAAGCTTGTTTTAACCTAACCAATTATATCCCAGAATCCACCAGCTTGTTCATTCTTGTTCAATTAATGACATCTGTCTTGTGCTAAGCCTTTCTTTTGAATTCCATCTCCTTAATGAAGTCATTCCTGAACACCTCAAGCCATTCTTATCTCCCCTCAATTCATTTGTACTCACTTGTTCTAGAAACTACATTTTTACTATATATATTTTCTTGCTTTGTTATATTAATTTTCATGTAAAGATGTTACATATTCCCAACTAACCCCTTGGGAACTGGGTCTATGTCTAATGGCTTGATGACAAGAGCAGTGTGTCTTTCCAAATGATGTATTGCAAATGACCCTAAACCAAGAAATAAATCATGATTTAAATTTCATACAAGTCAAATGACAGAATGAAGAAAATGGTTTAGGGCCACCATCCACCCACACCCATCCACTGCCACTGAGTTGATTAAGACTCATAGTCACAGTGGCACTATAGGACAGAGTAGAATGGCTCCATAGGGTTTCAAGACTGTAAATCGTTACAGAAGCAGACTGCCTCATCATTTTCCCACAGAGCAGCTGGTGAGCCAACCTTTCTGTTAGTGAGTTAATGCTTAATCCACTGTAACACCAAGACTCCTATCTATATTATAAAGGTCTTTAAAAAGGTTCATATTGCAAACCCTACAATAATCACTTTTTTAAAAAGGATTATCATTAAAAGCCAAGCTGAAGATAAAGTGAATTCATATGAAATACTAATCAATCCCAATGAATACAAGGCAAGCAAAAAACAGAACACGGGAAAGACAGAACAAATAGCAAAAAACTAATGAGATGCTATATATAAACCAAATCACTTCAATGAAATCACATTAATATAAATGTGCTAAACACACCAATGAAAAAGCAATGATTTTTTCAGGCAGAATAAAATGGTAGCCAACTATGCGTTTTCTGTAAAAAAGTTAACTTTATATACAAAAGCACAGATTAAAAAGAAAAGGATGCAAATAAGAACCAAAAGAAAACTGGAGTAGCTTTATTAACATTGGAAAAAGACAAGGACATTATTAGGAGAGCTAATTCATCTTAATTTTAAATTGAGATTAATTTTATTTAAAATGAAGATTAGTTAATTTCTAAGGAAGGAATCATCCATAGAATATTTATCTTGAAGAAAACCCAATAAAATTAGAAATAACTGAGACCTTAGAGTATATGTAGACTAATCCTCATTGGATTGTAGTTGCTAATTGCTGACAAGTTGGCTGTGACTCATGACAAGCTTATATATAAGAGAGACAAACATTGCCCAGTCCTGGTGTGGTGCTGTAAGATAAACACTGGACTGTGAACCATAAGATTGATGGTTCAAATACATCAGCCTCTCCTTGAAAGCCCTATACAGAATCATTATGAGCTGGAATGGACCCAGGGGCATTTCAACAACAACAACATGCCATTTTATAACAGTAGGTATGTTTGAGTCCATTGTTGTACCTATTGTGTAGTGCCTGCCAGCTAGGGGGCTCGTCTTCCATTATTGTATTGAACAACATTCTATTGTAATCCTTAAGGTTCTCATTGACTAGTTTTCCGAAGTAGATCACCAGGCTTCTACTCCTAATTTTTTTAAGCCTGGTATTCTGTTGAGACTATAGGTGGACAAGTTATGTGAAATACCAGTTGGCATAGGTTCTACCATCATAACAACAAGTAAGCAACATAGTACAAACAGTTGAGTGGTGGCCTCTAAGTTTACAGATAAGAAAATTACATTTAAGGAAATTTACCACATGCAGATAAACCCATGTATAAAAAATATTGGGAGGGTTCTGCTCCTAATTTTACAAACATTTGTATCTACTTAAAACCCTTACTTAGATTTGGCTTTAATAAAAGTGAGAAACAATTAAAACTTGGTATTGTTTCAGCTTGAAATATGAAACATTGCAAAAAGCATTGCTCTCTTTTTTTTTTACTTTTTATTGTGAATTCAGTGGAGGCTTACACAGCAGATCATCAGCTTTAAATTAAACAGATCATACACTCTGCTTCATTACAATAATTGCAACCCCTTCTATGTACCAACAATTAACAGTATTTACCTTGAATACTGTATTACCTTGAACATTGTATTCCTCCCTGTGTCTCCTGCTAACTTACCTCTTATTGTATATTGCCTGCCTTGTTAACCATGTTAACAGGTATCTGTGTGGCAGTGTGACTTAATGCTCTGGACCACAAGGTTGGTGGTTCAAGCTTACAAGTTGCTCCTGGGAAACCCTATATAGGGTCTCTATGATTTGGAATCAACTCAATGGCACTTAACAACAACAACCTTTTACAATCCTCTCATAGTGGTGTGATGGTGATGGTGTGTGGTGGTGATGGTGTACGGTGGAGTCAGTTTCAACTCATAGTAATCCTGTATAGGTTTTTTGAGGCTGTAAATCTCTACAGAAGCAGAAAACCTCATTTACTTTCTAGTCCATGAATAATTTTCCCTTCCCCTGACCCATAGAATGTTTGTTTCATCAGGAAAATGTTTTCTTAATTTTTTATAACATTGTTATCATTCAATATTTTCCCTTTTGTGATTTGTTAATTTCACTCAGCATAATATCCTCCAGATTCATATATATTGTGAGGTGTTTTACAGATTAGTTGTTATTCTTCAACAGTGTGTAGTAGTTCATCATGTGTATGTACCAAAGTTTGTTTAATCATTCCTCTGTTGATGGTCATTTAGACTGCCTCCATTTTTTGATGTATCTTCTTGTAGACAGTATTGAAGGATCTTGTTTTCTTATTCATTCTGCTCAGTCTCTTGACTGGTGCATTTAATCCATTTACATTCAGCATCATTATTATTAGTTATGAATTGATTATTGTCATTTTCCTATATATTTTGGGGTAGTGCTGCTGGTTTCTTTGTTCCACATAATTTTCTGCACTTAGCCAAAAGAACCAATAGATCCGTTTTGGAAGAAGTGCAGCCAGAATGCTCCTTGGAGGCCAAGATGGCCAAACTTCATCTCTCATACTTTGGACATGTTGTCAGGAGGGACCAGTCGCTGAAGAAGGATATCATGTTTGGTAAGGTGGAGGGTCAGAGAAAAAGAGGAAGACACCCAACGAGTTGGATTGGCCAAGTGAGTTGGATTGGCCAAGTGGCAGCATCGATGGACTCAAACGTGGCAACAGTAGTGAGGTTGGCCTGGGATCGGGCAGTTTCTTTCTGCTGTGCATAGGGTTGCCATGAGTTGGTACCAACTCGATGGCACCTAACAACAAGTTAATTTTGTTTGTGTGTTTTCTTTGCATTTTCATTTCTGTTATGTTAACGCTTACTAAATCTTTCTGATTTTCTTCTTTTTTTTATTTTGATGTGCAGGTGGATTCATTTTCTTTGAGGTAACGCTGTAATTTATTAATGGTTTACCCTATGTAAAACAGTCTATTTTATCTTGAAACCTGCTTGACTTCCTTGCCATTTGGAAGTTCTGTATCTTCTTTTTACATTGTTGTTGATTTCGTTATGAATTAACATCACTGGTTATCTATTTTCAGTCTTATAATTTTGTTTTACTTTGAATACTTTTACATCTGGATTGAGTTCTGAGTGATCTTATATTGTTTGGTAATCTCAAGTTGTTGTATGCTGTTGTTTGTTAGTCTAAAGAACACCTGTTGTATCTTTTGTAAAATTGGTCTTGTTATCACAGATTTCTTTAATTTCTGTTTATCTGTAAATGCCCTAATTTCACAGTCATATTTGAGGGACAGCTTTGCTGGGTATATGATTCTTGGTTGGCATTATTATTTTTTTTTCTTTCAGAGTTTTGTATATGCTATCCCATTGTCTTCTTGCCTGTGCGATTTCTGCTGAAAAAATCAGAGCTTAGTTTTATTGGTTCTCTTTTTTAGGTAACTTTTAGTTTTTTAGTTTTTCCTGATAGGTCTTTGTTATTTTCTTTTGGGGTCTATCCTGTTTGGGATTCCTTCATCTTCTTATACACTTACTGTCTCATCTTTCATGGTGTTAAGGAAGATTTCTTCCAACAATTCTTAGGCAATGTTCTCTGTGCTTTTTTAAATCTTTCTGAAATTCTGGTCACCCATAAATTCCTTCTTTCATGGTGTCACACATAACTCTAAGGCTTTCTTCAGATTTTTTCCTTCTTTATTCTGATCATTCTTTTAGATACTAGCTCTGAGGGATTTATCTTTAAGCTCCCTAATTGAGATTTCCATTGCTTTAAATCCAATCCTTTGCCTTTTCAATGCATTGTCCACTTTTGAGACCTTATTATTAATTATTTGGATTTCTAATTGCAAGTTATGTCTTATTTCAAAATTTGCATTGATTTTGTCTGTTTGTTTTTGTAGTGTTTTCCTGAATTCTTCTAAAGTTTTTTTTTTGCGTGTGTGTTGTCTTTGATTTCCTCAATCTTTCTGCCATTCTGTTGAAACTACGTAAATGTCATTCTTTTGAATTTTTTACAGAATTTTTCACATTATTTTACATTACTTTTTCTTCCTCAGAAATATTTTCTGACTCTACATCTTGGTCTTTTGATTGAGTGATTCTCTCTTGTTGCTTCTCATGAGCTAAACTTGTCTGTTGTCTCTGGGGCATTGTGGTGTTGTATTTATATTTAATTGATGATTATATGTTGGTCTGCTCTTGTTGTTGTTGCTGTTAAGTACCATCAAGTTGATTCTGACACCTTGTGGCCCTATGTACAACAGAACAAAACATCTCCTGGTTCTGTGCCATCCTCAAAATTCCTGCTACACTTGAGCCCATTGCTGTTGCCACTGTATCAATCCATCTCATTGGGGTGGGGGGTTGTCTCCTTTTTAACTGACACTTCACTTTACCAAGCATGATGCCCTTCTAAAGATCTCTCCTGATAATATGTCCAAAGTATAAGAGACAAAGTCTGGCCATATTGGCTTCTAAGGAGAATTCTGGTTATACTTCTTCCTACACAGATGTTTGTTCTTCTTGCAATCCAAGGTATCTTTACTATTCTTCTCCAACATCATAACTCAAATGAATCAATATTTCTATTTGTCTTCCTTATTCATTGTTTATATGAGGCTACTGAAAATACCATGGCTTGGGTCAGGCACACTTTAGCCCTCAAACTGATATCCTTGCTCTTGGATACTTTAAATAGGTCTTGTAAGGCAGATTTGCCTAATACAATATGTCGCTTGATTCCTTGACTGCTGCTTCCATGAGTGTTAATAGTGGATTCAAGCAAAATAAAGTCTTTGACAGCTTCAACCTTTTCTCCATTTGTCATGTTATTTATTGGTCCAGTGGTGAAGATTTTTGTTTCTTTACATTGAACTTCAACCTATACCAAAGGCTTTGTTCTTTGATCTTCATCAGTAAGTATTTCAAGTCCTCTCTGCTTTCAGCAAGCAAGATTATATCATCTGCATATCGCAAGTTGCTAATAAATCTCTCTCCAATCCAAATTCTTCTTCATATAATCCAGCTCTTAGATTACTTGCTAATCATACAGATTGAGTAAATATGGTGAAAGAATAAAACCTTGGTTCACACCTTTCCTGATTTTAAACCATTAAGTGTCCCCTTTTTCTGTTCAAATAACTGCCTCTTGGTCTATGTACAGGTTTCTCATGAGACCATTTATTTAAGTGTTTCATAATTTCCATTTTCCACAGTGTTATCCATAGCTTGTCATGATCTACAGAGTCAAAAGCCTTTGCATAGCCAATAAAACATAGGTAGACATCTTTCTGATATTCTCTGCTTTCAGCCAAGTTCCATCTGCCATCAGCAATGACATCCTTCATTCCACAATCTCATCTGTATATAGCTTGAACCTGTGGTAGTTCCCTGTCAATTTACTGTTGCCTATATATGGAATCCTGGTGTGGCACTGTGGGTTAATGTGTCAGGCTGAAAAGCCGTTTGAACTGCAAGGTTGGTGGTTCAAGCTCACCAGCTGCTCCTTGGAAACCCTATACAGGGTCACTTTGGGTTGGAACCGACTTGATGGCACTTAACCACAACAACATACAAACACACACATGCATGTACACATATACATATGTATGAGTACAGTGGCTCTGTAGGATAAGCATGGCACTGCAAACCAGTCAACAGTTTAAATCCACCAGCCACTCCATGGGAGAAAATGAGACTTTATGCACCTGCTGAAATTTTAAGCCTCTGAAAGTCTATACAGGGTGGCTGTGAGTCAGAATTGACTAGAAGACACTTAACAACAACAACAACACATATATAGGGTTTTATTTATAATTATCAAATGCTGATGACAACTTTTGCAGTGTCCTTGACCAGTAAATTGATAAACAAACTAACGTACATGCATACAATGGAATACTATCTACTAATATAAAGGAACAAACTATTAATACACATGACATAAATATCTAATATACTTTGCTATATAAAAGGATACAAAATCCAAAGGAATGCATAGTACATTATTTCACTTATATGACATTATGGAGGTGGTGTTGTGCTTTGGAGTCTGTTCCAACTCCTAGCAACCCTGTACAGAGTTTCCGAGGTTGTAATTCTTTATAGGAGCAGAAAACTTCATCTTTCTCCCACAGAACAGCTGGTAGTTTCAATCTGCTGACCTTGAGGTTAGCAGCCCAATTCATAACCACTATGCTACCAGAGCTCCTTTACGACATCATGAAAAAGACACAACTCTAGGAAAGGAAAAGGGATTAAAAATGACTTCCAGGGACTGGAAGTAAGGAGATTGAGTATATAGAACAATGCTGGAAATGTGGTATAATTTAATTGATACTTTTCATCAAAAAGTTATGGACTGTGAACCACAAGATTGGTAATCACAAATCCACCAGCTGCACTGTAGGAGAAAGATGAGGAGTTTCTGTTCCCACAGACTTAAAGGTACTTAACAATTTACACACACACACACACACACACACACACACACACACACATATATATATATATATATATATATATATATGTGTGTGTGTGTGTGTGTGTGTGTGTGTGTGCTGGTGAGTATATATACATACAGATACACATATACATGGGGTCCTGGTGTGGTGCTATGGGTATTAATGCACCAGACTGCAAAACCATTTGAACTGCAAGGGCGGCAGTTCAAGCTCACCAGCTGCTCCTCAGAAACCCTATACAGGGTTGCTATGGGTTAGAACTGACTCAACAGCACTTCACAACAACAACATACATATACATATAAGAGAGAAAAGGAAGAAAGAAACAAACAAATGAACAAAAAGCACTTTGGTGCCTAGATTCAGGTGTGCCCTATACAAGGCTGCTATAAATTGTAACCGTCTTGACAGCACTTAACAATAACAACAATTCCAAAGAATCCATGTTCCTCAGAATCATCTTAGGAAATGCTAGTGTTATAGAAAGAAAATTGACTTTGGGAGTCCAAAAGACTGAAATTAAAATACCTAGTTCTTGTAGAAATATGACATTGAGTGCAGTATTAAACATCTCTGAGACTTACTTTCCTCATCTGTTAAATTAGATTGTTATCAGTATTAACTGAATAAGTAATACAAAATGCCTAAAAGATTGTTGATTTTATTCCTTTCTTTCTTTTGATTATTCTGAAAGCTTACTTCTTAAACATCAGTAAATCCTGGCATTATCAATACTCCTCTCTCCTTCAAAATAAACTATAATTTGGTGCCTTCATTGTACTGTGTAAAGTCAGGATATACCCTCATTAGATGTATGTAAAATATTAGTACCATGTTTTGATTGAAAATCTAAGGGTCTTTCCTATTAACAAATTATGCATTCTTTTGTAGAATTTCTAAGTTTTGGTATCCACCAATGGATTTAGCAATGAGGAGTTTCTAGAAAAGGAATAGGGGAAATAACAAGAAACTGAAAAATCTTGGATATTAAAAATAACCACCCAGAAGGCAAAATGACCTTGATTCTTTTTAATGCTCTCCAGCCCACGCTGAACAAGCTGCCACTTTGAGCCTGATTATACAATTGCAGTGCAATATGATTTTCCCCACATGCTTAATAATGATTTGGAGATTTTAAAATGAGAAATAAAAATACTTAGCACCAATTTCTCACAATATCCTTGATCTCTCACACAAACAGAAAATTTGTTAGTAGGCTATTGCAATAGCTTAGGTTCAAGGTATTAGGAGCTAAACTATGAAGAAAAATGAAAGCCAACATAGAAGACATCCTTGAGATGGAACTCCTGAAGAGGAATACTCAATGCTTTCCAACCAAACCAAAGTCATTGTCGTCTAGTCAATTCCAACTCATAGCAACCCTGTGGGACACAGAATTGCCCTATAGGGTTTCCAAGTACACTGTCACATCTTTCTCACATAAAGCTGCTGGTGAGTTTAAACCACCAACCTTTCTATTAACAGGCAAGAGCTTGACCACTGTGACATCAGGGAGCCCTCCTCAGTACTCTCCCTTTCTTTTATCTTGCCCTCACCTTGATCATGTGCATTCTTGATGGTGCTTGTATTTCAAGTGTGACTAGGAGGATACTAGCACCCTGAACAGAAATGGAGAAGTGAAGAGGATGACTAGGGTGATGGGAGAAAATAAAGGAGAATGACCTGGGCAGGTTAAGTTTAAGTTATCAATGGGATGCCCATGAGGATATACCTGAAACAGAAATAGAGATTTGACACTTTCATGAAGGCCTGTGCTTGAGTGATAAATTTAAGAGGAATTGCCATAGAAATACTTGTAGTTAAAACCGAGTCACCAAATCGATTTTGATTCATAACGACATCTAACTGAGAGCCAGAATATCAAAACAGAGAGAGAGAAAAAAAGAAAGAGAATACAAAAGAAAGAGACAGAGACTTACATGGATGAGTCAGAAACAGGAAAAGAAACTTGTAAAAGATATGGAGCAGTGGTCCTGGTGGAAACTAAAGGAGAGGATGTTTCAAGGAGGCAGTGTTAACCAACAAGATCAAATAGTGTAGTAACATGGAGGTGAGAATAAACCAAGAAAGGATTCTTTCTCTGATTGTGTGTAAACTCTGTAGACTGAAGAAGGTGCTAAAAGTTGTTGTCTATGACTTTCTATCATTGTGGTCATTCCCTACACAAGACAGCATAATAAGCAGAGGTTGCAAATATTCCAAACTCTAACCTAGGTCTCAAGCAGAATGGCAAACCCTGCTATTTTTTTAAATTATCTGTCTCATTTTAGTGTATTTCCAGGTAACCTCTGTGTCCTCTTAATTCTTCTTTCATAGGATTTCTCAAGGATCTCTTCTTTCTCAGTCTCATTCTCATTATCTTTATGTCTAGACTGTTAAAACAACCTTGTTACTGGGCTCTCTATTCCACTATTTCCCTCCTCCAACTAATCCTACACACGATTACCTCATTAATCATACTTAAACATAACTTTCATTATTATAGGAGCAGTTACTTTTATTGAGTTCTTAATATGTGTCATAGCAATGCTAAACATTTTATATGTATTATGTCATCTCATTCTCCTGCCATGAGATATGCATTATTATCCCATTTTAGAGATGAAGTAACTTAGGCATACTCATTTATAAAGACTTGTTTAAAGCATTGTGTTTTAGGCCCTCCACAATGTAAATTACATTCCTAATACTTTCTCTCAGTCTTTTCTTTAAAATCTCTGGTCTGCAAAAACTGGTCTACTGATACCTCCAGGTATTCCTGCACCTTCCCACCTCTCTTGTTAAGTACATCTCTCACAGTCAACATAGAAACCCGGGTCAGAGTAATGATCTAATGCTACTGTGTAAAACACCTACTGTCTCCCAGAAAGTCATGAGCACAACTTGACACATGGAACTTGCCCACTGTGATCATTCTTCTCATTCAACCTGGAACCAATTCATAATTTTCTCCTGTTCCATGGATGCTGAAACTTCTGACTCCATGGTTTCTGCCTCATAATAAATCCTACTATGATACAAGGAGTCCTGGTAGTACAAATGGTTAAGCATTAAGTAGCATAGTGAAACGTTGGCAGTTTGAACATGTCCAGTGACTCTGGTGTGGTGCTGTAGAATAAGCACTGGACTGCTAACTACAATGTTGGTGCTTCAAACTCACTAGTTGTTCCTGTAAACTCTCTACCGAGTTGTTATGAACACTTAACAAGAGACTTTGCAAGGGAAAAATCTGGTGATCTGCTTCCATAAGGATTCTAGAAAATCTTTTGGAGCTATTCTACTCTGTCACATGGAGTTGCTATGAGTCCAAATAGACTCTACAGCATCTAAAAATAATAGCCAGCCAGAACACCAAACATTAAAATAAATATCAAGTAAGCAAAGTATAGCAGATTTCACCCCCTGTGCTAACTCCAGGTATGGTGCTGTAGGATCAGCTCTGGACTGTGAAGCACAAGATCAGTGGTTCAAACCTACCAGCTGTTACTTGGAAACCCTATACAGGGCTACTAGTCTAAATTAACAACAATAACAACAACTTACTTGTGAATCATAACAACAGTCTTCCTGGCCACTCACATCATTAACTTAAGGCAATTTGGCATATAGGAATTCTTGGGTGACATAAATTGTTAACATTCTTGACTGTTAACCAAAAGCTTGGTTGTTCAGGTCCATCAGAGGTGTCTTGGAAGAAAGGTGTGATAAACTACTTCTGAAAAATCAGTCAATGAAAGCTCTATGGAGCTCAGTTTAACATATGGTGCTGCCATGAGTCATAGTCAACTTGATATCCACTGTAAGTTTGTTGGTTGTTTGCTTGTATGTTTGTTTGCCATACAGTGAGCTGGTTTTCCTACAAATAAGTTCCAGAAGAGGGGGGGAGGGGGGTAACAAAACAACAAACTTGTAAATATGTACCAAGGGCTTTAGTATTTACCAATTACAAGGGCAAGATATTTACTTGTTGATGTGGGGCTGGATGGCAGATAGGGTAGAGGCGCAGTGAAGTTCATGGTCAGCAATATCACAGAATACCAGGCAAAGCAGTTCATGGTAGAGCTCCACAACTGAACCACATAGGTAGGAATATTTAAAAATTTGAAGGCTTATAGCCAGTGGAACTTGTAGCAGAAGTAAGAAACCACTTACTTTAGAATCTGCCAGGCTCAGTTTCCCAGAGCTGACAACTTGGGTGAGACCAAATGGAAAGACCAAGCAGGAAGCAGGCCCACCACAGAATAATGCCTTGGGAACCTCGGAGCAAAGGTGAACAACATATTTTGTCAATTTTGCTTTGTTCTGATTTTCTTTTTTTGTATCTGTTCATTGGCCCCCCACTGTTTGTGCATCTCCATGGTGGTGACTTGAGGGGGTGCCGGAGCGAGTGGACACCTCCATCCCCACCACTGGTTGGTTCTTCTGCCACACATGTGAATAGATACTCTCAGCCCAAGAGCCACCCCTGAACTTTTTTTCAGTAGGTAAAAGGTCCATCAAGGGGTGTGGAGAGGGAAAGGGAGTTTAAAAACTAAACAGGCTGAAAATTAAATTCAATCCTAAGGTACAGCATAACAACCAACAGTGGTATCTTGAAATCTCTCAGGAAGCTTTGAAGGCAAGAAGCTGAAAGGGGACATTAAAGTCAATATTCATATTAGGCTACTTTTTTTTTTTTTTTTTCCCTTCTCTACCTCCTCTCCCTTTTGTGTGATTATAGATTACAGTATCCAATCTAGTTTTTTTGTTGTTTTTGTTGCTGTTTTGGTGTTTTTCTGGTGTTTTTGTTTGTTTGTTTGTTTGTTTCTTGTTTTTCTGTTGTTGCTGTTTTGCTATTTTATGCTCCCCCTTTTGCCCTTGGGGAACTCTTCCTCTTGTTATATTACTCAAGAAGAGACAGAAACTGCTACCATATAGTCACGCTACAATCACACTCTATAAAACACCAAAATCCAGGAAGAAAACAATACCATCTGCAATACACCAGGGAGGCAGATAATACCTGTGAAAGTTACTCTGAGTTAAGCAATAAGAAGAATGAAAAGGGAAGCCCACATCCTAATCACATTTATCTGAAGGCAATCAGAAAGCATAAAAAATGCCAAAACACACACTCAATTAAGTCTTAAGGCCACAGATAAATACTAGATAAGCATATCCATAAACACAGATAAACATGTCCAAGAAACAAAATCAGATGACCATATCAGCACATGTCCAGAAATAAGGTAAAATTTCTGAGACAAATGACCTAGAGGTAGACCTGGACTACATTCTGTAAGGAGGGCAGGCCTTGGAAATGCCTGAGAAGGAATTCAGAAAAATGATTATAAAATGTTTCAAAACACTTTACAATGGAGTTGAGAAAAATAAGGAATAAGTCAGGAAAGCACTACAAGAACAATCAAATAAGATAGATACAGCATTGGAAACAATTCAAAACCTACAGAAAGAGGTCCAAATGATCAATAATAGAATATCAGAAATAGACAATACACTGAAGGGGCAAAGAAGTAGAATAGAAGAGCGATAAGGCAGAATTAGTGAGCTGGAAGACAAATCTTTCAATACCACTAAGATTGAAAAGCAAACAGAAAAAAAGGATAAAAAAATCTGAAGAAGGTCTAAGATTCATGTTGCATAACATGAAGAGGAATAACTTAAGAATTATTGGCATTCTAGAACAGGAGGAATCACACAAATCCACAGAGTAAATAGTTGAAAAACTGCTGGAAGAAAACTTTTCCTAACATGCTGAAAAGTGAAAAGATAAACATTCAAGAAGCTCAGAGTACCCCAGGAAGGATAGACCCCAAAAGAAAATTACCAAAACATATGACATTTAAGCTCTCCAAAATCAAAGATAAGGAGACACTCCTGAAAGCAGCTAGGGAAAAGAGAAGTGTTACATACAAATGCAAGCAAGTCAGATTAAGTTTGGATCTCTCAGCAGAAATCATGCAAGCAAGAAGGCAATGGGGAGACATATATAAAACCCTGAAAGAAAAAACTACCAACCAAGAATCCTTTATCCAGCAAAGCTCTCAAACAAACACGACAGTGTAATCAAAACATTTCAGGATAAACAGAAGCTAAGGGATTTTGCCAAAGCCAACCCTGTACTACAAAACATATTAAAGGGAGTTCTTTGGACTGAGAACCAACAAGAACAGACAACAACCAGAGCTTGACATACGTGGCAGCACCTCCTACAACTAAATTGACAGAAGGAAGATTCAAGAACAGAACAAAACTATAAGAACAAACTCAGAGAATCTGGGAGGTCAGTCTATGATCAAAACAATTACAATGTAAAAGAAGGTAAACACACAGGAGTGGAGATCCAGGTGGTGAGAAGGTCAGATAGATTACAGGATAAAATACACTGCACTTAATGAAGAGAAAAGTTAATAGAATACAAGGTACCCTCAAAGAAAATTAACACTTCACAACATACCAAAAAAATGAAAATCCAAGAAGAGCATGGAAATATTAAAACTGTGAAGAAACTCACAAGAAAGAACACAAAAAGCATGAACTCAACAAAGGAATACACAAAGAACAAAGAAAGCAGCAGCACCACAAAAAAACAAAAATAATGGCAGCAATTAATCCATCCCTATCAATAAATACACTGAATGTAAACAGATTAAATGCAACAGTTAAGAGATGAAGAGTGGCAGAATGGGTAAGAAAACAAGATCCTTCAATATGTTTTCTGCAAGAGACACATCTTACACACAAAGAAAAAAAGAGATTAAAAGTCAAAGGATGGAAAAAATATAAAAAACTAATTGTAATGAAAAATGAATAGGCAAAACAGCATAATAGATAAAGATGGACATTATCTCATGATTAAAGGGACAATTGAACAAGATGACATAACCATAATAAATATCTATGTTCCCAATGAAAGAGCTCCAAAATATATAAAGCAAACTCTAACAGATTTGAAGAAAGAAATTGACGAATCTAAAATCATGGGTAATTTTAATACACACTTTCAAAAATGGATGGAACAACCAAAAAGAAACTTGACAAAGACACAGAAGAATTAAACAACACAATCAGCAAACTGGACCTCATAGATAAGTAGACAGGATTCAGCCCAATAGTAGCACAATACACAATTTTTTTCCATTGCACATGGAACAGTCTCCTGAATAGAGCATGTCTTAGGCCACAAAACAAACCTCCATAAATTTACAAATATCAAAATACTGCAAAGCATCTTCTCAGACCACAATGCTATCAAGTTAGAAATCAACAATAGGAAGACCAAGGTAATAAAGTAAAATACAAGGAAACTGAATAACACCCTGCTGAAATGCAACTAGATAGTAGAATAAATTAAATGTGGATCCACAAAGTTCCTAGAAACAAATGAGAATGAAAACACAAAATACCAAAATCTTTTGGAAATGGTGAAAGCAGTGCTGAGAGGACAACTTATTGCAATAAATGCACACATACAAAAAGAAAGAACCAAAATTAACACATTAACACAACATCTACAACAATTAGAAACAGACCAACAGAGGGAACCCACAGCCACCAAGATAAAAGAAATAAAGATTAGAGCAGAAATAAATGAGATAGAAAACAGAAAAACTATAGAAAGAATCAACAGGACAAGAAGCTGGTTCTTTGAAAGGATTAACAAA